>NC_136233.1:5527500-6127500 GCF_963402885.1 Antedon bifida | reverse complement strand
GACCCGTTTTTAAGTAAAGATTTCTCCCCGATTTTAAGTACAGATATCGACACCGTTTTTACGTACAGACATCGATCCCATTTTTACGTACAGACATCGACCTAGTTTTGACGTACAGACATCGACCTAGTTTTGACGTACAGACATCGACCCCGTTTTTACATACAGATATCGACTCCGCTTTTACGTACAGACATCGACCCGTTTTTACGTACAGACAGCAACCCCGATTTTACGTACAGACATCGATCCCGATTTTACGTACATACATCGACCCGATTTTACGTACAGTCATCGACTCAGTTTTTATGTACAGACATCGACCTCGATTTTACGTACATACATCGACCCCGATTTTACGTACAGACATCGACCTAGTTTTTTACGTACAGACATCTCCCAGTTTTTAAGTACATATGAATCTTCTCTTTAAACTATCAAATTATTAAAGAAACCCCTGCCTAGAAAAATATTTACTTGAGCCATCAGCCTTCGAAAGCGCAAGCATAAAATTTAAATTGCGATCTAATACGTTACCATTAAACAGAAGGATCTCAAGCTGGTCAGATAAAAACAATAATGAAGGTCCCCTATGTGACTCTAAATCCACTGAAGATCTTAGGCATTTCTTTTTTTCATGTCCTGCAGTGGCGGATCCAGGGGCTCACCCTTCGCACCAAAATGAAAAGAATCACAGATTTCTTTGAGTCGTCTCAAAAAGCAAAGAGAGGGCACTTCAACATGCAACCAAGTAAGTCATATCAAGTTGATACTATTGTTGTATCTGAAACCGACATCCAATCCGTCCAGTCTAATGATGAAGCTCAGGAAGACTTAGTAGCTTGTGGTAATACTCTTGCATCGTCTGAAACTGAAGACCAAACCGTCAAGGTTAGGAATGATCAAGCCCAAGAACAGCACGTAATAGATATTGGAAATCATCTGTACAGAAATGTGCCTGATGCGTTGAAGCGATCTTTGATCGGAAATCGTATACCGAATGAATCATTTGCATTCCCGCCCAAAGTCTACAAAGGTAAACGACGTCCTACAGGTGAAATGAAAGGTACTGTTTTGGTCATTGGCTTATTGAAAATGAATGTTTAACTTACTCTAAAATACTGGATGGACTGTTTTGCCTAGCATGTGTTTTATTCCCAATGCCAGCTGTCAAAAGATTCTCGTGCTAAAGTTATGATCATCCTGCCTTATCAAAACTGGAAGGATGCTATTCTGATATTAAATCCCATGCAGTTAATTCATACATCGAAAAATCCAAATTTAACAATTTATTATTGCATATCAAAAGATGTTGCTACCACAGTGGACCGGAACAAAACATTTCTGTTTTCGGTAATTCGTGCACTGGAGTATTTTGGACAACAAGGGATAGCCATACGAGGTCACAGGGATGATGGATCACCTCGTGCCTTCACAGACACAAACATGGAGTTGCTGCGACTAATGGCAGAAAGTGATGAGGCGCCTAATGACCATTTAAGTAGTTGCGCTCGAAACGCCAGCTATATTTCTAATACCACACAAAATCAATTACTCAACTGTATGTCAGAGGACATTCAGCAACAAATTGTAAACAGAATAAAGGTTGGTGGTGGTATATACGGATTGTCTGCAGATGAAGCCACATAATCGGTTGATTCTACTTCCCTCTTTTTAGTGTAAAATGGCCTTAATTAAGGGTAATATAATAAATTTCCCTTAGCACAGCGATTGTGGTATGAAAACGTTAAGGGGAAAGACAAAAAGGGTTATATCTGCCATTTTACCTACAAAATAAAAAAAAAAGTTTGTATCGTAATTGGAATCATTAACATATAGGCCTATGTTGAAACGCAAAAAAGAATATATTTAGCCGATATTTTGGTTTAAAACGGTTGGAATACCATCTTTCCCACTACACCTGTACAAACCCATTTGCATAACAACGCCGACATACCACCAACGATGAGATATAAATTCCTTTCTAAACACGTAACGAAGAGAACTATAATTCCTTTTTTTCTGACATTCAATTGTTAGTCATTCGCGGCGGTCAACGCGCCACACTGTTGAATTTTGATGTTGTTAATCTTTTACATTATATTATCCTAAATTAACCTGACTCTCTAAATATCTCTATTTCAAAATAAAAGAAAAACATTTTATATTTATTTTTTTAAAAAGAAATCCGTAGAGATTCGAACCCCAGCCAGTAGAGCTGAGAGAATTCAATCCAAACGATAGTTACTAGAGCACTACCCGTTATGCCACAATGTACACGAGTAATAAAAGGTGACAATAGTATAGTCTTATACGGGCTTCATATTACGTCATTCTAATCGTTACGTCATAAATTTGCATATTCATGACGTAATTTTGAGGAAACGAATCTAGTTTTAACCTTGCTATTAACCAGAGGGCCGGATAGCTCAGTTGGTAGAGCGTCGTGGAACACGATTATCGTGGGTTCAAACCCCATGCCGGTCGGTGGAAAAGAGTTAAAGCTATGCGAGCTTCTGTGTTTGGGGTTCACAGATTTAAACGTCCCCCTTTCCACCACACATTATGAGGCAATAATATCAAAGCATCTGATGTGTGGTACCCCCAAGGCTGTGAGAGAGCCTTACCGTGCTAGAGGCAAGGGAGCACACCATCATTTTTTTTGGCTTCCCGCCTCTTTCCCATCTCGTAAATTTTATGTTTGGCGCCCTCAATTTTAAGAACACCTAAGTTATGTCAGAAAATTAGGAACAAATAAATAGAAATGTGTAAAGATGCCGATGCCTAGCCTGGCTAGTGTATTCTCTCTATTTATTTAAATACATATGCATTATTGTAATAAATAATTTCACAATTTCTGTGTGAATTATTAACTTTGAACAAACGAACATTATTCCAAACCATGTACTACATTTTACTGTGTTTGATCATGAATAAATGAAATGAATTAAGTGAATAATTGATCATGAGAAATCAAAACAACTGATACAATGAATTAAATGATGAACAACAGCAGCCATCCAACCAACCCATTGATTGCTACTCCTATACAAATATTGATCAGTTGGTATGCCGTGCGTTATTATGCAAATGAGTTGGTGCAGGTGTAGTGGGGAAGATGGTATTGTTATTCATTGCGGTCAACACGCCACACTGTTGAATGTTGATATTGTTGATTATTCAAATCTTGTAAGAAAAACTATTTCTCCGGGCGGGAACCTAGCAGATCCCCTCATTTAGTTTGAAAGAAATCTCGAAAAGAAATCCATCTGGAAAAGATCTACACACATGTTCTAGCTATTCCAAATCCATTATAAAAATAATACCATTTATAATGCAAATGGCGAATGTAAAAAAAAACAGACGTTAAGGCGAAATCGCAAAATTATATTTGTTGACAAATGTTATGGACATTTTAATTCACGTGCATTCCCCTGATATAGTATAGTTTAAACTACACACTGTTCTAGCTATTCCAAATCCAGTATGAATTATAATACCATTTATAATGCGATGTAGGCCTACGCCTAAATGGCGAATGTTAAAAAAACAGACCTTAAGGCGAAATAGTAAAATTATATTTGTTGACAAATTTTATTGAAATTTTAATTCACGACTGCTTTAATCTCACTCTTCCCGATATAGTGTAGTCAAAACTACTATCACACATGTTCTAGCTATTCTAAATCCACTAAAAAATAATAATACCATTTATAATTTGCAATGTAAATGGCGAATGTTAAAAAAACAGACGTTAAGGCGAAATAGTAAAAAGAGCTGTCCCCAATTAAACGAGGGGTTCTACTATAATATAAATGTAGGCCTACACTATAATAGCTTATGAGAAGAAAAATTTACTACACAAATGTTATAATGTAAAAGAAAAATACTAGTATCAAGTTTTTTTTTTTTAATAACTTAGGCGCACTTTTAGTTAAAAAAATGCTGTAAATGTATAGTAGAACCATAGGCATCATATTTTGAAAAATAAAAAATGTCCAAATCATCTAAAATTCTAGTAAATTACCCAATTTTTATACTAAAGATAAATAAATACATATAGAATTATTGTACCAAATTTGAACAAAATTGAAGTTGGTTAAGTATTTTTCCACGATGGTTTTTGAATGATGTTTTTACAGTTTTATTTTATCCAAATAATACTAAATTTCTATCACTAATAAAAATCTAACTTTTCGATATACTGTATTACAATTTTGGAATTAAATACTCATTTATGAGTCGAACACACTTATGCTATTAAATATTAAAATGTAATGTAACTATTAGTCATTAATTAGATATTACTTAACTTTTTTTCCCCGTTATTTGAAACCTACGCGAAATAATAAGAGAGGACGCTGTTTTACTGGTAATAGATATGGTTATTACACCCACCCGATTCTCGTACTGTTCATGTCTAACAACAAGAAACTGCTATGCTGTTCCATGTCAAGCGACCATAACAGGCCCATCCATATCACGCATGTGTCACTGTTGCATGTCCCAGTACTGTACTACTGTAAAACTTCATTCATCTATTGTGAAATTGTCCGCCGGCAACCAGACTGAATGCCAATTGATATTATTGATTGTTACCATTATCATTTTTGTAAATATATTGTAATATCAGTTGCATGGACATTTCATTTACAATTTAATTAAATGCATTATTATATTTTTGTACTTGCCTGACATATTATTTATTATCTATTTTATTTTTAAAATCGCGTATCAAAAGGTCATCTTTTGACATAAATTAAAAATAATACTTACGTATAAACTATTTAAATTAAGTATAAAAAATATCAAGTGATGCATTATCCTGCCTATAATATTATATAAGCTTAGTTATATTAAAACTTAATTATATAGTAGATACTGTATATTAATATTATATCGATGTAAAACTGTGTTAACAAGTTGTCGCGCCTGCTGGCCAACCAGCTACCACATATTACGTACGTGCCGTGTGCACCTAGACCAATTGCTGAATTCAATCGGTCTGGTCAATTCGTCCCTCATTCGTATGAATGTTGTTAGTTAGGATCTATCTGGTTGATCAATTCCCACTTGGTTGTCTTTGTCCCTTAAAATTCTATTAGATGTACATTAAATATTGAATAAACTGACCATCTAGTAGTAGGTTATGATAGGCCTCTAGAATCCCCTCTAGGTAGTCTACTAGCCTAGCCTAGAGGCTAGGGGATCCAGTCAAGTCGCCCCATCGCAAAGTCGCCCCATACAAAGTCGCCCAATACAAAGTCGCCCCATCGCAAAGTCGCCCCATAACAAAGTCGCCCCGGCACAGTCGCCCCATCGCAAAGTCGCCCCATCGCAAAGTCGCCCCAACGCAAAGTCGCCCCATCGCAAAGTCGCCCCAACGCAAAGTCGCCCCAACGCAAAGTCGCCCCATCGCAAAGTCGCCCACGGTTTTATTTTGGTAGTTAGTACTATACGCTGTTTTAATCATATCGGTTGCGTTTGACATTGATCGCGTTGTTACTTTGGTCGCGCTAAATGTCGTATACATTATAATGTTTATCCTATTATATACATAATTTGTGGTTTAATTTTTATTTTACAGGTTTTAATGGAGTGATGTGCTTTTTAAAAATCATTAAAAAAATAGTTCCTTGTTTGAAAGTTCTAAAAAGATTATCCCTGATTTATAGTTTCGAAAATTTTAATTTAATATGATTTTAAAATTAGTTACCAGAGCCACAATTACGAAAAGTGGAATTATCTTGGTAAAGAAATTGAAATAGTAAAATCTCTTAAATATCTTGGAGTCACTTTCGATTGTTCAGGAAATTGGGAAAAGGCCAGAGAACAAAATAATACACAGGCTAATAAAGCACTTTTCTCACTCAAAAATATAGTATATCAGAAATATGGACATCTACCAGTGAATATTTGGAACTACTTATTTGATGTTAAAATAAACCCAATTATACTGTATGGTAGTGAAATATGGGGAAAACTAAACAACAAAAAAATTGATGATATTCAAAATAATTTCTGTAGATATGTTTTAGGGGTCGGGAAATCAGCCACACATGTTTCAATTAGAGGAGAATGTGGACGATTCTCTTTATCAATCGAAAGTGTACTCAATGTTATTCGTTATTGGGTAAGACTAGTAAATATGAACGAGGACAAATATGCGAAGAAATGTTATAAATCTCAACTTCATAAAGCGCAAAATAATAGTAATTGTTGGGTAAGCGATGTAAAGCATATGTTATGCTCTATTGGTCATGGAAACATATGGTTTTCACAAAATAATGTCCTTGATAAATTTTATATAATTAATAAAATAAAAGAAAGGCTAACCGATATGGAACGCCAATCCTTTCATGAAAGCATAAATAATTCTTCAAAATTAAGATATTATAAAATGTTCAAAAACAATTTCGGAGTAGATGGATACTTACTACAGACCCTTGATACTAGATATAAGCGAGCTTTAAGTCAACTAAGACTGGGCACACTTCAACTAGAGGTAGAAAAGGGAAGATGGAAAAGAATAGAGCGCAGCAATAGGTTATGTAAAATATGTAATATAAATGAAGTTGAAGATGAATACCATTTTGTTACGGTTTGCTCTCGTTACAAGGAAATCAGAAAAAAATTTATACCTTCTTTATTTTTTGAAAATCCAAATACTTTTAAATTCTGCCGTTTAATGTCATCACAGGATCCAGTAATTATTGCTAATCTATCTAAATATATTTATCATGCTTATAAGTTAAGATATATGTTTTGCTTAGAGAACGAAATTAATTAATTCATTTATCTTGTGACCATAAATTGCTTTATTTTTCAATGTAATTATTATTTTGTTAATTACTAGGGGCCAGAGGCCTAAAGTAAATAAAGTCAGGCGATAAGCCTGAATGAATGAATGAATTACGAATCTTTCTTCTACCTACGCGTGGATACCAGCTCATTTTTTAGGATAATATAATAAATGTTTAATGTGTAGTAGGCCTTCGTATACATTAGTTAAAACAATAACAGCGTTGTAAGACAATGAGTGTTATAGGCTACTTATTGATCATTTTGCATTTATTGACAAGTTATGTGTCTATTGTTATTTAATTTTATTATGACTTTTCAAAATGAAGAAATAAAAAATACTCAAAAAAAAAAAGGATTTCATCGCCGATATGATCGTTTTATACATGCAGGTATTTTAGCAAAATTAAAACGCTACATTTTGACCATGGAAAAACCATCGTAGAGTATCGTGTGCGTGTTTTTTTAAAAAGGGGAATCCCCGACGGTGGTCAGCAGAAAGACGTAGCAGCTGTGAGAAAACAGATACCAGAAGGCGCAGCTCCGATTGGTTTCAGATTGCGAGTCGCCTTTTATTCAACAGTACAGTGATCATTTTACTGAAGAAATTCTTTTCAACCCTTTTGGTTATAGAACATTCTAATTATCATGCCTAAAATATCCTCATATCGGGTGTTTATTTAATTTTAAATTAAACAAGACAGTGAAGAGGCACGGAATAATACGTACACGGACGTACGACGAATACACACACGCACGCCGTCATCATTTACGACATAAGTGGTTATTTGATGCAATTTTATAATGGATATAATGATGGGATTGCCTTTCCAATGTTAATTGTAATACTAATAGTAAACTGAATGTTTATAAATAAATTGTTTTAGGTAATTTGTTGCATATAAAATAAAAGACACAGACGTAGCCTACGTTCCCAATCAAATATTTCACATTTAAATAATTATGTACTGTTAAATGACATTATGCCGAATAATACTATAATATAATCTTAAACTATGTTTACAAATTGTCAAGGCACACATCTTTCTCATCATAAACCTGTAAAATAAAAAAAAATCAATTATTAATATAGCCCTAATAATAATAATAATAAATATTCATCGACCAAAGTAAAAATAATCTAGATCGTAACATCATTTTATCGCAACCAAAATTAAACACGACCGATTTCAAACGCGACGCGACTGATATCATCGTAAAACTCCGGTGGGGTTTCCCCCCATCTTCAGATGGTGCGTTGTATAGTGCGACAACGGCTGAGTAATTACGGGGGTTTCCCTCTGGGTGGTGAGCTCAGTGCGACCGCGGAGTGATTAGTCGGGGGCTTCCTCTCTGCTGATGATGGGGGAGCGTGCCGATCGTGTGACCTGAGACTACATGGCGGGGCTTCCCATTTTATGCCTACACGTTCCGTGTTTTTTTTGGTATCATTGCGACATTTTACGCACTTGTAAACTATTTTAACGTTTTGGGGCGACTTTGCGATGGGGCGACTTTGTGTTGGGGCGACTTTGCAATGGGGCGACTTTGCGTTGGGGCGACTTTGCGATGGGGCGACTGTGTCGGGGCGACTTTGATTTGGGGCGACTTTGCGATGGGGCGACTGTGTAAGGGGCGACTTTGTATGGGGCGACTTTGCGATGGGGCGACTTGACTAGCATCCCCCATGCCAACTCGTACCCACCAACTCGTACCCAAATTTTGGCTTACTCGTACCCAAAATTTTGGCTCACCCGTACCCATCATTGGCTGACCCGTACCCATCATTGGCTGGCCCGTACCCAAGTTTAATGCTATTTAAAGTATATTTATATTACAGTTAAACCCAGTTTTATTACATTTTTAGATACCAATCATAATTATGTTCGATATTATAATGGCAAAAACTATTGACCTAAAAAGTATAATTTATGTAGACTCGTACGAAAAAAGCACAGCTTTCATCGTATTTGGGTCGTAGTCAAATTAATACTTGAGGGCGCTGTTTTATATGGAAGATGTCAGTGGTCGACTGAGCTGCATTCTATTTGTTTTTTCATTTATGAATAGTTATTAATGTATTATTTACTACGAATAGCCTGTACACGGAAATTGAAATACCCACTAGTCTGTGATGATGAAAACTTGAACTATTAAAAGTAAACATGAATATCTTTTATACATAATTTATAATTTTATTTTACAGATAACGGAAGTAATGTGCTTTTTGAAAATCGTTTTAAAAATAGTTTTTGTTTTTTTGTTTTGCAAGTTTCGGAAAATATTAAACTGTTTTAACATTTAGAAAATATTTAATACATTTTTAAGTTATAGTCACTCGTATTTTAAAATCACGAAACTATTTAAGTGGATACCAGCCTCATTTGTGCTGCTAAGGAGCATTTTAGAATAATGAATCTAAGTAGATTATTGCCGTTTATAAAACAAATCCCCTGTATTCATGACGGATGTGAGAATAATAATAAAAGGTAACCTCCAATAATTTAACATTTAATTACAAATGACGATATTTGCTGTTATTACGTTTTCATTTTATAATGATTAGGCCTATTACTGTATTATTATGACTAAAAACCGAAATAAATACTACAAAAACTAAAAAATCATCGTATCGCTGACAGATACGTAAGTACTCAGACACGTGTAGGTAGGTCTTCAGAACGTTTATATTATTTTAGTAAATAAGACGACATCCGTTGCCATGGAAAAACGATTGTGGGTCATTCATTTGTCATATTTGACACATAGAATGCGTATTTTTTTTTTTAAGGGAATCCCTCGTCAGCAAAAACACGTAGCTGTTATTAAGGAAACATCTTCCAAAAATGTTTAGTTGCCGTAAACAAACAGATAATTTTACTGAATTATTTAAGAAAAAAAATAAATAGAAAACGATCATATGCCACATTGCGTTGTCTATTTTTTTACACACTGTAGCTGTTATAGAAGAAAATCTGCCAAAATGTTTAATTGCCTTACAGTACGTGTATATGATCATTTCACTGAATTATTAATAAATAATATATGGAAAACGATCATACGTCATTACTGAGTCGTCTCTTTGATGCCCTATAGGCCTAAATGCGTGTTTTTTTTATAATGAAAGGTTAATCCCGGTCAGCAAAAACACGTAACACGAAATCTACGCCCCATAGCCCTGCAGGCCTTATACAGTACGTGTATATGATCATTTCACTGAATTATTAATAAATAAAATATATGGAAAACGATCATATACGTCATTACCGAGTCGTCTCTTTGACGCCCTATAAATGCGTGTTTTTTATAATAAAAGGTTAATCCCGGTCAGCAAAAACACGTAACACGAAATCTACGCCCATAGCCCTGCAGGCCTTACAGTACGTGTATATGATCATTTCACTGAATTATTAATAAATCAAATATATGGAAAACGATCATATACGTCATTACTGAGTCGTCTCTTTGACGCCCTATAAATGCGTGTTTTTTTTATAATAAAAGGTTAATCCCGGTCAGCAAAAACACGTAACACGAAATCTACGCCCCATAGCCCTGCAGGCCTTACAGTACGTGTATATGATCATTTCACTGAATTATTAATAAATAAAATATATGGAAAACGATCATATACGTCATTACTGAGTCGTCTCTTTGACGCCCTATAAATGCGTGTTTTTTTTATAATAAAAGGTTAATCCCGGTCAGTAAAAACACGTAACACGAAATCTACGCCCCATAGTAGCCATGCAGGCCTTACAGTACGTGTATATGATCATTTCACTGAATTATTAATAAATAAAATATATGAAAAACGATCATACGTCATTACTGAGTCGTCTCTTTGACGCCCTATAAATGCGTGTTTTTTTTATAATAAAAGGTTAATCCCGATCAGCAAAAACACGTAACACGAAATCTACGAGTAATTCGACCCATAGCCCTGCAGGCTTTTTGATTAAAACAGGGCGTTGTTAATTCAACCAATTTTAAATATACCAATATACAATAGAAATAATAGTTACTTGATCGAATGTAATCAGGGAAGATAATTAGGTGATAAGAATATAAATTGATAAGTATAAAAATTATACGTTGTTGGTACTTTACCTGGGCTTAATTGAATTGTAATACTATACGTCAACAGTAAAAATATTTTTTTATTAATTAATGTTCTTACGTAAATAAAGAGACACATCAAACATACGTTTATAAAACTATAATATAACAAATATATGCCTAAACGAAGTTTACAATCAAATCAATGGTCATTTTTATTAGCACACATTTTATTAGCACACATTTCACCGAGACCTGTAAAATAAAAAAAACAATTTAAATATAAAAATATTCATACGTCAAAAGCATACCACTAGTTTTGCGCCGATCAAATCATTACAAGTAGGCCTAATAATAACGAGTAGTCCAAATAATGGGTACGAGTAAGCCAAAAAATGGGTACGAGTAAGCCAAATAATGGGTACGAGTAAGCCAAATACTTGGGTACGAGTAAGCCAAATATTTAGGTACGAGTTGGCATGGGTACGAGTTGGTTTGGGTACGGGTTAGCCAAAGTGGGTACGAGTTGACCAATTATTTGGGTACGGGTTAGCCAAGTTGGGTACGAGTTGGCATGGGTACGGGTTGGTTTGGGTACGGGTTGACCAGCACCCATCATAATAATAGGCCTAGGCCTAGTATTAGCTCTAGGCCTAGGCCTATAGTCTATTATAGCTCTAGGCCTAGTTAGGCTAGCTAGGCCTATATGACAGATCTGTTTTCTTCTTCTTTCTTTTATGGGAATGGGTTAGGCTTAAGGCCTAGCTAGGCTAGTATTATTACTATAAAGGCTATATCGTTAGTCTAGTATCAAGCTAGCCTAGGCCGAAGACCTTATATTCAATTAGGCCTAGCTTAGATATCAATTGGTTTTTCTGTTGACAGCTTTCATTCTAAAAACTAGGAAATGTAATTTTGGTTTAAGGTTTATTTTTTTTAGGCCCAGCAGGCTAGCCTACATGCTGGGACCTATCATCCTAGTATTGGCCTAGCCTATATACCAATACCTAATAAATACAGTACAATCTATCCGCATGTCCTATATTAAACACCAAACCAAAGACTATTCAGGGTTATATGTAACAAATACGATGTAAATAGGCCTATATGCTTCTATATATAAATCAACTTCAGTTCCAAAAAGTCAATATTTATATAGTTAAAAACAAGGAATATTTAAATAACGCTAACTGTTACGCCGTACACATCTTTTGATCGATTCAATAAGCAATATTTTATAATTCAAGATCTGTGCTGACTTGTCTGTGTTCTTGGGTGATTCTTCAGACAAGACATAAAGTTGTTGGTCACTGTCTGTACGACCTAATAATTAATAATTAATTAAAAAATTAGTAGAATTGTTATTGTTTCTTCAGAAGAAAAAAATCTCAAAATGACCAACAGAAGACGACTGGATATGTGTTTTGAAGCATCACATAAAGGTAATCTTATAATAGGCTTACTAATATTTTATGCAGTGTAGTGAAATTCAGGCATCACTGCATCAGTGGAAAATTCAGAATGTTAACACCAGACCATGATTTACTGGCTAATTGTTAAAAAGTGATATATTGTGATATATGCAGTAGTTATTTGAAAAAAACCATAAATCATTAATTAAAAATACTGTTGCAGCCAATGGCGCAATTGCAGATAATTCTTTTTATAAAAAAAAGTGCAAAAAAGAATTATAAGGCTTCCATTTCAGCAGGGCTTGATTTTTGTTTTTGTTGTGACTAGCCCACTGGGCAAGATAACTTAACTTAATTATATTAAGCCTATAGTTTAAGTAAATGCTAAATTAAATTATAAATAAACAACTATAAAATAAAATTAGTTTTAATTTACACTAAAATATGTTTTAATGTTAATAATAAATTAAGTACAAAGTACTGTAAAATATTTCATCCCAATTGTTAATTAACTTAATCAACGGGTAAGTATAATGTTCCCTTAGGTTGCTTTCTTGGATATTGGAGAAGTTACTGTAGAAGGTCCAGCGGTTGTATACATTTCATAATGGCTTCAGTCCTGCTATCGGGATGTTTGGTACTTCAGGACTAACAATTCAGGATAATGTAATTCACCACACAGTTGGAGCAGGTAAGCAATGCCAAAATACTTCTCTTTCCCTTATATAGTAACTTACATTTTAGATTAATCTGCTGTTCTGTCTTTCCTGGTACATATCAAGACCGCTACAATGCTGAGGATATATCGTGGCCAGCAGGTATTGAAATTGAGAGCTCCAGAGATGTCATCCTACAAGACAACACTGTGGTAGGCTCTGAGATGGTGCTGTACCATGTCAGTGGGGAGATTGTGACGTTGAAAGTCAATGGAGCAACAACGAAGGCCATACTTCTTTGCACGGTGTTCATGACGAGGGATGGTCAGAGAGACTGCACACAGATTGCCAATTTCTTCATCTGGAAGAATTGGGATTATGGAGTCTTTTTCCAAATTTCGAGTTCCGTTGTAAATGACTGATCTTGTTCTTGCTGACAACAACATCGGGGTGATGCCATTTGTCATTGAGCCATCTTCTCTTAGTCATGAAGCTGTTGATAAGTATGTGTGAGAATGGACGTTTATAATTGGTACAAGCCTGTTCTTTGATTGCGATGAGTTACAGGTAGGTTCAGTAAGATTTAACATTAAATAGCATGTTACAAACCGAATATTGTATATATTATGTAATTATGATGAATTAGATTAGATAATGTATAAATGTAAAAATCATAATGAATGAAACAATGTTAATGACGATGAAATAAAAGTGGGAAACCAAAAAAAAAAAAAAAAAAAAGATATAAACAGTTTCAATAAATATGAACATTTTTATTATTCATTTTAAAAGATGTTTTTTTTTTTTTCTGTATTTCAATTTTTATTATATTTTCATTTTGGGGAACTCTATTTTGCATTCTGTCAAATAAAATCAATGTATAGATATTATACAGTATATGCATACTTGACTTTCACTCGAAAGGAAATTTGTCAAAGGACTTTCTTACTCTTCTAACTCCTTTTTCTTAACGTGTACTGATAATGCCATTCCATTGTGTAATCAGTTACGTAATTTATAAATTCTGATTAAAATATTACATTTTTCCATTAACATTTTCATGTAAATATTTCAGAATCAACCGGAGAATGCAGGTCAAAGTGCAAAACAGCGTGCACCTCGTCCAGAGAACGGAAATGCTGGATTCGTGTGGGCAAATTTCATGTAATGGTGCTCAATTTTTTCAATTTCATGGTATACATAATTACCCAGCTATTGCTGGAAGCACAAGATTGCAAGGTATGTAAAAGCATGACATAATCTGGTCCTTACTTGGACAAACCTAGTCCTTACTTCGACAAACCAACAACTGCCATTGTTTGAGTTCGATTGCAGGAAACGCATACTCATACTGTTTACACATGAAGCTGAATGCTTATAGGTACAAAGAAGGTAACAGTCAGAGACAAGAACATGGTTTACATACATATACCTAATTTAGGGTAAGTACTAATAGTATTTATCCTATATATCTACGGACCACTTGCATTTATCCAAGTTACGTTATTGTAAATCATTGTGTATCTTTACTTGCTAATTGCATTATTTTCATCAACCTAGTACACTTACTGTACCTACAATACTTTTCATTTAATCTTAACACTACAGTAAAGTTAAAAAGACCCCCTAACCTACGTTTTTTAGATCTAATTTAAGGTCACAAACTACAATTAATGTAAAAATAAATATTATATTGTAACTTTTTTGTCTTTAAATGGTTAAAAATGTGAAAAATAAGTTGATTCTAGTAATTTTAGCGGCCCGCTATAAATCCCAAAATGCATTGCGTGCGGATTGATATTTTTGTTTTTCTTCTGTAATTGATCACCCACTTTTTGATTGATCGTGAGGCCAAAACAAATGGAAGACTCATAAATTTTCACCGAAAATACCAGGTTTTCCCCATTTTGTATCAACGGACTCTGGCAAATATAGAAAGACAATTAATGCAGCAACTATACAACGTCAGGCTAGGTATATAACTAGCATACGATATTCGTACGTTACCGATGTTTACCGGCTAGGCCTACAAAACTCAGCCTAGCTAGGCTAGACCTAAAGACTGCCCACGAGAAGTCATTCGCCGCAAGCTACATAGGTAGTGCATTGTTTCTCACTTTTTATCATAATTTACCATAAAACGTACATTTAAGACAAGGAATGACCTTGTTTAATGTTTTTAAAGTAATATATATGTATTATTTTTACAAAACGTCACAAATTGAAGGGAATGGGTCTTTAATCCTTCTGAGTGCGTGGAGATGGATTGTGATGCATTTAAAGAATGCAATGATCAGAGACGAAGATGGTGGAATTCTAGTAGGATCACGGCCTGGTTATGTTATTCCTGATTCTGCATACGAGTGGGATAGAGATCCGAGACGTGGACTTAGAATTATAGGATTATAGAATTCCAAACATGATGGTTACAGACATCAATGGTAGTAAAATCTTTTATCTAATCTGCTCTTTTCATTAAGGTATCATTGGTACAGAAGACTGCATATGGCATGAATCTTGGCAGGCTTTTGAATGCTATGACTACGATTACGCTATGTTGATTATTGAAAGTCTTGATCCTGACACAAGAATTACGACGTCTTCACCAATCGTCATTGTGTCTAACGGTTATGTTGATTTGATCAATGGACCACAAGATCACGGCTGGTGTCATGGGTACACATGTCAAGAGCGCATCAGCACATTTATGTCTATCGTTGCAATTGGAGAGACTTATGAGATGTATATGAGAGTTCAACGAATCCTCAAACGTTATGACTTCATTTCCTGAACACAGCTCCACATCAGAAAATAGTTGTCGGCATCTGGTATGCCAATCCTCAACGCTTAGATGTGTACCATCAAGGTCACTATGTCATGCCAAATAACAGGCAGCTGGATGGAGATATGTTCATATGGGTTCCAGAAGATCCAAATAGACCAGACGATCAGTTCATGACTCCAGCATTTATGGCGAGAACTATATTTTGATCGCGATTGGCAGACTCTTTGGATACTTATACGTGGTAGTGACCCAATTGACATCATCACTACACCGGTTATAATGGTTGACGTTGGTGTGGCTTCTGTTGATGTTGATGACTTCTATGAAGAAGATCTTGTTAACAATCTTGCCAGTTTGGTATATATAATACAGTAAGTAAATAGCTTTCTTTAACCATATTAAAGTATCACATAATCTATCCAGATTTCTTCTTTTTTCAGTTTTATATGTTTAGAAATGAGTTGAATTTTATTTCATTGCCTATTCTTTTAATATCTAAACAATAATTAATATTTCTTCCTTACAGGCAATTCAACCCTAGAACATGATGAGTTAGTTAACCTTCAAGCAGAAATTGTTAATGCAGCACAAACCGGTACTTTGTACGAGAGTCTTGAAGTTGAGGTTATTAGCAATGACCGATCCTTCTCCCCCAGCCGAAGACCCAACAAGGGGTGTGAGAGCAACAAATACAACGGGAGGTCCAAGTACAGGCAATAAAACGTAAGTCACATTTAAGAAGTAATGAGTTGAAGTAGAGTTTTCTGTAGAGTTACTGTAGTAAAGAACTGGCTTGTATCGTCTTGTCCAAAGTCTTAAATTGTATTCTCATGTGTGGCTTGTAACGAACATAACCATAATGCCTATATCATTACAAAACAACATAACTAATTGGTTCACAGATATTCTGAGAAGCAAGCTGAAGAAGAGGCATCTAGTGACCCAGGAGTAGAAATCATCTATCAATTCTCAAGCACAATGAGTATACGTTTACAACGGCTGATGCTATTTGAGATTCAACCTTGCATCTCTATATTGGATACCAGTGTAGATTTAACACAATTCTTTCTAAACTCCAATATAGGCTATCAAGCTGTGGTAATACACCATAGGTTTGATACAAATATTCTACGAAAAAAAAGGAATTATTCAATGATTTTTACAGGGTGAAATTGTGCAAAATCTGGGACATTCTTCACATCCATGGAAAATGCCCAGGAGTATCTGATGCAGAGCTCGTCAGCAACAACACTGTAGATATAATCCATGGCTGGGCCAACTTCACTGATCTTGCCATTAATCTGTCAGGAAGTGGTTACTTCTTTAAATTCAGCATTGTTTATTCCAACTCATCCACGCTAGAAGGTATCAACTCAACAGAGTTTTCTGTCATTGAGGGTGTTTTCCACATATCAATCGCAGATCAACACTAAAAGTTGTTGAGAAATTTGATGTTCAGTTTAATCTAATTGAAGATTTTACAACGGATATTGCAGAACATCTGGATTCCAAGGTTGGTGATTTTTTAATTAATTATAAGTCATTTTCAAATTGTCAATGCAGTTTTTCTCTCTAATTAACCATCCATCTTCTATTTAATACTGCATTATAATTCTAAAATCACCATCAATTGTAGACTAGTGTATCCAATCTAAGAGCAACTTCTTTTTGAAGACTACAGTCCATTTCAAATTTTCAATGCAGGTCTCCCTCTATTTAACCCACTACCTTCTATTAATACTTCCCCCTACCCCAATTTTAAAAGCATCTTCAATTGTAGACTATCGTATCCACTCTAAGAGCAACAAACGTTACTGTTACCATGAATAGGTATAATAAGTTCAATTTATCCACGGAGGCCCAGATCAACACAGGGTTGCTCTTCCCAGCTTCTCGAACTTCACTAAATTCTTATTGGATGCTACACACACAGATCCTCTCAATTTAAGATGCAGGCGAGCATGTTCATACATGCATACATACTGTACATTAATTAAACAAATATCCAGTCAAATGTGTGTACAACAGGGTCATTGTTTAGAAATTGAGCAACGCATTGCTTTTTCAACCTTTGACATCCATTGACAGTTTTCATTTGAGCACCCACAGCGCCTTAAACTTCTCACTAAAGCTTTTCTGGTAGCTACTTAAAATCTATCCGTTTTAAAAGCAGGTATTTTGAGTCTCTAAGATGAGGAGTGCCATAATCTGTCTTCATATACAAAATGAAGTTTGTAATTGTTAAATATACAGTATATGTTGACATAGTGTGGACACCTTCTTCATCTAGACTCCGATATCCAAGCTCAAAGAGCTCTATGCGAGGAAACAAACAATGAGAAAAGTTAAGAGACTAAAGGGACGACCCAAAATCACATCAAAATTATAGAAAATGAAAAAACAAAAATAAACAAGTCTATGCACACTTTGGACAATAATCGCTCTGATTGGGGAAGTCTTGTTAAGTGCGCTATGTCGCAAGATGTTCAGCGTTCGTGATAGTGATATGTTTGCGGTACAGAACGATCACAGCATGTTGATTGAAATGTGGAGAAAAACGCAACCGTTCTTTTCATATTGATTTCATCATGCAACAATATGTCAAATAATTTGACCATACACCTACCGTGTATACGTTTATGTAGTGTATGTAAGTTTTTTTTTAATATTGTGAGTTATATTAAATATTTGTGTTTCTTTGTAGAGCACAATTTTCTAAAATAGAGAAAATGGCACTGCCTGAGAAGGTACCTTAAGTTAAAATGTCAGACTATGCGAATGAATCTAAGGAAGAAGAGTGCTAGCAGTGGATCTAATCAACTATTGTAAGTATTAAGCCTAAGAAATAAATATTTAGAATATTTATTCTTTGTGTTGAAGTATACAGTGCCAGTAACTACTGTTTATGTGTACACTAAACTGTTTGCCAGTCCAAACTTCTAGCATTCTCTTTATTTGCCTTCTTTCCTTCTTTGGAAACTTAAGATTATATAATCGTTGGGAAACTAACATTATCAGCTCTATCACTCATTATTTCTGGTCATTAATGGTGATGATTTTTATATTTTTAATTAATAAACAATTTATTGAATCATGGCAATAATTATAAATAGACCACCATGGTTCCTTGGCAGGATGCTTTACTCTCATTGCCTTATTCTTCGGATGAGATGTAAAGCCGTTGGTCCTGTGTACTTAACAGTGCACATTAAAGAACGTGGTACACTGTTTGAAAAAAGTAGGGGATTGTCTCCCGGTGTGCTGATCTGGTAGGCGCTGCACTGCTGGCTGTCGAGGGTCCGTGGAGGGCCTAATCCGAATTTCCTCAGTTTCCAGTAAAGCTTGAGGACCAGAATAATACATTATAATAACACAGGTTGTGTTAAAATACTTCTATAAAGGAACATTCTTACATTGGAAAGTGTTAGTTCTGTAATTGTAACTTTTTTTTCCCTGAGGTTTTTGTCTGGCACTTATTCATTCGATAGTGACACTTATTTATTTGTTTCAGATTTTTATGAGCCACATTATTCAGTTGCTTTCTTGGATATTGGAGAAGTTACTGTAGAAAGTCCATCATTTGTACGTGAATATACATTTCATAATGGCTTCAGTCCTGCTATCGGGATGCAATTCAGGATAATGTAATTCACCACACAGTTGGAGCAGGTAAGCAATACCAAAATACTTCTCTTTTCCTTATATAGTAACTTACATTTTAGATTTTAGACAACAACATCGGGGTGATGCCATTTGTCATTGGGCCATCTTCTCTTAGTCATGAAGCTGTTGATAAGTATGTGTAAGAATGTAGTCATCGTTTATAATTGGTACAAGCCTGTTCTTTGATTGCGATGAGTTACAGGTAGGTTCAGTAAGAATATAAACATTTGTAGCATGTTACAAACCGAATACTGTAATTAAGCAATTATGATGAATTAGATTAGATAATGTATAAATGTAAAAATCATAATGAATGGAACAATGTTAATGACGATGAAATAAAAGTGGGAAACCCAAAAAAGACACAAAAAAAAGATATAAACATTTTCAATAAATATGAACATTTTTATTATTCATTTTAAAAGATTTTATTTCTGTTTTTCAAATGTTATTATTTTGTCAGTTTGGGGAACTATATTTTGCATTCTGTCAAATAAAATCAATGTATAGATATTATATATGCATACTTGACTTTCATAAGGAAATTTGTCAAAGGACTTACTTACTCTTCTACCTTCTTTTTCTTAACGTGTACTGATAATGCCATTCCATTGTGTAATCAGTCACGTAATTTATAAATTCTGATTAAAATATTACATTTTCCCATTAACATTTTCATGTAAATATTTCAGAATCAACCGGAGAATGCAGGTCAAAGTGCAAAACAGTGTGCACCTTGTGGTCCAGGCAATGGAAATGCTGGATACGTGAGGGCAAATTTCATGTCTGGTGATAATGGTGCTCCATTTTTTCCATTTCATGGTATACATAATTACCCAGCTATTGCTGGAAGCACAAGATTGCAAGGTATGTAAAAGCATGACATAATCTGGTCCTTACTTGGACAAACCTAGTCCTTACTTGGACAAACCAGTTGAGTTCTATTGCAGGAAACGCATACTCATACTGTTTACACATGAAGCTGAATGCTTATTTGGATAACATAAAATTGCCATTGTATCCAAGTTATCACCACTGTAATGTTGAGGTTGTCCCTTAGTACTGTTTTATCATAAAATATGTCTTTAATATCGGAATGCATTTTTGGTGAAACTTACCAAATGAATATATTTCAACATACTTATTCATTTACAAATAAAGGTATTTTGCTCTTTCTTATCAATAGATGTCACATTCGCTCATTTTGATACTGCGTGTAAGAAAGATCATTACGCTACTATGACCAATCCATCAAATGATGATGGTATCCACCCAATGTCCGCTGTAGGTACTGTACAAAGAAGGTAACAGTCAGAGACAAGAACAGGGTTTACATACATATACCTAATTTAGGGTAAGTACTAATAGTATTTATCCTATATATCTACGGACCACTTGCATTTATCCAAGTTACGTAAATGTAAATCATTGTGTATCCTTACTTGCTAGTTGCATTATTTTCATCAACCTAGTACACTTACCTACAATACTTTTTGTAATGTACCGATTTACAATACAAATAAGTGAGAGGGAGACAAGTTCTGTTATAGTTGAAAGCTAGCACTGAAGTGTTTATTCTTTATTCTACATCTACTATATATAATAACAATATCAGTAATGGGTAATTAATCTGTCAAGGTGGAATGTTTAGTGGTCTCAGCAGAGGGGTCTACTTTAGCCGTTAGTGACCATTAAGTAGCCAGGGTTATATAGAAGTGGGTTAACATAATATATATGGTAACAGGTGAAGGAAGTATAAATAATTGGTAGCAAGTAATATTAATCAAGTTCAATACATTACATTCCCTCCCTTCTATTATAAACAATTCTAAGCTATTTATTTATAATTGAATCAAAGCAGCACTGTACTAAGTTATGGTTTAATAACACTTTAAATGTATATGGTATAATGCACTGTATAAAGTAAAATATAAGATCAACATTTTAAATTGTCCAGTAATAATGTCCTTAAAAATGTCCAAATCTTTCCGGCGGTTTTCTATCGCGAGTAAGGTATACTCTTCGCTGAGCAGTAATAGACTGTGCTTCGACAGTCGATTGTGATGTTTCCACTGTTTAGATTTGGATTAATGAGCATTGGAGGTAATTGTGGAGGATCATCTTTGTTTGTAAGCTGTTTATCCTGAGTTTGAACAGGCCTATAACGCTTCCTGATATGGTCGGCATGACGACGACAAACTCGTCCATCTTCTAGTTTTATCTTGAATGAGATGCGACCGGATTTTAATATTATTGTTCCGGGTAACCATTTCAGATTTTGTCCTCTAAAGTTCTTTATATACACCTACTCTCCTTCTACAAAAGTGCGTTCTTTGCATGACGATCATGGGCTAATTTCTGTTTTTCAAGTTGAGTGATAACACGATCTGCTTGATAAGGGTGTAAAAGATCAAAATGCGTTTTCAATTTTCGGCCATTCAGTAATTCTGCTGGTGTTTTGCCAGTTGTGCTATGAGGTGTATTTCTATATTTAAATAGGAATCTTGAATTGTTTTTTTTTTTAACTTAATTTATTTGGTAATCAAGGTTAAAAAACAATAAAATATAATACATAGAAAATAGAAAAACAATTGCACGGAAAAAACAGGCCTTGATTACAAGGAATGCCAAGAAAAGTTAAAAACTTATTTCCACTTGGGTCCTAAAAACAAGAAACTGATAACAAGAACATACAAATTACAACATAAGAATCTTGCGACTTTTGTTTCGATATATCCATCTTTCATACGTTTCATTGTTTCTTTAAATGTGCGTACAGCACGTTCCGCAAGACCATTCGATGATGGGTGATATGGGGCTGTTAAAGAATGTCTTATTCCATTTCGCTTTACGAATGTATGAAATTCATCACTGGTGAAACATGCATTTTATCTGGCAATCCATGCGATGCAAATATAAGCCTGAGCTTATCCACTGTGGTATTTGTCGTTGAGGAATTTACCGGAATTACCTCAAGCCATTTTGAGTATGCATCGTATTAAAAACATTTTTCCAATAAGTGGTCCAGCATAGTCGATATGTAATCGTGACCATGGTCTATTTGGCCAATTCCATGGGTGCAATGGTGCTTAAGGTGGTAAAGTTTGATTGGATTGGCATGTATCGCACTGCTTTGATATGTCTTTGTCCATATTAGGCCACCATAACGAATCCCGAGCAAAACTTTTCATTCTGACAATTCCAGTATGACGTCATGTAGTGCTTGTAGCAACTGTTTTCTACCAGGCTGTGGAACAACAATTCTATTTCCCCACAAAATACATCCATCTTGTGTAGAGAGTTCTCATTGTCAGATCCATCCAATATGGTTGCAAGTTTTCAATTTTTGGATTAGTATTGGGCCAACCCTTTTCAATGTAGTAAAGAACTCGAGAAAGTGTTGGATCTTTAACCGTCCAACCTTTAATATCTGCTGTGGAAACTGGAGATTGGTTCATTGGCTCCATCAATAGAACAGTTTCGGCAGGTTGTGGAATTGATTCTGGTTTTCCTGGCAATGGTAATCTGCTTAAGGCATCCGCATTGGCATGGGACTTTGTCAGTTTGAATCTTAATGTATATTTGTATGTACCTAATTTCAGTGCCCAACGTTGGATTCTAGCTGATGCTTGGCTAGGCACAAGTCTGTCCTCATTAATAAGACCCAGCAATGGCTTATGGTCTGTTACCAATGTGAAATGTCTACCATAAATGTAAGACTGAAATCGCGTTACTCCGAAAACGCATGCCAAACCTTCTTTCTCAATTTGCGAATACTTTTTTTCCGCTTCTGCAAGTGTTCAGATGCAAATGCGATTGGTCTTTCTGTACCGTCACTTTGTCGATGTGCTAACACAGCCCCAATTCCATATTGAGATGCATCACACGATAATATTATTTCCTTTTTTGGATCATAATGTGCAAGTACTCTGCAGGAAAGTAGCAATTCCTTTGATTTATCAAAAGTAGATTGTTCTAAATTTGTCCAGTTCCAAGCTTTATCCTTACGAAGGAAGGCATATACAGAATACAGAATACAGAATACAGAAATTTATTGGTCCAAAAGGAAATTCGTTTCGTTAACAAGCTCTCAAAACAATTAATTAAAAATATATAAAAAGTCATGAATACAAAAATACAAGATCTCATAAAAAAACGAATAAAACATCAAAAGGACAAGAATATAAAAAATATATATCGTAACATATAAAATATATTAGCAGTATTATATACAGATATACAGATACATACAAATTACATAATCAATCTATCTTTTAATAGTTGCGTTATATAAATGGCAAGAATTTGGAACAAATGACTTTCGAAGACGATCATGATCTCCTCTTAGTGGACGTAGCCTGATACCCGATTTGTTTATAACATAGTACTTATTTAGTGGGTGTGTGTGGTCATTCATAATCATGTTAACTTTATGTAATACTCTTTTTTCATATGTTTGTTGAATAGTTGGTAGGTCAGAGCCAATAATTTTGCCTGCACGCTTCCTGATATAACAGAGCAATTGAGTGTGTTGGATAAGTTTGGTAAAAACTTCATAATAAGATAATAATCCCAAATAAGCTCTCAGTTCTGTCAAGTTTTGAGACGCTGGAGCATCTTTAATTGCTCTCACTTTGGCGTTTGTGGAATGCAATCCCTCTTTGTCGATCAGGTGTCCCAAATAACCAACAGATTTAACCATAAAAACACACTTACTCTTTTTTAGACGAAGTCCAGCATCTGCCAGTCGCTTTAGGACGGTTTCAAGAGTTTCGAAATGCTCAAAGTCATTCTTTCCTGTAATTAATATATCGTCCAGGTATACTGTAACACCTTTAATTCCTTGTAATAGTCCTTCCATGACACGCTGGAAAATCGCTGGTGCTGAAGAGACTCCAAACGGCAACCGTGTATATTGTAAAGTCCCTTTTGAGTGTTGATTACAACATATTTTCGAGAATCTTTATCCAAGAGTAATTGTTGGTACGCTTGTGACATATGTCCAATTTAGTAAATTTTTCTTTGGGGCAAAGGATACTGATCAACTTTGGCTGCTTTATTTACAGTAATTTTGTAGTCACCACAGATCCTAATGGTAGATTTATCTGCCTTAAGTACCGGAACTATTGGTGCAGCCCAGTCTGAAAACTGTATAGGTTCAATAATGCCTTCTCGTTGTAAGCGATCAAGTTCGTCATCTACTTTCTGTCGCAAGGCATACGGAACATTTCTGGCTTTGCAAAATTTTGGCATTGTCTCTTTATCAACATACATTTTTGCTTCAGTACCCTTAAGGGTACCTAGTTCATCTTTAAATATTTCTTGGTATTTACCAAGCAGTGAACTTAAATCTAATTGGTTTATTACCTTGATTTGTTGCCAGTCCAACTTTATAAACTGAAGCCAGTCTCGACCAATTAGGGTAGGTCCATCTGTTCGCACAATCGTTAACGGTAATATTGTAGTAGTACTCTGGTATGTAACTTCAGCATTAATTTTACCCAAAACATCCATTATTTGTCCAGTGTACGTACGTAGCTTAACTGACGATGGTTCAAGTTTTCTTTCAGGCCATAATTGCCTAAATTTCGTCTGCGACATTATTGATACCGAGGCTCCTGTGTCAATTTCCATTTCAGTATCCAAACCATCTAACAGTATCTTAACTTTCATAGGTGGAGGACTAGACGTGGTCTTTATTCCAAATAATTCTTCATACATTTCTGTAGCTATGTTGCTTGGTTCATCGCTTGGCTCATCTGCCACAACATTTTTAACTGTTTGGGGCTTCCCCTTCTTTTTGCTAAGACAAACAGATTGAATGTGTCCTACCTTGTTACAATAATGGCAAGTTGTTTGCTTAAAATAACATTTGTCTGGCAAATGGTTATTCTTTCCACAGCGAAAACATGGTTTCGACTTCTTATTTGTATTTGATGTAAATTTTGACTTCTTTTTGTAAGCAATTTTGTTTACATTTTCAACTGCAGCTGCAGTTGCAGTTTCGATGCTAGTTGCAATTTCAACAGCTTTTTCCAGTGTCAGTGCTTTTTCTGCCAAAAGACCAAATTCCGTGATTACGGACGCCAAAAACTAGACGATCTCGTAACATTGTATTGAGCGAGGCTCCAAAGTTACAGAATTCTGCCATCGATCGAAGCGATGCCATAAATTCAGGCACTGTTTCATTATCTCATCTCCCTGTTCAGGACTATTCCTGATGATTACCCAACCTATTTACATTTAAAATTAAAATTAAACATCAAGACATAACTTAATCAACTTAATGACTACTGGACATAGTAGTTATTGTCTTCTATAAAAGATGCTGGAAGCACTTCCTTATATAGTCTTCTCGGTCTAGTTGACTAGCGTTTATAGTTCTCTGAAGTATACTTGGACTCGGTCTTCCTATCAATTTACTTTTTTGGTCATAAAATGTAAGAACTTCGCAGGGATCATAGTTCTGTCTCCGAATACAGTGTGAAATCCAGTTAGATTGCTGTTGTTGGTAGAATATCGTGTTGGTTATTGCGTAGAGCCTCTGGTTATTGACAACGTACCGCCAATCAGTTTCCTGTTGTTCTTCTTCTTCCTCAGACTCTAGTCTAAAGTCTAAACGCTCAACAAACTGTGACCAATCTTCCCTTCCTTCAATAAATTCTTCAATTTTGCCAATAAGGGCCATTCTCGTCGCCACTGTAGTGTAATGTACCGATTTACAATACAAATAAGTGAGAGAGAGACAAGTTCTGTTATAGTTGAAAGCTAGCACTGAAGTGTTTATTCTTTATTCTACATTTACTATATATTATAATAACAATATCGGTAATGGGTAATTAATCTGTCAAGGTGGAATGTTTAGTGGTCTAAGCAGAGGGTCTACTTTAGCCATTAGTGACCATTAAGTAGCCAGGGTTATATAGAAGTGGGTTAACATAATATATATGGTAAGATATAAGGTGAAAGAAGTTTAAATAATTGGTAGCAAGTAATATTAATCAAGTTCAATACATTACACTTTTCATTTAATCTTAACAGTAAAGTTAATCCTTCTGATTGCGTGGAGATGGATTGTGATGCATTTAAGAAAGCAATGATCAGAGATGAAGATGGTGGAATTCTAGGAGGATCACGGCCTGGTTATGTTATTCCTGATTCTTCATACGAGTGGGATAGAGATCCGAGACGTGGACTTAAAATTCCTTATGATGAAAAATGTCCACATAAAGGTTGGTTGTCTGCTTTAATGTTGAATTTTAGCTTTTGTAAACTGTGATTCTTCCCTAAATCTTTCCTCCTATTAAAGTTGCACTCTTGAAACAAGACCAGTCCATTCACCGAGACTGGGCACGCAATTTTATTGTGGCATCCCTTTTTTGAGGAGTAGGAGAATCACTGTGTTGTAGCTGTGATCTTTTATATAATCTGCTCTTTTCATTAAGGTATCATTGGTACAGAAGACTGCATATGGCATGAATCTTGGCAGGCTTTTGAATGCTATGACTATGATTACGCTATGTTGATTATTGAAAGTCTTGATCCTGACACAGAATTACGACGTCTTCACCAATCGTCATTGGGTCTAACGGTTATGTTGATTTGATCAATGGACCACAAGATCACGGCTGGTGTCATGGGTACACATGTCAAGAGCGCATCAGCACATTTATGTCTATCGTTGCAATTGGAGAGACTTATGAGATGTATATGAGAGTTCAACGAATCCTCAAACGTTATGACTTCATTTCCTGAACACAGCTCCAGATCAGAAAATAGTTGTCGGCATCTGGTATGCCAATCCTCAACGCTTAGATGTGTACCATCAAGGTCACTATGTCATGTCAAATAACGGGCAGCTGGATGGAGATATGTTCATATACAATACAATACAAATCTTTCTTTATTCTGGAATAGCTCTTTCAATACACAAGTACTGGTCTCCCAAGAGGTCCAGATTTGGAAAAAAAATACAAGAAAAATAAAAGTAAAAGCTATATTAAAACTATGTACAATAGAAGTTATACAAGATGTTTAAATTCAACTTGACTAAGTGTCTCATGATTTTTACGGATATGTACAGGAAGATTATTCCATAAGGTTGATGCTCTATAATTAAACATTCTCTTTCCATAAATATTGTTCCATGCTGGAACATTTAGAATTTTTGTTGATTGACTTCTTGTATTTTTTGTGTGAAAAGTGTCCATAAATTTGAATAGATTTGTTAAATAATATGGTGCTAAACCCTGTAGGCATTTAAATAGCATAATTAATAAATCATTTTCCCATGTCATGTCACTCTTCCATTTTAGTGAGGACATCAATTCTGTTATATAGCTACTCTATTTTGAAGTACTTGAAGACGATTAACAAGTTCTAAGTTACAATTTGACCAAACATTACTACAGTAATCAAAACAAGGTAATACTATTGCATTAGCAAGTAGTCTTAAAGCAAAATTTGGAATATAATATCTTAATCTACGAATAATACCGATACGTTGTGATACTCTAGAAGCTATTTGTTCAACATGCTGTTTCCATGACATAAGTGAATCAAATGTAAGTCCAAGATATTTAAAATTGTCAACTCTTTCGACATCATTGCCATTAATAGAAAGAGAAATATGGGTTCCAGAAGATCCAAACGATCAGTTCATGCCAACTCCTGACTCCAGCATTTATGGCGAGAACTATTTTGATCGCGATTGGCAGACTCTTTGGATACTTATACGTGGTAGTGACCCAATTGACATCATCACTACACCGGTTATAATGGTTGACTTTGGTGTGGCTCCTGTTGATGTTGATGACTTCTATGAAGAAGATCTTGTTAACAATCTTGCCAGTTTGGTATATATAATAAGTAAATAGCTTTCTTTAACCATATTAAAGTATCACATAATCTATCCAGATTTCTTCTTTTTTCAGTTTCATATGTTTAGAAATGAGTTGAATTTTATTTAATTACCTATTCTTTTAATATCTAAACAATAATTAATATTTTTTCCTTACAGGCAATTCAACCCTTGAACATGATGAGTTAGTTAACCTTCAAGCAGAAATTGTTAATGCAGCACAAACCGGTACTTTGTACGAGAGTCTTGAAGTTGAGGTTATTAGCAATGACCGATCCTTCTTCCCCAGCTGAAGACCCAACAAGGGGTGTGAGAGCAACAAATACAACAGGAGGTCCAAGTACAGGCAATGAAACGTAAGTCACATTTTAAGAAGTAATGAGTTGAAGTAGAGTTTTCTGTAGAGTTACTGTAGTGCATGGCTTGTATCGTCTTGTCCAAAGTCTTAAATTGTATTCTCATGTGTGGCGTGCAACAAACATAACCATAATGCCTATATCATTACAAACCAACATAACTAATTGGTTCACAGGTATTCTGAGAAGCAAGCTGAAGAAGAGGCATCTAGTGACCAAGGAGTAGAAATCATCTATCAATTCCAAAGCACAATGAGTATACGTTTACGGCTGATGCTATGGAGAACCATCCATTTGAGGTTCAGCCTTGCATCTCTATATTGGATACCAGTGTAGGTTTTAACACAATTCTTTCTAAACTCCAATATAATGTAGGCTATCAAGCTTTGGTAATACACCATAGGTTTGATACAAATATTCTACGAAAAAAAGGAATTATTCAATGATTTTTTGATTTTTTCAGGCTGAAATTGTGCAAAATCTGGGACATTCTTCACATCCATGGAAAATGCCCAGGAGTATCTGATGCAAAGCTCGTCAGCAACAACACTGTAGATATAATCCATGGCTGGGCCAACTTCACTGATCTTGCCATTAATCTGTCGGGAAGTGGTTACTTCTTTGAATTCAGCATTGTTTATTCCAACTCATCCACGCTAGAAGGTATCAACTCAACAGAGTTTTCTGTCATTGAGGGTGCTTTCCACATATCAATCGCAGATCAACAGTAAAAGTTTTGGAGAAATTTAATGTTCAGTTTAATCTAATTGAAGATTTTACAACGGATATTGCAGAACATCTGGATTCCAAGGTTGGTGATTTTTTAATTAATTATAAGTCATTTTCAAATTGTCAATGCAGTTCTCTCTCTAATTAACCATCCATCTTCTATTTAATACTGCATTATAATTCAAAAATCACCATCAATTGTAGACTAGTGACGTATCCAATCTAAGAGCAACTTCTTTTTGAAGACTACAGTCCATTTCAAATTTTCAATGCAGGTCTCCCTCTATTTAACCCACTACCTTCTATTAATACTTCCCCCTACCCCAATTTTAAAAGCATCTTCAATTGTAGACTATCGTATCCACTCTAAGAGCAACTTATGTTGAAGACTAGCCAAAAGTACCTACAAGTCACTCCCATAAAAATCCAATTACAGACTACTTTCAAATTTGATTTCATCGGCTGTATAAATCACCTCAAATTAAAGACAACCTCCAGAACAATTGGATAAATATTGGTCAAACATTGGTCAAACAAGGATAAATATAATATTCTAGGCTTTTCCTTAGGCTTTTTGTCTGGCACTTGTTTTGGGTTCAGGCAGTCTTTAATTTCAGTATTTTGCAACTTAATAACAAGTTGTGTTAAAATACTTCTATAAGGGAACATATTAAGTGGATTGTTTTTAATATCAGATAATGATCACAAATCACAGGAGATCAGGAAAGTGCTAGATATGCACAAGCATGTGATGCGGTATATGCCCAAAATAAAAAGCAGGCAGCAGAGACTTCGAGGCCACAAGAACAGCCAATAGCCAAGGACATATCAACCTTGAAGAATTATAATGCAATTGTTGTAGTTGCGGGTGAAAACGTTTTAAACACGGCACATCTTTTTTTAAAAAAAATAGGCATTGTTGCTGGTACAATGCAAACTTCACTCTCACAAAGCATAAACACCTTAAAAACCAGAATCTCGCCAAAACCTAGATTATCTCAAAATATTTCCTGCCCTTTATATAGTCCGTACAGCTTATTACCCACACAGTACATATCTTTTACTTACCTGTTCTGCCAGTAGGTAATTGAAAAATCAGCAAATTTTGTCAAATTAACAAGTGGCAACACTTGTACAGGTAAGAAGAATAAGAAAACTTAATTTTTTTTAATTAATTATTTTATTGTGTTTTTCTATAGGAGATAACCCAGAAGCCTAGAAGTAGAAATGAATACTTTTACAGGTAAGCTTTAATATAGTTTATAAACAAAGTATGTAAAATGAGAATAATTCTTTTGCTAATAGAAGAGACAATTCCAGAGTGCCATAAAATCAAGACCATATATTTGTTGGTTCTAAACATGGAAAAAAATTTTATGGTAGATCTTAAGTTCTTCAATGCAATCAGTGCAATCAAAGTACTTAATGTACAGATAGATATTAGGAATATATTAAATTGTTAACTTTTCATTTATTATTGATCAGCAGATGAAACTTTTAAAGAAGAAGAAAACATCACAGGTAAGCTTATAAAACATTAGTAATAAAAATCTATACCAGCTGGTGCTGAGGTGAGGTGAAATTAAGATTGACTCTTTCTATGAAGTTCTTTTTTAGTGTTAAAATTAATTAATCCATGTCCCATTTTCCATTCCAATCTGTCCCTGTGTCATAAGAAATGTTTAAGAGTTGTGCAACTGTAGATGCCGGAAATGGCACTTATCAGACACAAATTAGATTCATTCACATTACATTCTTAACATTTTATTGTTGTTTATCAGCAGATGATGCTGATAGTTATGGACAACTAGAAATTGCAACAACATCAGGTAAGTCTACTACAATATTAGCAGCAAAACATTTGAAAACACAAATGTACAATGTATCAAGAACGAAAATGTATAAAATATTAATGTTATAAATTGTTTTTGTTTACTACTATAGGAGATGACCTATACAACCATGACGATCTCACAGGTAAGTTTATATTTAAAAAGGTTCGTTCTTCACATGCCAAAGAGCATTCAATTGGTTAAAGAGCAGTGCATATATATGATTAGACTGGGTTCCAGCCCGTAAATAGTAAAGATAAATAATTTGGCACATATGGTATGATAACCTACGTCATTCTTATCGGATGTTTGCGGCATGCAAATCGATTTCTTCACATATATCCCCAGTGCGTAAATCTGAGTATTATATTATACGTATAAAACGCCATATGTGCCAAAATTTACGGGCTGGAACCCAGTCTAATATAGGATGGATGTCTGAGGTTGTCATATGTACCTGTAGGCCTATACTTCTGTATTTAAGCATTTTAATTGGAATATTGTTGAACATTAAAGGGAAAGAGATCAATATAGTGTTATTTTTGAACAAGTACAGTACTACTGTAGTTATATATGGGCCGGTTGTTGGTCGCAAATATTCAATTTCTCGATTCCAAGTGGATAGCTGTTATGTGACATCAAAATATTTTTTTATTGTTTTTAGGGTGGGTTACTATTAGAAGTGGGGGGGGGGGAAGGGGGATTACTACTGGAGTAGTGGGTTATTATTACTAATCTTAAATTAGGCACCTGAAAATAGTAAGGCACCTGAAAATAGTAACCCACCCCAACTTTTCCGGTCAGCAAATCATAGAAAAATAATAAAACAGTACGAATAAATAAATTTGTTTGAACTTTATTTTATAAACTCAAAAACACTCAGTCCTCCCGAGATCAACATGCATTATCTCCTTATTTTCAAAATATTGCTGCATAATAAACGACCAGTCTTAATGTCATTTTTTCAATAGTTTTTGTGACTCTAATAATAACCTCCCCCATGGGGTAGTAGTAGTGGGTTATTATTATAGATTGACTTATAAGTTGGGTTACTACTAGAAGGGGGGTTACTATTAGAGTGTGGGTTACTATTAGAATTGACGGTACATGGTATAATACAAGCTGATCAATTTGGAAATGTTCACAATATTAATGTGTAATTTATTAAGTTATTCAGTGATTAAATATTTCAAAGTATTTCAGCTAGAATGTCAATGTTTCTAATTTATTTTTCTTTACATTATGATCATTTATTTATACATAAAAATCATCACATATAAGACAAGAACAATTGTCCTGTAATTGATCCTGCTGGAGATAGATTTCATACATGTTAAAAACGTCAAATGTTTTAAAAAAAATTACCGGTATGAATATGAAAATATGAAGCACAATTAGTGTAGTATGTTCCTTAATAAAATTCTTAAAATTAATACTGTAACAGACTGAAATTAGGAACTATCCAGTGTATGTTAGATTCAATTAATAGTATTCCTAACACAGTACATTACTGTAGCAGCTTTGAGCGAGTAGCCAGATTTCTAATTCTTACATGATTGTACAGTAAGAACAAATCATCAATAAAATAATCCAATACTTTTACTGGATTTGGACATCAGATGAATCTCTGATGAATCTAAAGATGTTAAAAACCACATTATTAAATATTTTCAACGTCATGACAATACAAATTACATATTTAGAATATGACATCAACTAAGAACAATATAGCCATAGAAAATGAGAAAAACTGCAACCAGCTGCCCAAGAACATTTACTCCATCAACACATCAGACACTAGGCCTATATGAAAAGGAAAAAGACATTATTAATGTTAACACAACGAGTACCAGACAACATAACTCTTTTGGGATAATTTCAGCCACCAGTTATTGCGGCCGTCAGTTATGCCAGTACATTTTTTTTTTTATTTATTTTACATGTGCCAATAAGTATGTGTGATTTTTATAAATAAAGTTGTTTTGTTTCCGTTTTGGTTTTATTCTGCAAATTGTGTTTTTTAAATGTTGGAAATTAGTTTATTTATTATTAGTTACCATTACCAATATTAATAATTAGGTTATATGCATGATATGCATATAACCTCTTGATTCTGTCAGGATCTTTATTTATTTATTTATTTATTTATTTATTTATTCTTTCCTTAGCACTATTTTGTCCGTGAATTATCTTGGCATCAGTTTCATCTAGCTAAGTCAATTTTTCAGAGTATATTCCTTATGGCCAGGAATCGATGTGGTCATGTTTTCACGGTGCGCAATCATAAATTACGCGGTCTACGCGCGATTTAATGAAATCACGTTTGTAATCATATCTTCAAGCATGAATCACTTTTAAACAAAATTTGGTACTCATAAATTTCAGGTCATATTTCATCATATGGCAATATAATTACGTGCGTAGCGCATATAACGCATGCGTACGTGCGCTTAAAAGTTTTAAAATTGTCAAAATTTATTTTCGATGAAATTAGAGTACGTTTCAGGCAATTTTAAGCGTTTAAAAAATTGCCACGAGTGCGCAGAATTTTGCACGCGCACTGCGCGTTAAACGTTAATGCGCACTCTTTTTGCCCGATTTCTGTTTTAAAATCTTTCTTTAATAATATCATCATATTTGATTCACTTTTCAACTCGAAATTGCGTTATACAAGCACGTCAAAGTGACAGGCTACGCACGTATAAGTTAACAAAATAGTGAAAATATGCTAAATTTTAAAATTAATATATATCGTCAGAATGCTGGGGAACACCTATTTTTTATTTCATTTTCTTGAAGTGTATGTATCATATGTATGATTTATTATCAAATTAAGAGAACAAAAGTTGATTAAGTCATCATTAATTGCATATTGAATTTAAAAAAATTAATTTCGACAATCAAACAAATTTTGACATTTTCTTAGGCCGAAATAACAAACTTAACATTAACTTTCTTTCTTAAGAATTTCATATATTAAAGTTAAAAGTATATAGTTTGACAGTGCATCATTTTTTTAAATTTTTAAAGATGTCATCATAGTAATAAATTATAATTCATTGCGGTATGTAATAATCTATCTGCACCAAAGTGGCTACTGAATAGTAAATACACGGAGGAATCATTCTACATGTTTTAGTAAGTTGCGTATGGCTCGGTGGTCTGTGCTCGTGTCTATAGCATTCAAGGTACCGAGATCGAGCCTCACTTTGGGTAACGAAACGAAATAAGATTTTTTTTTATTATTTGTATTGTTTGTTCAATTTTATTTCTTAGTGTATAGATTATACACATGATTTATAATGAAATCTAGATAAAAAGAAACTTATGTCAAGATTCAAGATTCAAGAAATTTTATTTGTCCATAAAAATGGAAATTCACTTTGCTTGGTAGATTAAAACAACAATATTGCAAACAATTTAAAACGTGCAGTATTATAACAGATTAAAAAACTTATGTCTTTATTATTATGTAACAAATGTGGTTTATGACATTATACGCAGAGGGATCTTTGATCGGATTGCGATACCGGCTATTGTATTTGCGTTAGTAAGATCCTAGCATATATTATAAATAATTAAAGATTCTGAGAAAATCAATCAATCAATATATCTTTTACAAATCAATTATCTTTATTTTAATCAATGCATATAACCTATAATTCGTCATAGTGACGAATTAAATCTAGTTAATATTCATTTTATCGATAACAGGATTATGGTTTCTGTATCAAGTTATAAACTCCAAGTGCATAAGAAATGAAGAAGTACAATTAAAAAAACGGGAAATATTGTGTTTATGAGATGAGCCTTGTTGTTTGGGGTATCATGTATAATAATGATATGCAGAAATAAGAAAAGACGTAAAAAAAAGAAATATACGATTAATTATTATAATTAATCATTAAAACTAGATGTTAGATTAGTAAAATTTGTTTTGTATTAAGACACATTGATTAGTATTTATCGGCTGTTTAATAATTAATTAATATTTACTATATTCATAAAAACATTGCGCGGCTGATACTTGACTAGATACTAAACTAGTTTAATGGCCATTAGTTCTGTGTTTATTTTTGGCTATTTGGAGGCCTCCTTTTGTTTGGTGCGCATACAAAAGTGGGCCCGATCATCCGTTTAACACCCATACGCGAATCCTGGGCGAATATCTACTAGGCCTATTCTAGGCCTACCTAGCTAAGATAAGATAAGATAAGATAAGATAACTTTTATTGATCCTCAAAAAGGAAATTCATTGCTCTTAGGCTTAGGCTAGGGCCTAGCCTAAGAAAGATAAGCTAAATAGGCCTAGCTAGGCCCCTAGGCTAGTTATTTAATTTTGGCCCTAATTAATAGCGATATATACAGTACTATGCGGCGACTATAATAGGCTAGGCCTAACCTTTTAGCTTAGCTGACTAGGCCTATGCAACTAGTTTTTAAAATTGGTACACTCACCTCACGCCCAGCCAGGCGGCAAAGGCCGCATCACTTAGACCTAGGCTAGGCCTTCTAGGCCTAGAATAGAAGACACCGACAACAAATTAAAAGACATGCCTCTAGGACCTAGAATTATTTATAAATTTGGTGAAACAGAATTTAACCATTTAATTATTTTGTTTTATATAAATTGTAGCCTTAAGGATTGACAGAAAATAAACTTAGATAGGGGTCAATCGGTTGATTTTACTTCCCTCTTTTTAGTGTAAAATGGCCTTAATTAAGGGTAATATAATAAATTCCCCTTAGCACAGCGATTGTGGTATGAAAACGTTAATAGTAGGGCGGCCAATGTGAGGTTTTTCATCATGGGGGGAATTTTCTGTTAATAGCAGGCAACCATGTAGAATATATCCCTTATGGGATGACAACAAAGATAAGGGTGGATGCCGCTCTCAAATTTCAGGTCAAAGGTCATTTTCAAGGTTATAAGGTCAAATATGGTAAAATATAGGTTTAAGCTGTTTTCAACAACATATAAGCTAATTAAAAGAAATGTAACCATTATTGGATCATTATTGACATATTGCTGTAGATGGTGAAGTTCATCAATTTTTCAACTTACAAGTTTAAAGGTCATTTTCAAGGTCATAAGGTCAAATAGAGCACAGACTTGTTAATTATCTGTATTAATAATTGAAATAAATATAATTTTCATGATAGCCTGGGGCTGATTGTTATAGTGTGGTGTCAAAAAGACCAGAATTGTACTGAGAAGATTTTAAACTTTTTGAGTCACTCCTGGAAGGTGTTCAAGGAATGGAGATGATGAGTCCTAGAGTATCAAAATAACCGAAATTGGAGGCCTACTGGAATGTCTTAAATTTCATTTAAAAACAGAGGGTTTGTGGGTTGGGCGGCATGGGCACATGCCAATATTCGAAATTTTTCTGGGATGGAAGGAGGTAACGCTCTGGGGTGGGTATTTCTTCAAGCACTGATATATAATGCCTACTGGCCATCTGGGTAACGGCAAACGATTGAATCACAACCACATATGCATGCTTTCGGTAACAACTTCATCTGGCTCTTTAGTTTACATACACATGTAACAAGTTCCAAACTGACAACTGGGTTAGGGGCTTCCAAACGACCCAATTCATTTAGGCCACATACTGATCTCTGCCTGATACTGATAGTTGGCTCGTATGTTTAGGTTCTATGATGTCTGTGTTCACCATAGGTGAGTTTTTTTAATTTTAAGTGTTTCCCGAAGTAGAAATACAGTACTTAAATATTTATTGAGTGAAGTGAAATACTTAATATTTAAGGGAAATATTATATCACTAGTGTTAATGGTATATAGTCACTGAGTCTAGATGGAGGTAGCACCAAAGAGTAGTCTGTTATTATACAGTTATCTGCTCAAGAGTACCATATATTTGGCAATATTAAACTTTAGTGTACACTGTACGTGGAAAGTCTTAATCTTAATCAATTCCATTTACAAGGAGTGGATGCGTTACAAATGGTTTCCAGTATGACCTCTTCCCATAACCAGCAAATAATGACGTGCTGCAACCCGTAATGGCATGGAAGCTGGTTAGATTATTCTTAATAGGTTTTCAACCACTTTATTGTTCACTATACCAGACATCGTCCATACTTTTGTAGGCTACTGTTACAAAGTGCATATCATTAATTAACATCAACTTTCATGTATAATTGCAATCTCTTTGTTATTGACATAAAGAATGTCTAAAAACGTTGTGATATTTGTTCTCCAAACCGATGAGTGTGGCCCAAAACACATACGGAAGTACAGATTAGTACATTGGGACTATCCTTTCAATCGTGTCACTGGTTTTATCCACCCCTTTCCAATGTAATGATCAAATACAACAAAATGATGTTTACAGCCATGTTTACTGAATCCTATAGTGCATGACCATCATGTTTTTAAGTTTTCTTCTGGAACATCTGTGGGTATTTCAACGCCATCCATCAAGATATGTGAAGTCATATTTGGTTAAAGATATTAAAATTGGGCTATGATCATACTCCAATGGTTGATCAGCAGATTTTCTGTCAGTTTTTATATACTTTATCGAAAAAGTTGCCTTATAGAAATCCGCAAAGGTTTAGAGCGATGCTTTCTCAGTGGCTCATGAAGTTTTAGGTTCTACTGTTTTTTTTCTTTCAATAAGTTGTTACTTGAAGAAGTCTCCCCAATTACCACTCCTTCCAACCTTGATAATTTCCAATAGTTAGGGTTTTTGAAACAAAGACTCGATACCCAGGTTTCTCTTTCGAGATTTCTTGAAACAACAAACTTCAATAAAAACTTGTATCATTGAAATAATGAAAAAAATGTTTAAATAATTACATTATAGGGGGTCTCTGACCCAAACAAAAACATCTCGACATTAGGTCATATAGGGGGTCTCTGTTTTCGAAATTTTTCTAAAAAAAATTTCTAAATATTATTACATTATTATAGGTAATGTTAATATTTTTTCTAAAAACAAATTTCTAAATATTACTGTATTACATTATTATAGGTAATATTAATAATATTATAGTAAAAGACCAATCTTTTGGTACATATGGCGTTTCATACACTTGACCTATTTTTTCCGACAAAAATCAAAACGATGACTGGTGGACAACATAAAAAAGACAAATTTACAACAGACTGGGAAAAGCCTATTAAAAAACTGTGTGTACTTTACAGAAGAGAAGAGAACTATAATTCCTTTTTTTCTGACATTCAATTGTTAGTCATTCGCGGCGGTCAACGCGCCACACTGTTGAATTTTGATGTTGTTAATCTTTTACATTATATTATCCTAAATTAACCTGACTCTCTAAATATCTCTCTTTCAAAATAAAAGAAAAGCATTTTATATTTATTTTAAAAAAAAGAAATCCGTAGAGATTCGAACCCCAGCCAGTAGAGCTGAGAGAATTCAATCCAAACGATAGTTACTAGAGCACTACCCGTTATGCCACAATGTACACGAGTAATAAAAGGTGACAATAGTATAGTCTTATACGGGCTTCATATTACGTCATTCTAATCGTTACGTCATAAATTTGCATATTCATGACGTAATTTTGAGGAAACGAATCTAGTTTTAACCTTGCTATTAACCAGAGGGCCGGGTAGCTCAGTTGGTAGAGCGTCGTGGAACACGATTATCGTGGGTTCAAACCCCGAAACACACACCTGGGCCTATCTTTTTGATCTTTATTTTGATCTGATCTTTGATTTGATCTTTGATTTGATCTTCGTTTTGATCTTTGATTTGATCTCTGATTGATCTCTGACGAAAGTTTCACCTACACAATTGAGGCCGATAGCAAAAATAGACGACGGCATACTAAGGGTCTACATTTTATTTGCTAAATATGCCGGACGAAACAAACGACAAATCTAAGCCAAATGATCAACAAACAGGGACACTGGATGAGCAATCTAGTGCTACTAGTACAAGTTGTAGCTTGGAAACCTGTAAAAAAACTAATGGAACACTAGTAAAATGCTCGAACTGCAGAAACTCATATCACCTGACATGTGTTGACCTAAAGAGGCGACCAAATCCAAAATGGGCATGTCAAAATTGCAAAAAGGATATAAGTTTCATAGTAAAACAACTGAAAGAAAAAGTTGAGACCTTACAGACAAATGTAAACAAAATTTCTACTGAAAACGATCATGTTAAGAAACGGCAAGCAAGTCTAGAAGATGAAAACAAAAAACTAAAGCAACAAATGACAAGCTTAAACGTAAAGGTCAGCAAACTTGAGGGTGATCTTGAGCGATACGGCCGATTAAACACCTCCTCAGATAATATTATTAGACCAGAGAGCACGAATCCAATCCACAAAACCCTTATAATTGGGGACAGTATGCTCAGAGATATGGATAACTCATGGTTTAAGGACACTGATGTCATAGTGAAACGTGGTGCGGTTACCGAAGATATATACCATAAACTACAAGAATCCAAAAACTTAAATTCATATGCAAATATAATTATACAAGTAGGAACAAACGATGTCTCAAATGGTAAGGTGGTAACAGAAATCCAAGAATCAATGGAAAAAATAATCACGATGGTCATGGTGAAGTCACCAACATCGAAGCTTTATATATCAGCAATTCCTCCACGCCCAAATCATATGGATGATATTCAAAGTGTAAATACAGCACTTACCGATCTCAGTACACGGCTGGATACTGGCTTCATAAACATCTCATCAAAATGTGTGTACCAATGTGGCTCAGTTGATGAATCCCTATTCATTGATGGCTTACATTTCAACATAACAGGATCCATACGACTAGCTAAACTATTCTCTGAAAATATTGATGATCTCCAATTTCAATATACAGAGAAATCATCATCCAGGCAACATGCTCAAGAATGTCAAACAAACAGAAATCAAAATACACGCCCCTGGAAACGAAATAGACATGGTTATTATAATCAACAAGCAAGAAATGACAGTTACCAACACTTTAGTTATGGCTCCAAAGAGTCAACCTATATGTATGAACCATGCTGGAAATGTGGACTAAACAACCATCAAGCTTACGAATGCTACTATCAAGAACAGTTAACATGTAAATCATGTGGTCAATATGGTCATAAAGCAAGATATTGTGGTAATGTACATAATTATGATCATTATTATTACGAACGAAAAAATTGACCAAAGAGTCTAAGAAGTACATTAAAGTCACAGTCCGAAAAGGAGACTAACAATACTACTGAATGTTCCCAGGCCATAGATGATGTATTAATTAATGATAACCACTCATATGTAATAAATAATAGGAATAATATAATAACAGATATAAACCAAATAGGAAAAAAAGATCCTCATATATTTGAGGAACTAAATCAAAAGGGTTTTATATTTGCACATTTAAATATACGTAGCCTAGACTTACATTTTGATGAATTGCAACGTATTCTAAATAACAACAATTTCAATGTTTTTGGCTTAAGCGAAACATTTCTAGATAATACATTTATTGATGAAGATTTTCATGTTGACAATTATATATTACACAGACTAGATAGACGTAAAACTAAAAAAGGTGGAGGTGTAGCACTCTATATAAACCTAAAAACCAACCACAAAATTAGGAATGATCTAATGTGTAATGAACTCGAACTCCTATCTATTGAAATAGTACGTGATAAATGTAAAAATCTAATTGTTCTATTGTGGTATAGACCTCCAAATACTACAGCAGTTCTTTTTGAATATTTACAAAATATATTTCAAAAGATTGAACTGGAACACAAAGATATTATGATGATGGGAGATTTAAACTGTGACGTTATGTCTGACAATCCACATTGCTACACAAAGAAACTAATTGAATTAAGTGAAAATTTTAATCTAAAACAGATCATTGAAGAACCAACACGTATAGAAAAACATTCCTCTACATTAATAGATGTTATGTATTTCTCAAATGTTTCTAAAATATTAAAGTCTGGAGTTATCCACGTCGGCTTAAGTGACCACTCAATGCCGTTCGCTATAATAGGGAAAGGGGCGAAAAATAATAAAGATTCCAATAAAACAAATAAAATTAATAAACAGGATCATAATTATAAAATGACACGAAACTTTAAAAAATTTAATGAAGACAGTTTTTTAAACGATTTATTAATGGTAAATTGGAATGGTATTACCGCCAGCGGCGACGTAAGTCAGAGTGCCAAACTTCTCGAAACTACACTAACCAACATTTTAGATAAACATGCTCCTTGGAAAAAACACAGGGTACGTAAAAAAACAGCTCCTTGGCTATCTGATGATGTAATTGAAAAGATGAGAGAAAGAGATAAACTCAAAAGAGAATGTAAACATTCTAAAAATGAATCACTCTGGAAAAGGTACAGAAAGTATAGAAATATGTGCAATAAATTAATACGTAAAAGTAAAGCTAATTTTATTCAAGAAAGTATAAAAGAAAATAAAAACGATGTAAAAAAAACATGGGATACCATAAGATATATTATATCGTCAAAAAAGAAAACTCAAACTATTCAAACAATTTGCAATGGTAATGGCGATGTCCTCTATAAAGCTAAGGACATCGCAAATGAAATTAATACATTTTTCTCAAATATAGGTTCAAATCTTGCATCACAAATACATGAGCCAATAAATGATATAAATTATGATGAAATCGATGCTTTCACCGAAAAAAATTTTGAATTCGAACACATCACATGTGAATTTGTATATAAATACTTAAGTAATCTTTCAAAAAACAAAGCCACTGGTCATGACAACTTACCACCGGGCATTCTAAAACTGTCTGCCCCGATTATATCCCCAACAATTACAAGAATCATAAATCACTCCTTCACAACATGTAAATTCCCAAATACGTGGAAAATAGCAAAGGTCACGCCAATTTTTAAGAATGGTGAAAAAACTAACCCTAATAATTATCGTCCCATTTCCGTCCTACCTATACTTTCAAAAATAATTGAACGAGTCGTTTTTAATCAACTTTATGCTTTTTTGAATAATAATAATCTGTTATGTATAAATCAATCAGGTTTTCGACCATCATACTCAACATCTACTGCACTTACAAAAGTGACGGAAGACTGGTATAGTGCAATAGACGAGGGTAAGCTGGTCGGAATCTGTTTACTAGATTTTAAAAAGGCCTTTGATACGGTAAACCATAACATACTATTAAGCAAATTGAGACTTTATGGTTTAAGTAAATATGTTTTAAAATGGTTCGAGAGCTATCTGTCTGAGCGAAAGCAATTCACAAATGTAAATAATACATTGTCTGATTATACACACATCCAATGTGGAGTGCCTCAGGGGTCAATCGTGGGCCCACTTGCTTTCCTCTTATATATAAATGACCTATCGAAAGTTGCAAACAAATGTAAAATAAGTATGTATGCTGACGATACTATAATTTATTGTTCTTCAAAAAATGAAAATGAAATATACCAAAGTATAAATGAAGAACTTATACAAATCCACGATTGGCTAAAAAATAATAAATTGAGTCTAAATGTCTCTAAATCCGAGTTCATGTTGATCGGATCGACAAACCGATTGGCAACCATCAAAGAAAAAAATAGATCAGTTAATATAGATAATGCTCTTGTACCACGCGTTCGATATTGCAAACATCTCGGTATCATAATAGACGAACATTTATCATGGAAAAATCAGATTGAATACATTCGAGGTAAAGCTCTAAATGGATTGGGTATGCTCAGACGATGTAGCTATTATTTTCCACAAAACATTTTAAAACATATTGCAAACTCTATTGTAATACCTTACTTGAGCTATTGTAACATCATTTGGGGAAATAGTAGTCAAACTCTAATGAAAAGAGTTCAAACTATCCAAAACAGAACAGCTCGAATCGTGTGTGGTCTAACATGGGACACACCTAGTAGTGAGGCACTAAGACAAATTAATTGGTCAACTTTATTTTATCAAGATAGATATGAATGTTGTATGGTTATATATAAGGTTTTGACAGATAATGCCCCACCTTACCTAAATAATGTATTTACATACAATGATATAAATTATAATCTAAGGCACAGTGATACACATCTATTCATCCCGAAGCCAAAAACCGATTTTAAAAAACGAAGTCTGTCTTATCGTGGAGCAATTATATGGAATAGTCTCAATGTTGATACCCTTCCAAATTCAGTTAAGTTGTTTAAAACGTATCTGAAAAATGCATTGTAAAACATAATGGTATGGTAATTTACGATGGTGTACATCCAACTTTTAAAATGGCTAAATATCATGTAAAATGTGTGTTTTATCACTATTATTTTAAGGTAAATGAAATCAAAAAGATTTATTATGTATTACAGTAGAATCCCCATAAATTATACACTTCGATAAGGGTTCCCGTTTACACGGGAAGTACCGGTATGGTGTACCCTAAATAGAGGTGTCAGATGAAGGGAATTCTGCTGTAATTTTGTTTCTTTTCAATTTCAATTTTTTCGTTTCTTTCGTATTTATATGGTGTTGGTTTTTTTTGTAATACAGTATCACGAACTTGTGTAAAAACAATCAATGTTGATTGAACGAGTTGTGCTGTACATCAGTCTCGTGTCTAAATAAAGTTTATATATATATGCCGGTCGGTGGAAAAGAGTTAAAGCTATGCGAGCTTCTGTGTTTGGGGTTCACAGATTTAAACGTCCCCCTTTCCACCACACATTATGAGGCAATAACATCAAAGCATCTGATGTGTGGTACCCCCAAGGCTGTGAGAGAGCCTTACCGTGCTAGAGGCAAGGGAGCACACCATCATTTTTTTTGGCTTCCCGCCTCTTTCCGATCTCGTTAATTTTATGTTTGGCGCCCTCAATTTTAAGAACACCTAAGTTATGTCAGAAAATTAGGAACAAATAAATAGAAATGTGTAAAGATGCCGATGCCTAGCCTGGCTAGTGTTTTCTCTCTATTTATTTAAATACATATGCATTATTGTAATAAATAATTTCACAATTTCTGTGTGAATTATTAACTTTGAACAAACGAACATTATTCCAAACCATGTACTACATTATTTAACTGTGTTTGATCATGAATAAATGAAATGAATTAAGTGAAATAATTGATCATGAGAAATCAAAACAACTGATACAATGAATTAAATGATGAACAACAGCAGCCATCCAACCAACCAATTGATTGCTACTCCTATACAAATATTGATCAGTTGGTATGCCGTGCGTTATTATGCAAATGAGTTGGTGCAGGTGTAGTGGGGAAGATGGTGTTGTTATTCATTGCGGTCAACACGCCACACTGTTGAATGTTGATATTGTTGATTATTCAAATCTTGTAAGAAAAACTATTTCTCCGGGCGGGAACCTAGCAGATCCCCTCATTTAGTTTGAAAGAAATCTCGAAAAGAAATCCATCTGGAAAAGATCTACACACATGTTCTAGCTATTCCAAATCCATTATAAAAATAATACCATTTATAATGCAAATGGCGAATGTAAAAAAAAACAGACGTTAAGGCGAAATCGCAAAATTATATTTGTTGACAAATGTTATGGACATTTTAATTCACGTTCATTCCCCTGATATAGTATAGTTTAAACTACACACTGTTCTAGCTATTCCAAATCCAGTATGAATTATAATACCATTTATAATGCGATGTAGGCCTAGGCCTAAATGGCGAATGTTAAAAAAACAGACGTTAAGGCGAAATAGTAAAATTATATTTGTTGACAAATTTTATTGAAATTTTAATTCACGACTGCTTTAATCTCACTCTTCCCTGATATAGTGTAGTCAAAACTACTATCACACATGTTCTAGCTATTCTAAATCCACTAAAAAATAATAATACCATTTATAATTTGCAATGTAAATGGCGAATGTTAAAAAGAGCTGTCCCCAATTAAACGAGGGGTTCTACTATAATATAAATGTAGGCCTACACTATAATAGCTTATGAGAAGAACAATTTACTACACAAATGTTATAATGTAAAAGAAAAATACTAGTATCAAGTTTTTTTAAAAAAATAACTTAGGCGCACTTTTAGTAAAAAAAATGTTGTAAATGTATAGTAGAACCATAGGCATCATATTTTGAAAAATAAAAAATGTCCAAATCATCTAAAATTCTAGTAAATTACCCAATTTTTATACTAAAGATAAATAAATACATATAGAATTATTGTACCAAATTTGAACAAAATTGAAGTTGGTTAAGTATTTTTCCACGATGGTTTTTGAATGATGTTTTTACAGTTTTATTTTATCCAAATAATACTAAATTTCTATCACTAATAAAAATCTAACTTTTCGATATACTGTATTACAATTTTGGAATTAAATACTCTTTTATGAGTGGAACACACTTACGCTATTAAATATTAAAATGTAATGTAACTATTAGTCATTAATTAGATATTACTTAACTTTTTTCCCCGTTATTTGAAACCTACGCGAAATAATAAGAGATGACGCTGTTTTACTGGTAATAGATATGGTTATTATGTGTTGTATTCTTCCGCTCGAGTATTCTTTAACCCCACAGACTACATCGCCCAGATAAATAGCGAGATCCTAAATATTTTTGTATTCTTATATACTATAGGAAAGATGATTTCATTTTGCTAAAGGAACCTTTAGAAATACAATAGCTTTATTTATCTGCAGTTTATTCAACAAGAAACGGAAACTAAATATCTAAATAAATAAAGTATAGACATAATGAATTAAATTAATACGAGAAAATGTATTATCAATGGGCAAAATGTGTAGCATTGATGCCATAAAAAATAAATTGACGAGTATCGGTAAATATGTAGGCTTAGCTCGTGGTTCAGTGTAGCGAAGGAAATTCACTTTAGCTGCGTATCCTTATTACCACAACGCGAGAGAAATTGGCCTAACGGGTAGGCCTAGGACTTGTAGTGTGGGGGGCCTAGAAAGTCAAGCAGAGTGCCTCGGCCAACCTACGTTCCCTAGTAGGTAGAATGTTAATTTAGACCAGGCCATTTTTAAATAGGGTTTGTATAGCGGAAATAGTTCTGGTGGTTCTACTTATATTTATTTGTATTAAATGATTTACCAAATCCTATACTTATACTACCTTAACAGAAAAATTAGTAATAAACTAATAATTACTTCTACGGGAAAATATTTTATATCGACGGGGCAAAAAATATCTGCATTCTTAAACAATAAGTTGACGAGTCTCAAAAAGTGTGGGCCTAGGCCTATTTAAGTGTTTTTTTGCACGAACCTCCTGCGGGGAAGTTTGATTTCGGCCTATCCGTTGTATTGTATTGTATAGCAATACACTTTTTATACTTAGCTAGGCCTAGGCCCCTAGCTAGTAGTTTTTTTATTGGAATGTGGAAGGATGTCTTCGTATCAAATTAGCTTTGGATACAAATTGTTTTTTTAAGGTAAAGTGGTTGCAACAATAGAATAGGCCTAGGCCTAGCCTAGGCCTAATCATAATGAATACAGGTCAACCCGTACCCATGCCAACTCGTACCCACCAACTCGTACCCAAATTTTGGCTTACTCGTACCCAAAATTTTGGCTCACCCGTACCCATCATTGGCTGACCCGTACCCATCATTGGCTGGCCCGTACCCAAGTTTAATGCTATTTAAAGTATATTTATATTACAGTTAAACCCAGTTTTATTACATTTTTAGATACCAATCATAATTATGTTCGATATTATAATGGCAAAAACTATTGACCTAAAAAGTATAATTTATGTAGACTCGTACGAAAAAAGCACAGCTTTCATCGTATTTGGGTCGTAGTCAAATTAATACTTGAGGGCGCTGTTTTATATGGAAGATGTCAGTGGTCGACTGAGCTGCATTCTATTTTTTTTTTCATTTATGAATAGTTATTATAATGTATTATTTACTACGAATAGCCTGTACACGGAAATTGAAATACCCACTAGTCTGTGATGATGAAAACTTGAACTATTAAAAGTAAACATGAATATCTTTTATACATAATTTATAATTTTATTTTACAGATAACGGAAGTAATGTGCTTTTTGAAAATCGTTTTAAAAATAGCTTTTGTTTTTTTGTTTTGCAAGTTTCGGAAAATATTAAACTATTTTAACATTTAGAAAATATTTTAAAAATCACGAAACTATTTAAGTGGATACCAGCCTCATTTGTGCTGCTAAGGAGCATTTTAGAATAATGAAGAATCTAAGTAGATTATTGCCGTTTATAAAACAAATCCCCTGTATTCATGACGGATGTGAGAATAATAATAAAAGGTAACCTCCAATAATTTAACATTTAATTACAAATGACGATATTTGCTGTTATTACGTTTTCATTTTATAATGATTAGGCCTATTACTGTATTATTATGACTAAAAACCGAAATAAATACTACAAAAACTAAAAAAAATCATCGTATCGCTGACAGATACGTAAGTACTCAGACACGTGTAGGTAGTTTATATTATTTTAGTAAATAAGACGACATCCGTTGCCATGGAAAAACGATTGTGGGTCATTCATTTGTCATATTTGACACATAGAATGCGTATTTTTTTTTAAAGGGAATCCCTCGTCAGCAAAAACACGTAGCTGTTATTAAGGAAACATCTTCCAAAAACGTTTAGTTGCCGTAAACAAACAGATAATTTTACTGAATTATTTAAGAAAAAAAATAAATAGAAAACGATCATATGCCACATTGCGTTGTCTATTTTTTTACACACTGTAGCTGTTATAGAAGAAAATCTGCCAAAATGTTTAATTGCCTTACAGTACGTGTATATGATCATTTCACTGAATTATTAATAAATAAAATATATGGAAAACGATCATACGTCATTACTGAGTCGTCTCTTTGATGCCCTATAGGCCTAAATGCGTGTTTTTTTTATAATGAAAGGTTAATCCCGGTCAGCAAAAACACGTAACACGAAATCTACGCCCCATAGCCCTGCAGGCCTTACAGTACGTGTATATGATCATTTCACTGAATTATTAATAAATAAAATATATGGAAAACGATCATATACGTCATTACCGAGTCGTCTCTTTGACGCCCTATAAATGCGTGTTTTTTATAATAAAAGGTTAATCCCGGTCAGCAAAAACACGTAACACGAAATCTACGCCCCATAGCCCTGCAGGCCTTACAGTACGTGTATATGATCATTTCACTGAATTATTAATAAATAAAATATATGGAAAACGATCATATACGTCATTACTGAGTCGTCTCTTTGACGCCCTATAAATGCGTGTTTTTTTTATAATAAAAGGTTAATCCCGGTCAGCAAAAACACGTAACACGAAATCTACGCCCCATAGCCCTGCAGGCCTTACAGTACGTGTATATGATCATTTCACTGAATTATTAATAAATAAAATATATGGAAAACGATCATATACGTCATTACTGAGTCGTCTCTTTGACGCCCTATAAATGCGTGTTTTTTTATAATAAAAGGTTAATCCCGGTCAGTAAAAACACGTAACACGAAATCTACGCCCCATAGTAGCCATGCAGGCCTTACAGTACGTGTATATGATCATTTCACTGAATTATTAATAAATAAAATATATGAAAAACGATCATACGTCATTACTGAGTCGTCTCTTTGACGCCCTATAAATGCGTGTTTTTTTTATAATAAAAGGTTAATCCCGATCAGCAAAAACACGTAACACGAAATCTACGAGTAATTCGACCCATAGCCCTGCAGGCTTTTTGATTAAAACAGGGCGTTGTTAATTCAACCAATTTTAAATATACCAATATACAATAGAAATAATAGTTACTTGATCGAATGTAATCAGGGAAGATAATTAGGTGATAAGAATATAAATTGATAAGTATAAAAATTATACGTTGTTGGTACTTTACCTGGGCTTAATTGAATTGTAATACTATACGTCAACAGTAAAAATATTTTTTTATTAATTAATGTTCTTACGTAAATAAAGAGACACATCAAACATACGTTTATAAAACTATAATATAACAAATATATGCCTAAACGAAGTTTACAATCAAATCAATGGTCATTTTTATTAGCACACATTTTATTAGCACACATTTCACCGAGACCTGTAAAATAAAAAAAACAATTTAAATATAAAAATATTCATACGTCAAAAGCATACCACTAGTTTTGCGCCGATCAAATCATTACAAGTAGGCCTAATAATAACGAGTAGTCCAAATAATGGGTACGAGTAAGCCAAAAATGGGTACGAGTAAGCCAAATAATGGGTACGAGTAAGCCAAATACTTGGGTACGAGTAAGCCAAATATTTAGGTACGAGTTGGCATGGGTACGAGTTGGTTTGGGTACGGGTTAGCCAAAGTGGGTACGAGTTGACCAATTATTTGGGTACGGGTTAGCCAAGTTGGGTACGAGTTGGCATGGGTACGGGTTGGTTTGGGTACGGGTTGACCAGCACCCATCATAATATTATAGGCCTAGGCCTAGTATTAGCTCTAGGCCTACTAGGCCTATAGTCTATTATAGCTCTAGGCCTAGTTAGGCTAGCTAGGCCTATATATGACAGATCTGTTTTCTTCTTCTTTCTTTTATGGGAATGGGTTAGGCCTAAGGCCTAGCTAGGCTAGTATTATTACTATAAAGGCTATATCGTTAGTCTAGTATCAAGCTAGCCTAGGCCGAAGACCCTATATTCAATTAGGCCTAGCTTAGATATCAATTGGTTTTTCTGTTGACAGCTTTCATTCTAAAAACTAGGAAATGTAATTTTGGTTTAAGGTTTATTTTTTTTAGGCCCAGCAGGCTAGCCTACATGCTGGGACCTATCATCCTAGTATTGGCCTAGCCTATATACCAATACCTAATAAATATACAGTACAATCTATCCGCATGTCCTATATTAAACACCAAACCAAAGACTATTCAGGGTTATATGTAACAAATACGATGTAAATAGGCCTATATGCTTCTATATATAAATCAACTTCAGTTCCAAAAAGTCAATATTTATATAGTTAAAAACAAGGAATATTTAAATAACGCTAACTGTTACGCCGTACACATCTTTTGATCGATTCAATAAGCAATATTTTATAATTCGAGATCTGTGCTGACTTGTCTGTGTTCTTGGGTGATTCTTCAGACAAGACATAAAGTTGTTGGTCACTGTCTGTACGACCTAATAATTAATAATTAATTAAAAAATTAGTAGAATTGTTATTGTTTCTTCAGAAGAAAAAAATCTCAAAATGACCAACAGAAGACGACTGGATATGTGTTTTGAAGCATCACATATTAGAAGACAAGACCCAGATGGACATTTACTGTATTCTATTTGAAGGAAAAGGTAATCTTATAATAGGCTTACTAATATTTTATGCAGTGTAGTGAAATTCAGGCATCACTGCATCAGTGGAAAATTCAGAATGTTAACACCAGACCATGATTTACTGGCTAATTGTTAAAAAGTGATATATTGTGATATATGCAGTAGTTATTTGAAAAAAACCATAAATCATTAATTAAAAATACTGTTGCAGCCAATGGCGCAATTGCAGATAATTCTTCTTTTTATAAAAAAAAGTGCAAAAAAGAATTATAAGGCTTCCATTTCAGCAGGGCTTGATTTTTGTTTTTGTTGTGACTAGCCCACTGGGCAAGATAACTTAACTTAATTATATTAAGCCTATAGTTTAAGTAAATGCTAAATTAAATTATAAATAAACAACTATAAAATAAAATTATTTTTAATTTACACTAAAATATGTTTTAATGTTAATAATAAATTAAGTACAAAGTACTGTAAAATATTTCATCCCAATTGTTAATTAACTTAATCAACGGGTAAGTATAATGTTCCCTTAGGTTGCTTTCTTGGATATTGGAGAAGTTACTGTAGAAGGTCCAGCGGTTGTATACATTTCATAATGGCTTCAGTCCTGCTATCGGGATGTTTGGTACTTCAGGACTAACAATTCAGGATAATGTAATTCACCACACAGTTGGAGCAGGTAAACAATGCCAAAATACTTCTCTTTCCCTTATATAGTAACTTACATTTTAGATTAATCTGCTGTTCTGTCTTTCCTGGTACATATCAAGACCGCTACAATGCTGAGGATATATCGTGGCCAGCAGGTATTGAAATTGAGAGCTCCAGAGATGTCATCCTACAAGACAACACTGTGGTAGGCTCTGAGATGGTGCTGTACCATGTCAGTGGGGAGATTGTGACGTTGAAAGTCAATGGAGCAACAACGAAGGCCATACTTCTTTGCACGGTGTTCATGACGAGGGATGGTCAGAGAGACTGCACACAGATTGCCAATTTCTTCATCTGGAAGAATTGGGATTATGGAGTCTTTTTCCAAATTTCGAGTTCCGTTGTAAATGACTGATCTTGTTCTTGCTGACAACAACATCGGGGTGATGCCATTTGTCATTGAGCCATCTTCTCTTAGTCATGAAGCTGTTGATAAGTATGTGTGAGAATGGACGTTTATAATTGGTACAAGCCTGTTCTTTGATTGCGATGAGTTACAGGTAGGTTCAGTAAGATTTAACATTAAATAGCATGTTACAAACCGAATATTGTATATATTATGTAATTATGATGAATTAGATTAGATAATGTATAAATGTAAAAATCATAATGAATGAAACAATGTTAATGACGATGAAATAAAAGTGGGAAACCAAAAAAAAAGAAAAGATATAAACAGTTTCAATAAATATGAACATTTTTATTATTCATTTTAAAAGATGTTTTTTTTTTTTCTGTATTTCAATTTTTATTATATTTTCATTTTGGGGAACTCTATTTTGCATTCTGTCAAATAAAATCAATGTATAGATATTATACAGTATATGCATACTTGACTTTCACTCGAAAGGAAATTTGTCAAAGGACTTTCTTACTCTTCTAACTCCTTTTTCTTAACGTGTACTGATAATGCCATTCCATTGTGTAATCAGTTACGTAATTTATAAATTCTGATTAAAATATTACATTTTTCCATTAACATTTTCATGTAAATATTTCAGAATCAACCGGAGAATGCAGGTCAAAGTGCAAAACAGCGTGCACCTCGTCCAGAGAACAGAAATGCTGGATTCGTGTGGGCAAATTTCATGTAATGGTGCTCAATTTTTTCAATTTCATGGTATACATAATTACCCAGCTATTGCTGGAAGCACAAGATTGCAAGGTATGTAAAAGCATGACATAATCTGGTCCTTACTTGGACAAACCTAGTCCTTACTTCGACAAACCAACAACTGCCATTGTTTGAGTTCGATTGCAGGAAACGCATACTCATACTGTTTACACATGAAGCTGAATGCTTATAGGTACAAAGAAGGTAACAGTCAGAGACAAGAACAGGGTTTACATACATATACCTAATTTAGGGTAAGTACTAATAGTATTTATCCTATATATCTACGGACCACTTGCATTTATCCAAGTTACGTTATTGTAAATCATTGTGTATCTTTACTTGCTAATTGCATTATTTTCATCAACCTAGTACACTTACTGTACCTACAATACTTTTCATTTAATCTTAACACTACAGTAAAGTTAAAAAGACCCCCTAACCTACGTTTTTTAGATCTAATTTAAGGTCACAAACTACAATTAATGTAAAAATAAATATTATATTGTAACTTTTTTGTCTTTAAATGGTTAAAAATGTGAAAAATAAGTTGATTCTAGTAATTTTAGCGGCCCGCTATAAATCCCAAAATGCATTGCGTGCGGATTGATATTTTTGTTTTTCTTCTGTAATTCACCCACTTTTTGATTGATCGTGAGGCCAAAACAAATGGAAGACTCATAAATTTTCACCGAAAATACCAGGTTTTCCCCATTTTGTATCAACGGAGTCTGGCAAATATAGAAAGACAATTAATGCAGCAACTATACAACGTCAGGCTAGGTATATAACTAGCATACGATATTCGTACGTTACCGATGTTTACCGGCTAGGCCTACAAAACTCAGCCTAGCTAGGCTAGACCTAAAGACTGCCCACGAGAGGTCATTCGCCGCAAGCTACATAGGTAGTGCATTGTTTCTCACTTTTTATCATAATTTACCATAAAACGTACATTTAAGACAAGGAATGACCTTGTTTAATGTTTTTAAAGTAATATATATGTATTATTTTTACAAAACGTCACAAATTGAAGGGAAGGGGTCTTTAATCCTTCTGAGTGCGTGGAGATGGATTGTGATGCATTTAAAGAATGCAATGATCAGAGACGAAGATGGTGGAATTCTAGTAGGATCACGGCCTGGTTATGTTATTCCTGATTCTGCATACGAGTGGGATAGAGATCCGAGACGTGGACTTAGAATTATAGGATTATAGAATTCCAAACATGATGGTTACAGACATCAATGGTAGTAAAATCTTTTATCTAATCTGCTCTTTTCATTAAGGTATCATTGGTACAGAAGACTGCATATGGCATGAATCTTGGCAGGCTTTTGAATGCTATGACTACGATTACGCTATGTTGATTATTGAAAGTCTTGATCCTGACACAAGAATTACGACGTCTTCACCAATCGTCATTGTGTCTAACGGTTATGTTGATTTGATCAATGGACCACAAGATCACGGCTGGTGTCATGGGTACACATGTCAAGAGCGCATCAGCACATTTATGTCTATCGTTGCAATTGGAGAGACTTATGAGATGTATATGAGAGTTCAACGAATCCTCAAACGTTATGACTTCATTTCCTGAACACAGCTCCAGATCAGAAAATAGTTGTCGGCATCTGGTATGCCAATCCTCAACGCTTAGGTGTGTACCATCAAGGTCACTATGTCATGCCAAATAACAGGCAGCTGGATGGAGATATGTTCATATGGGTTCCAGAAGATCCAAATAGACCAGACGATCAGTTCATGACTCCAGCATTTATGGCGAGAACTATATTTTGATCGCGATTGGCAGACTCTTTGGATACTTATACGTGGTAGTGACCCAATTGACATCATCACTACACCGGTTATAATGGTTGACGTTGGTGTGGCTTCTGTTGATGTTGATGACTTCTATGAAGAAGATCTTGTTAACAATCTTGCCAGTTTGGTATATATAATACAGTAAGTAAATAGCTTTCTTTAACCATATTAAAGTATCACATAATCTATCCAGATTTCTTCTTTTTTCAGTTTTATATGTTTAGAAATGAGTTGAATTTTATTTCATTGCCTATTCTTTTAATATCTAAACAATAATTAATATTTCTTCCTTACAGGCAATTCAACCCTAGAACATGATGAGTTAGTTAACCTTCAAGCAGAAATTGTTAATGCAGCACAAACCGGTACTTTGTACGAGAGTCTTGAAGTTGAGGTTATTAGCAATGACCGATCCTTCTCCCCCAGCCGAAGACCCAACAAGGGGTGTGAGAGCAACAAATACAACAGGAGGTCCAAGTACAGGCAATAAAACGTAAGTCACATTTAAGAAGTAATGAATTGAAGTAGAGTTTTCTGTAGAGTTACTGTAGTAAAGAACTGGCTTGTATCGTCTTGTCCAAAGTCTTAAATTGTATTCTCATGTGTGGCTTGTAACGAACATAACCATAATGCCTATATCATTACAAAACAACATAACTAATTGGTTCACAGATATTCTGAGAAGCAAGCTGAAGAAGAGGCATCTAGTGACCCAGGAGTAGAAATCATCTATCAATTCTCAAGCACAATGAGTATACGTTTACAACGGCTGATGCTATTTGAGATTCAACCTTGCATCTCTATATTGGATACCAGTGTAGATTTAACACAATTCTTTCTAAACTCCAATATAGGCTATCAAGCTGTGGTAATACACCATAGGTTTGATACAAATATTCTACGAAAAAAAAGGAATTATTCAATGATTTTTACAGGGTGAAATTGTGCAAAATCTGGGACATTCTTCACATCCATGGAAAATGCCCAGGAGTATCTGATGCAGAGCTCGTCAGCAACAACACTGTAGATATAGTCCATGGCTGGGCCAACTTCACTGATCTTGCCATTAATCTGTCAGGAAGTGGTTACTACTTTAAATTCAGCATTGTTTATTCCAACTCATCCACGCTAGAAGGTATCAACTCAACAGAGTTTTCTGTCATTGAGGGTGTTTTCCACATATCAATCGCAGATCAACACTAAAAGTTGTTGAGAAATTTGATGTTCAGTTTAATCTAATTGAAGATTTTACAACGGATATTGCAGAACATCTGGATTCCAAGGTTGGTGATTTTTTAATTAATTATAAGTCATTTTCAAATTGTCAATGCAGTTTTTCTCTCTAATTAACCATCCATCTTCTATTTAATACTGCATTATAATTCTAAAATCACCATCAATTGTAGACTAGTGTATCCAATCTAAGAGCAACTTCTTTTTGAAGACTACAGTCCATTTCAAATTTTCAATGCAGGTCTCCCTCTATTTAACCCACTACCTTCTATTAATACTTCCCCCTACCCCAATTTTAAAAGCATCTTCAATTGTAGACTATCGTATCCACTCTAAGAGCAACAAACGTTACTGTTACCATGAATAGGTATAATAAGTTCAATTTATCCACGGAGGCCCAGATCAACACAGGGTTGCTCTTCCCAGCTTCTCGAACTTCACTAAATTCTTATTGGATGCTACACACACAGATCCTCTCAATTTAAGATGCAGGCGAGCATGTTCATACATGCATACATACTGTACATTAATTAAACAAATATCCAGTCAAATGTGTGTACAACAGGGTCATTGTTTAGAAATTGAGCAACGCATTGCTTTTTCAACCTTTGACATCCATTGACAGTTTTCATTTGAGCACCCACAGCGCCTTAAACTTCTCACTAAAGCTTTTCTGGTAGCTACTTAAAATCTATCCGTTTTAAAAGCAGGTATTTTGAGTCTCTAAGATGAGGAGTGCCATAATCTGTCTTCATATACAAAATGAAGTTTGTAATTGTTAAATATACAGTATATGTTGACATAGTGTGGACACCTTCTTCATCTAGACTCCGATATCCAAGCTCAAAGAGCTCTATGCGAGGAAACAAACAATGAGAAAAGTTAAGAGACTAAGGGGACGACCCAAAATCACATCAAAATTATAGAAAATGAAAAAACAAAAATAAACAAGTCTATGCACACTTTGGACAATAATCGCTCTGATTGGGGAAGTCTTGTTAAGTGCGCTATGTCGCAAGATGTTCAGCGTTCGTGATAGTGATATGTTTGCGGTACAGAACGATCACAGCATGTTGATTGAAATGTGGAGAAAAACGCAACCGTTCTTTTCATATTGATTTCATCATGCAACAATATGTCAAATAATTTGACCATACACCTACCGTGTATACGTTTATGTAGTGTATGTAAGTTTTTTTTTAATATTGTGAGTTATATTAAATATTTGTGTTTCTTTGTAGAGCACAATTTTCTAAAATAGAGAAAATGGCACTGCCTGAGAAGGTACCTTAAGTTAAAATGTCAGACTATGCGAATGAATCTAAGGAAGAAGAGTGCTAGCAGTGGATCTAATCAACTATTGTAAGTATTAAGCCTAAGAAATAAATATTTAGAATATTTATTCTTTGTGTTGAAGTATACAGTGCCAGTAACTACTGTTTATGTGTACACTAAACTGTTTGCCAGTCCAAACTTCTAGCATTCTCTTTATTTGCCTTCTTTCCTTCTTTGGAAACTTAAGATTATATAATCGTTGGGAAACTAACATTATCAGCTCTATCACTCATTATTTCTGGTCATTAATGGTGATGATTTTTATATTTTTAATTAATAAACAATTTATTGAATCATGGCAATAATTATAAATAGACCACCATGGTTCCTTGGCAGGATGCTTTACTCTCATTGCCTTATTCTTCGGATGAGATGTAAAGCCGTTGGTCCTGTGTACTTAACAGTGCACATTAAAGAACGTGGTACACTGTTTGAAAAAAGTAGGGGATTGTCTCCCGGTGTGCTGATCTGGTAGGCGCTGCACTGCTGGCTGTCGAGGGTCCGTGGAGGGCCTAATCCGAATTTCCTCAGTTTCCAGTAAAGCTTGAGGACCAGAATAATACATTATAATAACACAGGTTGTGTTAAAATACTTCTATAAAGGAACATTCTTACATTGGAAAGTGTTAGTTCTGTAATTGTAACTTTTTTTTCCCTGAGGTTTTTGTCTGGCACTTATTCATTCGATAGTGACACTTATTTATTTGTTTCAGATTTTTATGAGCCACATTATTCAGTTGCTTTCTTGGATATTGGAGAAGTTACTGTAGAAAGTCCATCGTTTGTACGTGAATATACATTTCATAATGGCTTCAGTCCTGCTATCGGGATGCAATTCAGGATAATGTAATTCACCACACAGTTGGAGCAGGTAAGCAATACCAAAATACTTCTCTTTTCCTTATATAGTAACTTACATTTTAGATTTTAGACAACAACATCGGGGTGATGCCATTTGTCATTGGGCCATCTTCTCTTAGTCATGAAGCTGTTGATAAGTATGTGTAAGAATGTAGTCATCGTTTATAATTGGTACAAGCCTGTTCTTTGATTGCGATGAGTTACAGGTAGGTTCAGTAAGAATATAAACATTTGTAGCATGTTACAATCCGAATACTGTAATTAAGCAATTATGATGAATTAGATTAGATAATGTATAAATGTAAAAATCATAATGAATGGAACAATGTTAATGACGATGAAATAAAAGTGGGAAACCCAAAAAAGACACAAAAAAAAGATATAAACATTTTCAATAAATATGAACATTTTTATTATTCATTTTAAAAGATTTTATTTCTGTTTTTCAAATGTTATTATTTTGTCAGTTTGGGGAACTATATTTTGCATTCTGTCAAATAAAATCAATGTATAGATATTATATATGCATACTTGACTTTCATAAGGAAATTTGTCAAAGGACTTACTTACTCTTCTACCTTCTTTTTCTTAACGTGTACTGATAATGCCATTCCATTGTGTAATCAGTCACGTAATTTATAAATTCTGATTAAAATATTACATTTTCCCATTAACATTTTCATGTAAATATTTCAGAATCAACCGGAGAATGCAGGTCAAAGTGCAAAACAGTGTGCACCTTGTGGTCCAGGCAATGGAAATGCTGGATACGTGAGGGCAAATTTCATGTCTGGTGATAATGGTGCTCCATTTTTTCCATTTCATGGTATACATAATTACCCAGCTATTGCTGGAAGCACAAGATTGCAAGGTATGTAAAAGCATGACATAATCTGGTCCTTACTTGGACAAACCTAGTCCTTACTTGGACAAACCAGTTGAGTTCTATTGCAGGAAACGCATACTCATACTGTTTACACATGAAGCTGAATGCTTATTTGGATAACATAAAATTGCCATTGTATCCAAGTTATCACCACTGTAATGTTGAGGTTGTCCCTTAGTACTGTTTTATCATAAAATATGTCTTTAATATCGGAATGCATTTTTGGTGAAACTTACCAAATGAATATATTTCAACATACTTATTCATTTACAAATAAAGGTATTTTGCTCTTTCTTATCAATAGATGTCACATTCGCTCATTTTGATACTGCGTGTAAGAAAGATCATTACGCTACTATGACCAATCCATCAAATGATGATGGTATCCACCCAATGTCCGCTGTAGGTACTGTACAAAGAAGGTAACAGTCAGAGACAAGAACAGGGTTTACATACATATACCTAATTTAGGGTAAGTACTAATAGTATTTATCCTATATATCTACGGACCACTTGCATTTATCCAAGTTACGTAAATGTAAATCATTGTGTATCCTTACTTGCTAGTTGCATTATTTTCATCAACCTAGTACACTTACCTACAATACTTTTTGTAATGTACCGATTTACAATACAAATAAGTGAGAGGGAGACAAGTTCTGTTATAGTTGAAAGCTAGCACTGAAGTGTTTATTCTTTATTCTACATCTACTATATATAATAACAATATCGGTAATGGGTAATTAATCTGTCAAGGTGGAATGTTTAGTGGTCTCAGCAGAGGGGTCTACTATAGGGCCTGTTTCTGCTGCATACAAAATAACCGGTTAAAATCGGTGTGAATAAATTAAAATTGGTGTGAATAAATTAACTCCATTTTCTTGGCAGCAGAAACAGGACAAATTTGTGGTAACCGGTTAAAAGGCAGCGCAAAATAACCGGTTAAAAACACCAATTTAAATCGGTGTTAGAACGCCGTTTAACCGGTTATCGCTGAGCAATTCTTAGCTGCAACACGAAATAACGGTTATTTGATTGACAGTTGTGACCCCGGGTCAGATACCGTCGCGAACCATGTGTGTTTTCCTCGTGGTTTTGACAGTCGAACGAAGAAGTGAACATGCATGTGGATGAATGAAATCACAAGATATGTTATTCAGTTGTGGGGGGAAGAGAAAGTACGGGGAAGGATGGCAGGCAATAGAAAAGATTCACAGATATATAAGAGCATTTTTGCGAAAGTAAAAGAGGAATTCGGAGTGGAGTTCCAAACTACCCAAGCTAAACAATTTGAGGCGTTAATAATAGGCCTACACGCTCGCGAAGGGTATGGTCCTATAAACAAAAGGGACTCAGAATGTTGCAAATACCTACCAAGCGAGAATAGATAATGGTTAATTAATTATGAAAACCCAAATTTTATAGCAAAAATCGTCCGAATTTATGTTAAAAACGATGAATTTAGCAACAAAAACTGATACCAAACGAGCGTATTTATGGCACGCCCTTAGTGCCTTTAATAGGAGAACAATGAACAATCTTACTTTGATCGTTTTACATAATATAATTTTTTAGAAAAACATCACATCGACCGAAAACAAAGGTTATCAGAGCCTTTGATAATATATTAAATATGATTTTATTAAGCATAGAAATGTGTTATTATTTATGCTAGTACATAAATATACGAAATAATGTTCAATACTCATTATTCTATTAAAGGCACTATGTGCGTGCGATATTCTATGACTTGGATACTCTCGTTTGATTTAAGTTTTTGTGGCTAAACTCATCGTTTTTAACATAAATTCGGACGATTTTTGCTATATAAGTTGGGTTTTCATAATTAATTAAGAATTATCTACTTTCGTTTGGTAGGTATTGCAACATTCTGAGTCTCGTTTTTGTTTCCGTTTGGTGTTTAGTAGGACCGCGCTCGCGAAAGACAACAGTCGTTCACGTGGGAAGGGCCGTGTAACATCGCCTTTTTGAGGAATTAGGCTAGATAATAATTATCCTAGGCGATCGGGCGCTGCACAACCCTCCCCATGTTATTGAAGGTTCCATGGGAATTAATTTTATTAGCGATATTAAGTAGGCTTTACAAAAAACAAAACGTGTAGACCTGGTCGGAGACAACATGATATCACACACGTGTGTACTGACGTCGATGTAAACAAACAGCCAACTTACTACTTCCGTCTGAGTGTATTGCATTTTGGGTAATGATGACGTTTTGCTCGACGACCACCCATAGATTTAACCGGTTATTTCGGAGCACAAATTGAGCAGAAACGCGGTCTTGTTATTGTTATCTATTTTTAATCTATTTTAAAATAACCGGTTAAATTGCGTTATGCAGCAGAAACAGATCCTTAGCCATTAGTGACCATTAAGTAGCCAGGGTTATATAGAAGTGGGTTAACATAATATATATGGTAACAGGTGAAGGAAGTATAAATAATTGGTAGCAAGTAATATTAATCAAGTTCAATACATTACATTCCCTCCCTTCTATTATAAACAATTCTAAGCTATTTATTTATAATTGAATCAAAGCAGCACTGTACTAAGTTATGGTTTAATAACACTTTAAATGTATATGGTATAATGCACTGTATAAAGTAAAATATAAGATCAACATTTTAAATTGTCCAGTAATAATGTCCTTAAAAATGTCCATATCTTTCCGGCGGTTTTCTATCGCGAGTAAGGTATACTCTTCGCTGAGCAGTAATAGACTGTGCTTCGACAGTCGATTGTGATGTTTCCACTGTTCAGATTTGGATTAATGAGCATTGGAGGTAATTGTGGAGGATCATCTTTGTTTGTAAGCTGTTTATCCTGAGTTTGAACAGGCCTATAACGCTTCCTGATATGGTCGGCATGACGACGACAAACTCGTCCATCTTCTAGTTTTATCTTGAATGAGATGCGACCGGATTTTAATATTATTGTTCCGGGTAACCATTTCAGATTTTGTCCTCTAAAGTTCTTTATATACACCTACTCTCCTTCTACAAAAGTGCGTTCTTTGCATGACGATCATGGGCTAATTTCTGTTTTTCAAGTTGAGTGATAACACGATCTGCTTGATAAGGGTGTAAAAGATCAAAATGCGTTTTCAATTTTCGGCCATTCAGTAATTCTGCTGGTGTTTTGCCAGTTGTGCTATGAGGTGTATTTCTATATTTAAATAGGAATCTTGAATTGTTTTTTTTTTAAACTTAATTTATTTGGTAATCAAGGTTAAAAAACAATAAAATATAATACATAGAAAATAGAAAAACAATTGCACGGAAAAAACAGGCCTTGATTACAAGGAATGCCAAGAAAAGTTAAAAACTTATTTCCACTTGGGTCCTAAAAACAAGAAACTGATAACAAGAACATACAAATTACAACATAAGAATCTTGCGACTTTTGTTTCGATATATCCATCTTTCATACGTTTCATTGTTTCTTTAAATGTGCGTACAGCACGTTCCGCAAGACCATTCGATGATGGGTGATATGGGGCTGTTAAAGAATGTCTTATTCCATTTCGCTTTACGAATGTATGAAATTCATCACTGGTGAAACATGCATTTTATCTGGCAATCCATGCGATGCAAATATAAGCCTGAGCTTATCCACTGTGGTATTTGTCGTTGAGGAATTTACCGGAATTACCTCAAGCCATTTTGAGTATGCATCGTATTAAAAACATTTTTCCAATAAGTGGTCCAGCATAGTCGATATGTAATCGTGACCATGGTCTATTTGGCCAATTCCATGGGTGCAATGGTGCTTAAGGTGGTAAAGTTTGATTGGATTGGCATGTATCGCACTGCTTTGATATGTCTTTGTCCATATTAGGCCACCATAACGAATCCCGAGCAAAACTTTTCATTCTGACAATTCCAGTATGACGTCATGTAGTGCTTGTAGCAACTGTTTTCTACCAGGCTGTGGAACAACAATTCTATTTCCCCACAAAATACATCCATCTTGTGTAGAGAGTTCTCTTTGTCAGATCCATCCAATATGGTTGCAAGTTTTCAATTTTTGGATTAGTATTGGGCCAACCCTTTTCAATGTAGTAAAGAACTCGAGAAAGTGTTGGATCTTTAACCGTCCAACCTTTAATATCTGCTGTGGAAACTGGAGATTGGTTCATTGGCTCCATCAATAGAACAGTTTCGGCAGGTTGTGGAATTGATTCTGGTTTTCCTGGCAATGGTAATCTGCTTAAGGCATCCGCATTGGCATGGGACTTTGTCAGTTTGAATCTTAATGTATATTTGTATGTACCTAATTTCAGTGCCCAACGTTGGATTCTAGCTGATGCTTGGCTAGGCACAAGTCTGTCCTCATTAATAAGACCCAGCAATGGCTTATGGTCTGTTACCAATGTGAAATGTCTACCATAAATGTAAGACTGAAATCGCGTTACTCCGAAAACGCATGCCAAACCTTCTTTCTCAATTTGCGAATACTTTTTTTCCGCTTCTGCAAGTGTTCAGATGCAAATGCGATTGGTCTTTCTGTACCGTCACTTTGTCGATGTGCTAACACAGCCCCAATTCCATATTGAGATGCATCACACGATAATATTATTTCCTTTTTTGGATCATAATGTGCAAGTACTCTGCAGGAAAGTAGCAATTCCTTTGATTTATCAAAAGTAGATTGTTCTAAATTTGTCCAGTTCCAAGCTTTATCCTTACGAAGGAAGGCATATACAGAATACAGAATACAGAATACAGAAATTTATTGGTCCAAAAGGAAATTCGTTTCGTTAACAAGCTCTCAAAACAATTAATTAAAAATATATAAAAAGTCATGAATACAAAAATACAAGATCTCATAAAAAAACGAATAAAACATCAAAAGGACAAGAATATAAAAAATATATATCGTAACATATAATATAAAATATATTAGCAGTATTATATACAGATATACAGATACATACAAATTACATAATCAATCTATCTTTTAATAGTTGCGTTATATAAATGGCAAGAATTTGGAACAAATGACTTTCGAAGACGATCATGATCTCCTCTTAGTGGACGTAGCCTGATACCCGATCTGTTTAAAACATAGTACTTATTTAGTGGGTGTGTGTGGTCATTCATAATCATGTTAACTTTATGTAATACTCTTTTTTCATATGTTTGTTGAATAGTTGGTAGGTCAGAGCCAATAATTTTGCCTGCACGCTTCCTGATATAACAGAGCAATTGAGTGTGTTGGATAAGTTTGGTAAAAACTTCATAATAAGATAATAATCCCAAATAAGCTCTCAGTTCTGTCAAGTTTTGAGACGCTGGAGCATCTTTAATTGCTCTCACTTTGGCGTTTGTGGAATGCAATCCCTCTTTGTCGATCAGGTGTCCCAAATAACCAACAGATTTAACCATAAAAACACACTTACTCTTTTTTAGACGAAGTCCAGCATCTGCCAGTCGCTTTAGGACGGTTTCAAGAGTTTCGAAATGCTCAAAGTCATTCTTTCCTGTAATTAATATATCGTCCAGGTATACTGTAACATCTTTAATTCCTTGTAATAGTCCTTCCATGACACGCTGGAAAATCGCTGGTGCTGAAGAGACTCCAAACGGCAACCGTGTATATTGTAAAGTCCCTTTTGAGTGTTGATTACAACATATTTTCGAGAATCTTTATCCAAGAGTAATTGTTGGTACGCTTGTGACATATGTCCAATTTAGTAAATTTTTCTTCGGGGCAAAGGATACTGATCAACTTTGGCTGCTTTATTTACAGTAATTTTGTAGTCACCACAGATCCTAATGGTAGATTTATCTGCCTTAAGTACCGGAACTATTGGTGCAGCCCAGTCTGAAAACTGTATAGGTTCAATAATGCCTTCTCGTTGTAAGCGATCAAGTTCGTCATCTACTTTCTGTCGCAAAGCATACGGAACATTTCTGGCTTTGCAAAATTTTGGCATTGTCTCTTTATCAACATACATTTTGGCTTCAGTACCCATAAGGGTACCTAGTTCATCTTTAAATATTTCTTGGTATTTACCAAGCAGTGAACTTAAATCTAATTGGTTTATTACCTTGATTTGTTGCCAGTCCAACTTTATAAACTGAAGCCAGTCTCGACCAATTAGGGTAGGTCCATCTGTTCGCACAATCGTTAACGGTAATATTGTAGTAGTACTCTGGTATGTAACTTCAGCATTAATTTTACCCAAAACATCCATTATTTGTCCAGTGTACATACGTAGCTTAACTGACGATGGTTCAAGTTTTCTTTCAGGCCATAATTGCCTAAATTTCGTCTGCGACATTATTGATACCGAGGCTCCTGTGTCAATTTCTATTTCAGTATCCAAACCATCTAACAGTATCTTAACTTTCATAGGTGGAGGACTAGACGTGGTCTTTATTCCAAATAATTCTTCATACATTTCTGTAGCTATGTTGCTTGGTTCATCGCTTGGCTCATCTGCCACAACATTTTTAACTGTTTGGGGCTTCCCCTTCTTTTTGCTAAGACAAACAGATTGAATGTGTCCTACCTTGTTACAATAATGGCAAGTTGTTTGCTTAAAATAACATTTGTCTGGCAAATGGTTATTCTTTCCACAGCGAAAACATGGTTTCGACTTCTTATTTGTATTTGATGTAAATTTTGACTTCTTTTTGTAAGCAATTTTGTTTACATTTTCAACTGCAGCTGCAGTTGCAGTTTCGATGCTAGTTGCAATTTCAACAGCTTTTTCCAGTGTCAGTGCTTTTTCTGCCAAAAGACCAAATTCCGTGATTACGGACGCCAAAAACTAGACGATCTCATAACATTGTATTGAGCGAGGCTCCAAAGTTACAGAATTCTGCCATCGATCGAAGCGATGCCATAAATTCAGGCACTGTTTCATTATCTCATCTCCCTGTTCAGGACTATTCCTGATGATTACCCAACCTATTTACATTTAAAATTAAAATTAAACATCAAGACATAACTTAATCAACTTAATGACTACTGGACATAGTAGTTATTGTCTTCTATAAAAGATGCTGGAAGCACTTCCTTATATAGTCTTCTCGGTCTAGTTGACTAGCGTTTATAGTTCTCTGAAGTATACTTGGGCTCGGTCTTCCTATCAATTTACTTTTTTGGTCATAAAATGTAAGAACTTCGCAGGGATCATAGTTCTGTCTCCGAATACAGTGTGAAATCCAGTTAGATTGCTGTTGTTGGTAGAATATCGTGTTGGTTATTGCGTAGAGCCTCTGGTTATTGACAACGTACCGCCAATCAGTTTCCTGTTGTTCTTCTTCTTCCTCAGACTCTAGTCTAAAGTCTAAACGCTCAACAAACTGTGACCAATCTTCCCTTCAATAAATTCTTCAATTTTGCCAATAAGGGCCATTCTCGTCGCCACTGTAGTGTAATGTACCGATTTACAATACAAATAAGTGAGAGAGAGACAAGTTCTGTTATAGTTGAAAGCTAGCACTGAAGTGTTTATTCTTTATTCTACATTTACTATATATTATAATAACAATATCGGTAATGGGTAATTAATCTGTCAAGGTGGAATGTTTAGTGGTCTAAGCAGAGGGTCTACTTTAGCCATTAGTGACCATTAAGTAGCCAGGGTTATATAGAAGTGGGTTAACATAATATATATGGTAAGATATAAGGTGAAAGAAGTTTAAATAATTGGTAGCAAGTAATATTAATCAAGTTCAATACATTACACTTTTCATTTAATCTTAACAGTAAAGTTAATCCTTCTGATTGCGTGGAGATGGATTGTGATGCATTTAAGAAAGCAATGATCAGAGATGAAGATGGTGGAATTCTAGGAGGATCACGGCCTGGTTATGTTATTCCTGATTCTCCATACGAGTGGGATAGAGATCCGAGACGTGGACTTAAAATTCCTTATGATGAAAAATGTCCACATAAAGGTTGGTTGTCTGCTTTAATGTTGAATTTTAGCTTTTGTAAACTGTGATTCTTCCCTAAATCTTTCCTCCTATTAAAGTTGCACTCTTGAAACAAGACCAGTCCATTCACCGAGACTGGGCACGCAATTTTATTGTGGCATCCCTTTTTTGAGGAGTAGGAGAATCACTGTGTTGTAGCTGTGATCTTTTATATAATCTGCTCTTTTCATTAAGGTATCATTGGTACAGAAGACTGCATATGGCATGAATCTTGGCAGGCTTTTGAATGCTATGACTATGATTACGCTATGTTGATTATTGAAAGTCTTGATCCTGACACAGAATTACGACGTCTTCACCAATCGTCATTGGGTCTAACGGTTATGTTGATTTGATCAATGGACCACAAGATCACGGCTGGTGTCATGGGTACACATGTCAAGAGCGCATCAGCACATTTATGTCTATCGTTGCAATTGGAGAGACTTATGAGATGTATATGAGAGTTCAACGAATCCTCAAACGTTATGACTTCATTTCCTGAACACAGCTCCAGATCAGAAAATAGTTGTCGGCATCTGGTATGCCAATCCTCAACGCTTAGATGTGTACCATCAAGGTCACTATGTCATGTCAAATAACGGGCAGCTGGATGGAGATATGTTCATATACAATACAATACAATACAAATCTTTCTTTATTCTGGAATAGCTCTTTCAATACACAAGTACTGGTCTCCCAAGAGGTCCAGATTTGGAAAAAAAATACAAGAAAAATAAAAGTAAAAGCTATATTAAAACTATGTACAATAGAAGTTATACAAGATGTTTAAATTCAACTTGACTAAGTGTCTCATAATTTTTACGGATATGTACAGGAAGATTATTCCATAAGGTTGATGCTCTATAATTAAACATTCTTTTCCATAAATATTGTTCCATGCTGGAACATTTAGAGTTTTTGTTGATTGAATTCTTGTATTTTTTGTGTGAAAAGTGTCCATAAATTTGAATAGATTTGTTAAATAAGATGGTGCTAAACCCTGTAGGCATTTAAATAGCATAATTAATAAATCATTTTCCCATCTGTCATGGACACTCTTCCATTTTAGTGAGGACATCAATTCTGTTATAGGGGTGTACATATCAGCATAAAGAATGATTCTAGCTACTCTATTTTGAAGTACTTGAAGACGATTAACAAGTTCTAAGTTACAATTTGACCAAACATTACTACAGTAATCAAAACAAGGTAATACTATTGCATTAGCAAGTAGTCTTAAAGCAAAATTTGGAATATAATATCTTAATCTACGAATAATACCGATACGTTGTGATACTCTAGAAGCTATTTGTTCAACATGCTGTTTCCATGACATAAGTGAATCAAATGTAAGTCCAAGATATTTAAAATTGTCAACTCTTTCGACATCATTGCCATTAATAGAAAGAGAAATATGGGTTCCAGAAGATCCAAACGATCAGTTCATGCCAACTCCTGACTCCAGCATTTATGGCGAGAACTATTTTGATCGCGATTGGCAGACTCTTTGGATACTTATACGTGGTAGTGACCCAATTGACATCATCACTACACCGGTTATAATGGTTGACTTTGGTGTGGCTCCTGTTGATGTTGATGACTTCTATGAAGAAGATCTTGTTAACAATCTTGCCAGTTTGGTATATATAATAAGTAAATAGCTTTCTTTAACCATATTAAAGTATCACATAATCTATCCAGATTTCTTCTTTTTTCAGTTTCATATGTTTAGAAATGAGTTGAATTTTATTTAATTACCTATTCTTTTAATATCTAAACAATAATTAATATTTTTTCCTTACAGGCAATTCAACCCTTGAACATGATGAGTTAGTTAACCTTCAAGCAGAAATTGTTAATGCAGCACAAACCGGTACTTTGTACGAGAGTCTTGAAGTTGAGGTTATTAGCAATGACCGATCCTTCTTCCCCAGCTGAAGACCCAACAAGGGGTGTGAGAGCAACAAATACAACAGGAGGTCCAAGTACAGGCAATGAAACGTAAGTCACATTTTAAGAAGTAATGAGTTGAAGTAGAGTTTTCTGTAGAGTTACTGTAGTGCATGGCTTGTATCGTCTTGTCCAAAGTCTTAAATTGTATTCTCATGTGTGGCGTGCAACAAACATAACCATAATGCCTATATCATTACAAACCAACATAACTAATTGGTTCACAGGTATTCTGAGAAGCAAGCTGAAGAAGAGGCATCTAGTGACCAAGGAGTAGAAATCATCTATCAATTCCAAAGCACAATGAGTATACGTTTACGGCTGATGCTATGGAGAACCATCCATTTGAGGTTCAGCCTTGCATCTCTATATTGGATACCAGTGTAGGTTTTAACACAATTCTTTCTAAACTCCAATATACTGTAGGCTATCAAGCTTTGGTAATACACCATAGGTTTGATACAAATATTCTACGAAAAAAAGGAATTATTCAATGATTTTTTGATTTTTTCAGGCTGAAATTGTGCAAAATCTGGGACATTCTTCACATCCATGGAAAATGCCCAGGAGTATCTGATGCAGAGCTCGTCAGCAACAACACTGTAGATATAATCCATGGCTGGGCCAACTTCACTGATCTTGCCATTAATCTGTCGGGAAGTGGTTACTTCTTTGAATTCAGCATTGTTTATTCCAACTCATCCACGCTAGAAGGTATCAACTCAACAGAGTTTTCTGTCATTGAGGGTGTTTTCCACATATCAATTGCAGATCAACAGTAAAAGTTTTGGAGAAATTTAATGTTCAGTTTAATCTAATTGAAGATTTTACAACGGATATTGCAGAACATCTGGATTCCAAGGTTGGTGATTTTTTAATTAATTATAAGTCATTTTCAAATTGTCAATGCAGTTCTCTCTCTAATTAACCATCCATCTTCTATTTAATACTGCATTATAATTCAAAAATCACCATCAATTGTAGACTAGTGACGTATCCAATCTAAGAGCAACTTCTTTTTGAAGACTACAGTCCATTTCAAATTTTCAATGCAGGTCTCCCTCTATTTAACCCACTACCTTCTATTAATACTTCCCCCTACCCCAATTTTAAAAGCATCTTCAATTGTAGACTATCGTATCCACTCTAAGAGCAACTTATGTTGAAGACTAGCCAAAAGTACCTACAAGTCACTCCCATAAAAATCCAATTACAGACTACTTTCAAATTTGATTTCATCGGCTGTATAAATCACCTCAAATTAAAGACAACCTCCAGAACAATTGGATAAATATTGGTCAAACATTGGTCAAACAAGGATAAATATAATATTCTAGGCTTTTCCTTAGGCTTTTTGTCTGGCACTTACTTGTTTTGGGTTCAGGCAGTCTTTAATTTCAGTATTTTGCAACTTAATAACAAGTTGTGTTAAAATACTTCTATAAGGGAACATATTAAGTGGATTGTTTTTAATATCAGATAATGATCACAAATCACAGGAGATCAGGAAAGTGCTAGATATGCACAAGCATGTGATGCGGTATATGCCCAAAATAAAAAGCAGGCAGCAGAGACTTCGAGGCCACAAGAACAGCCAATAGCCAAGGACATATCAACCTTGAAGAATTATAATGCAATTGCTGTAGTTGCGGGTGAAAACGTTTTAAACACGGCACATCTTTTTTTTAAAAAAATAGGCATTGTTGCTGGTACAATGCAAACTTCACTCTCACAAAGCATAAACACCTTAAAAACCAGAATCTCGCCAAAACCTAGATTATCTCAAAATATTTCCTGCCCTTTATATAGTCCGTACAGCTTATTACCCACACAGTACATATCTTTTACTTACCTGTTCTGCCAGTAGGTAATTGAAAAATCAGCAAATTTTGTCAAATTAACAAGTGGCAACACTTGTACAGGTAAGAAGAATAAGAAAACTTAATTTTTTTTAATTAATTATTTTATTGTGTTTTTCTATAGGAGATAACCCAGAAGCCTAGAAGTAGAAATGAATACTTTTACAGGTAAGCTTTAATATAGTTTATAAACAAAGTATGTAAAATGAGAATACTTCTTTTGCTAATAGAAGAGACAATTCCAGAGTGCCATAAAATCAAGACCATATATTTGTTGCTTCTAAACAAGGAAAAAAATGTTATGGTAGATCTTAAGTTCTTCAATGCAATCAGTGCAATCAAAGTACTTAATGTACAGATAGATATTAGGAATATATTAAATTGTTAACTTTTCATTTATTATTGATCAGCAGATGAAACTTTTAAAGAAGAAGAAAACATCACAGGTAAGCTTATAAAACATTAGTAATAAAAATCTATACCAGCTGGTGCTGAGGTGAGGTGAAATTAAGATTGACTCTTTCTATGAAGTTCTTTTTTAGTGTTAAAATTAATTAATCCATGTCCCATTTTCCATTCCAATCTGTCCCTGTGTCATAAGAAATGTTTAATAGTTGTGCAACTGTAGATGCCGGAAATGGCACTTATCAGACACAAATTAGATTCATTCACATTACATTCTTAACATTTTATTGTTGTTTATCAGCAGATGATGCTGATAGTTATGGACAACTAGAAATTGCCACAACATCAGGTAAGTCTACTACAATATTAGCAGCAAAACATTTGAAAACACAAATGTACAATGTATCAAGAACGAAAATGTATAAAATATTAATGTTATAAATTGTTTTTGTTTACTACTATAGGAGATGACCTATACAACCATGATGATCTCACAGGTAAGTTTATATTTAAAAAGGTTCGTTCTTCACATGCCAAAGAGCATTCAATTGGTTAAAGAGCAGTGCATATATATGATTAGACTGGGTTCCAGCCCGTAAATAGTAAAGATAAATAATTTGGCACATATGGTATGATAACCTACGTCATTCTTATCGGATGTTTGCGGGCATGCAGAGTATTATATTATACGTATAAAACGCCATATGTGCCAAAATTTACGGGCTGGAACCCAGTCTAATATAGGATGGATGTCTGAGGTTGTCATATGTACCTGTAGGCCTATACTTCTGTATTTAAGCATTTTAATTGGAATATTGTTGAACATTAAAGGGAAAGAGATCAATATAGTGTTATTTTTGAACAAGTACAGTACTACAGTAGTTATAAAATATGGGCCGGTTGTTGGTCGCAAATATTCAATTTCTCGATTCCAAGTGGATAGCTGTTATGTGACATCAAAATAGGACAAATTTAGGACAAATACATCTGTAAGAGATGATAGAATAATTGCATTTTTGTTTTTCTCATTTTGCAGGCAAAAAAGAGGTAGCGAAATTGTTGACATCAAATCCTGGATTCTCAATTCAAAATTGGATAATTATAAGGATGAAAGTTAAGAATGAAAAAATGATGCTGATGAGTTTTTGATTTTAAAACGTTTGAAAATAGATATAACATAACGTATGTTAACGTTCTGATGATATACTTGTTTTTAATAGTGTTACCATATCAATTTGTCAGGCTGTTGCACCTAAGGGCGCGTTTATACAACACGCTATTACACGCATATTCAACACGCCTACGAGAAGTGTGTTCTATAACATCGAAGAGATTCCGTGTAATGAGATTTTAATTGCAAAAAAGGCTACTTGGCTGAATCCTAACATTTTGTGGATTCCCGGTTGCTGTTATTATTATAAATAATAGTGTAATTTGATATTTGGGCTACAATAGTCTATATATTATAGCATGGATTAATTAGTTTAAACTAATTGATACATGGTTATATACTACAAGTTGATCAATTTGGAAATGTTTGCAATATTAAAAGTGTAATTTGATATTTGGGCTACAATAGTCTATAGCATGTTTAAACTAATTGATTCCGTAAATCTTCTAATTGTAACCCTGGGTTATTATTTTTTGATTGTTTTTTAGGGTGGGTTACTATTAGAAGTGGGGGGGGGGGGGGGGAGGGGGATTACTATTGGAGTAGTGGGTTATTATTACTAATCTTAAATTAGGCACCTGAAAATAGTAACCCACCCCAACTTTTCCGGTCAGCAAATCATAGAAAAATAATAAAACAGTACGAATAAATTAAAATGTTTCTAATTTATTTTTCTTTACATTATGATCATTTATTTATACATAAAAATCATCACATATAAGACAAGAACAATTGTCCTGTAATTGATCCTGCTGGAGATAGATTTCATACATGTTAAAAACGTCAAATGTTTTTAAAAAAATTACCGGTATGAATATGAAAATATGAAGCACAATTAGTGTAGTATGTTCCTTAACAAAATTCTTAAAATTAATACTGTAACAGACTGAAATTAGGAACTATCCAGTGTATCGTCAGTGCACGGGAACAACTTGGCATAGTAGTGCGATATACAGAGAATAATTCACCAGTGGAGCGACTCTTTTTGTTAAATTCGTTAAATGTGAAAATACAAAAGGACTTACGATTGCCAAATATATCGTGGATACGATAAAGTAGGGTTGGCCTTGATCCTGCTTTGTGTACCTCACAGACATTTGATGGTGCTGGAAATATGTGGGGGCCGTACAGCGGGGCAGCCAAACAATTTCAGCTACTCACTGGAAATCATAGAGCAGTATATTTTTATTGTGCATCACACCAGCTTAATCTCTGCTTATCAAGAGCATCTACTGTTCCCGAAGTACTTAATATGACATGCAATATGTAAAGTCTGAGGACATTCTTCAAGTACTCACCAAAACGTCAACGTAAGCTGGAGGATATAGTTGCTAACAGCAGTCAAAAACACAACAAATCAAAAATCAAACCATTATGCCAGACCAGATGGGTAGCGAGGCACACAGCATTTGGTGACCTTCAAGATCTTTACAAACCAGTTCTCGACTGCCTGGATAGTATAGAGCTAAATGATGACACTGAGAACCGATTTGATACAAAAAGCATTCAAGAGGCATCAGGTTTAGAAGCTTGAAATTCATAGTTGCGTTTCAGACATGTGCACATTTGTTTGGTTACACTCAAAGACTGGCGTCTCTATTGCAAGGTAGTTCCATAGAAATAATGAAAGCTTATAAAAAAGTCGAGAGAATCCAAACAAAACTTGAAGAAGTGCGAAAGGAAGCGACGTCAGAATTCCGAGAAATATTTAAAAAGTGTACTGAAATGGATACTGAAGCCGGAGCTATAATTTCCATGCCGAGGGTGGCATCACGCCAAACCCTGCGTTCTAATGTGGAATCGAAGACACCAGAAAAATATTTTCCTCGTTCTGTATTCATCCCATTTATTAACTCTATGAATGACCAATTCAGAACCCGTTTTTCTGGACAACACTGTGCTGTGAAGGCAATGAGCCTAATTCCCAAGAATCTTATTAGCCTAGACAAAGAGCGCACAGGAGAAATTTTCGAATACTTCAAATCTGTGATGCCTTATAAATACTCATTTACACAAGAGATTTCTAACTGGAAGGTTCTGGAAGTATGAAAAAGACAGTCACGATAGTCTTTCCAAAACATTGGAGATTGTGTGTTTGAAATTTACCGAAAAGATGTTTCCAAATGTACTCTAAAACATTGCGTATTTTGATACTATCCCTGCAACCAGTGCATCAGTAGAGTAAATTCAGCTCTGAAGATTGTAAAAAATGATCTTCGAAGTACCATGACGGAAGATCGACTAACTGCATTAATATTGATGTTTGTTCATCAGGACATTAAACTTAATTACGATGCCATTATTCAGAAGTATGCGAATATGTATCCCCGACGGATGATGTTTATAAAAGTGGATAGACTGATAGCTAAGTAGAGAGATCAATTTGCACATGATTTAGACAATAGCTTTGTAAAATATATAATATTTTCTACATTAGCTGGCAATAGTAACTACATTAGCAGCTGTGAGGCAATTTTCGTTACTACATTAGCTGTTGACCGTTCTACATAGCTGGTGTTGATTTTTATTTACTACATAAGCTGTTGGTGTTTCTAGTTGGAGGTTTTACTACACTAGCGGTGGATTGTTCTACATTAAAGGCCAGGTGCGGGCAAAACATTTCTATTGATCATACATTCCAATAATTATCGATCTATAGTTTCCCCTATGTTTCACAATTTTTGGGATTTTATTTGTGTTACACGAGCTTGTTGAAAATAAGCACTTTCTTATCAGTGGGGGGATAGTTCAAATTACACAGTAAAATCTCTATTCTTTTGTACACAAATTTTGTAAATAGAGAGGCATTTTAAAAAGCTATGAAAAATAAACGGTGCGGTAAAAAATGTTATCAGATAACTAAATATAGGTAATATAACTTGAATATTACATTTCTGGTATTTTTATTCAACTTCAGCTTTTTATTTTCATGCTATAGCAAAAATTATCCACCGTATATCCACTATCTTTTTTCACCTTCTAGGGAGTCACCAGACATGTTATTACATTAGGTTAACTACCTAACTACTGAAAAAAAGTCTTCCTGGTTTTTATGGAAGAATTTTGCTAAATTTTGTATTTGGCCATATTAAGGGAAATTCATGTTTTTTCGTCTTGATTTCTGTTACAAATATTTGATTTATGTACAATTAACCAAATATTATATTTAAAATTCATGCCTGTACCTGAGCTTTAAAATAAGGTGGCAAAGGTAGTTCCTAGCTTGCATAAAACTCAGCACAATTCACAGTTGAGTGCACATGTAGGTCATTAGCATAACTCAACTGCAACAGATTTGGACTTGTCCATTAATTTACTTTGTACAGAGTATAAGCTAAATTGTACTGTATTTATTTGGATTGAATACTACACTTTTTTAACAGTATATTAAAACTATAAAAACAATAAAAAAATAATAAAAATAATAGTAATATCTAAAGTCAAATAATAGAAAAAAGTAATTAATTTACAATATCTACCTATTACAAATAATGGACCAGTCCAAGCTATTCTGAATTCATCAATCATGTGTTACTTTGAATTTCTTATTTAGCTATTTCCATTGAGGAGATAATTGTATATACACTTTTAGGTATAGTAGGAGAAAAATCTGTATTTTAATTAGGTAATAATAGTTAATTGTAACCCAACAATGACTTTAATCTTCAAATCCTTTGGCAGAAAGATGTATATATTTTAAATATGCTATAATTAAAATTTTTTTTTGAAAAGTATTAATTTTTTTGAAAAATAATTAAAATTAATTAATTTATTATTTTTGTATAAATTAAAAATTATTCTTAACATGATGCATATCATATGAAGGTGCATGAAAATGTCTTTTTTATAAAACATAAATCAGCTCAATAGGCCCATGTTCAGGTGTTTTATGAGCAAAAGAAAAAATTAATATTAGCCACCTTGGTTGTTTAGCTGGCGTTTTCTACATTAGCGGTTGTAACAAGGTACTTTAACACGGATTACGGTCGAAGCGGCCGCCAATGAAAGCGGCCGCTAGTTCAATAACGGCAATTTGTATGGAACGCCGTGTGCTCTTTGATTGTCGTTGGTTTGTAATCTTTGATTGTCATTGTTTCGACAGGTTTTCTTTACTCGGACGTAAATAACAATCTACATTATTGTAATGTAATTTATTCTCTTTATTTTACAGATTGAATGTGATACGTTCTTTGAAACGAAATGGCGAATCGATGATTAGCCTACTTATTTTAACTAAATGATTTTAAATAAATGATATATATGTTTAATAATAAAGTCAATAACATTCATTGTGGTGTTTGTATTGTATATTAATATAATATATAATAAGCCAATTATTAAGAATTATATACATTTTTTCAATAAAGTATATCACAATAGGCCCTATATAGTTTTGTTATTGTATATTAATTAATCAGTAAAGTAACTATACTATAGTAGTGTTCATAATTTCTTTCTAATTTTTTTTACAATATACATAATTTTATACCTTCAGATATATAAATCAATTTAAAATGAGTTTTAAATACTAATATAAGATGCAAGTGTCTGTACGGTACGGTAATTAATTACGCGAATTTTTGCTAATAACTCGACTGGCGACCAGCAATAGTGCTGTAGAAGGTGCGCGTTCCTCTGGCGTTTTCGTCCCCACGTGGCTTTATTGAAAACACAAACAATGTATGGAATAACACTTAATGTAGAACACACCCTATTACTAATAATAAAAACCAAGATTCGATAGTATGTAAATGGGATATAAAGATTCGACAATACCGTACGTAAATTATTAACGCAATACTGTATAACGATTCGATAGTAGGTAAATGAGATATAAAGATTCGGCAATACCGTACGTAAATTATTATTGCAATACTGTATAAAGATTCGATAGTAGGTAAACGAGATATAAAGATTCGGCAATACCGTACGCAAACTATTAATACAATATTGTATAATAACGATTCAATAGTATGTAAATGATATATAAAGATTCGACAATACCGTACGTAAATTATTAACGCAATACTGTATAACGATTCGATAGTAGGTAAATGAGATATAAAGATTCGACAATACCGTACGTAAATTATTAATGTATACTCATGTAAGTTAATATTAAAATACATATAAAATATACATTGATTTAACGGCCGGCAAACTTATTATACAACTTGTTATAGAAATATTAAAGAAGAGCTGTAACTCAACTCGCTATAGGCCATGTCGTCGACTACAAAATGCCCAGGAGTATCTGATGCAGAGCTCGTCAGCAACAACACTGTAGATATAATCCATGGCTGGGCCAACTTCACTGATCTTGCCATTAATCTGTCGGGAAGTGGTTACTTCTTTGAATTCAGCATTGTTTATTCCAACTCATCCACGCTAGAAGGTATCAACTCAACAGAGTTTTCTGTCATTGAGGGTGTTTTCCACATATCAATTGCAGATCAACAGTAAAAGTTTTGGAGAAATTTAATGTTCAGTTTAATCTAATTGAAGATTTTACAACGGATATTGCAGAACATCTGGATTCCAAGGTTGGTGATTTTTTAATTAATTATAAGTCATTTTCAAATTGTCAATGCAGTTCTCTCTCTAATTAACCATCCATCTTCTATTTAATACTGCATTATAATTCAAAAATCACCATCAATTGTAGACTAGTGACGTATCCAATCTAAGAGCAACTTCTTTTTGAAGACTACAGTCCATTTCAAATTTTCAATGCAGGTCTCCCTCTATTTAACCCACTACCTTCTATTAATACTTCCCCCTACCCCAATTTTAAAAGCATCTTCAATTGTAGACTATCGTATCCACTCTAAGAGCAACTTATGTTGAAGACTAGCCAAAAGTACCTACAAGTCACTCCCATAAAAATCCAATTACAGACTACTTTCAAATTTGATTTCATCGGCTGTATAAATCACCTCAAATTAAAGACAACCTCCAGAACAATTGGATAAATATTGGTCAAACATTGGTCAAACAAGGATAAATATAATATTCTAGGCTTTTCCTTAGGCTTTTTGTCTGGCACTTACTTGTTTTGGGTTCAGGCAGTCTTTAATTTCAGTATTTTGCAACTTAATAACAAGTTGTGTTAAAATACTTCTATAAGGGAACATATTAAGTGGATTGTTTTTAATATCAGATAATGATCACAAATCACAGGAGATCAGGAAAGTGCTAGATATGCACAAGCATGTGATGCGGTATATGCCCAAAATAAAAAGCAGGCAGCAGAGACTTCGAGGCCACAAGAACAGCCAATAGCCAAGGACATATCAACCTTGAAGAATTATAATGCAATTGCTGTAGTTGCGGGTGAAAACGTTTTAAACACGGCACATCTTTTTTTTAAAAAAATAGGCATTGTTGCTGGTACAATGCAAACTTCACTCTCACAAAGCATAAACACCTTAAAAACCAGAATCTCGCCAAAACCTAGATTATCTCAAAATATTTCCTGCCCTTTATATAGTCCGTACAGCTTATTACCCACACAGTACATATCTTTTACTTACCTGTTCTGCCAGTAGGTAATTGAAAAATCAGCAAATTTTGTCAAATTAACAAGTGGCAACACTTGTACAGGTAAGAAGAATAAGAAAACTTAATTTTTTTTAATTAATTATTTTATTGTGTTTTTCTATAGGAGATAACCCAGAAGCCTAGAAGTAGAAATGAATACTTTTACAGGTAAGCTTTAATATAGTTTATAAACAAAGTATGTAAAATGAGAATACTTCTTTTGCTAATAGAAGAGACAATTCCAGAGTGCCATAAAATCAAGACCATATATTTGTTGCTTCTAAACAAGGAAAAAAATGTTATGGTAGATCTTAAGTTCTTCAATGCAATCAGTGCAATCAAAGTACTTAATGTACAGATAGATATTAGGAATATATTAAATTGTTAACTTTTCATTTATTATTGATCAGCAGATGAAACTTTTAAAGAAGAAGAAAACATCACAGGTAAGCTTATAAAACATTAGTAATAAAAATCTATACCAGCTGGTGCTGAGGTGAGGTGAAATTAAGATTGACTCTTTCTATGAAGTTCTTTTTTAGTGTTAAAATTAATTAATCCATGTCCCATTTTCCATTCCAATCTGTCCCTGTGTCATAAGAAATGTTTAATAGTTGTGCAACTGTAGATGCCGGAAATGGCACTTATCAGACACAAATTAGATTCATTCACATTACATTCTTAACATTTTATTGTTGTTTATCAGCAGATGATGCTGATAGTTATGGACAACTAGAAATTGCCACAACATCAGGTAAGTCTACTACAATATTAGCAGCAAAACATTTGAAAACACAAATGTACAATGTATCAAGAACGAAAATGTATAAAATATTAATGTTATAAATTGTTTTTGTTTACTACTATAGGAGATGACCTATACAACCATGATGATCTCACAGGTAAGTTTATATTTAAAAAGGTTCGTTCTTCACATGCCAAAGAGCATTCAATTGGTTAAAGAGCAGTGCATATATATGATTAGACTGGGTTCCAGCCCGTAAATAGTAAAGATAAATAATTTGGCACATATGGTATGATAACCTACGTCATTCTTATCGGATGTTTGCGGGCATGCAGAGTATTATATTATACGTATAAAACGCCATATGTGCCAAAATTTACGGGCTGGAACCCAGTCTAATATAGGATGGATGTCTGAGGTTGTCATATGTACCTGTAGGCCTATACTTCTGTATTTAAGCATTTTAATTGGAATATTGTTGAACATTAAAGGGAAAGAGATCAATATAGTGTTATTTTTGAACAAGTACAGTACTACAGTAGTTATAAAATATGGGCCGGTTGTTGGTCGCAAATATTCAATTTCTCGATTCCAAGTGGATAGCTGTTATGTGACATCAAAATAGGACAAATTTAGGACAAATACATCTGTAAGAGATGATAGAATAATTGCATTTTTGTTTTTCTCATTTTGCAGGCAAAAAAGAGGTAGCGAAATTGTTGACATCAAATCCTGGATTCTCAATTCAAAATTGGATAATTATAAGGATGAAAGTTAAGAATGAAAAAATGATGCTGATGAGTTTTTGATTTTAAAACGTTTGAAAATAGATATAACATAACGTATGTTAACGTTCTGATGATATACTTGTTTTTAATAGTGTTACCATATCAATTTGTCAGGCTGTTGCACCTAAGGGCGCGTTTATACAACACGCTATTACACGCATATTCAACACGCCTACGAGAAGTGTGTTCTATAACATCGAAGAGATTCCGTGTAATGAGATTTTAATTGCAAAAAAGGCTACTTGGCTGAATCCTAACATTTTGTGGATTCCCGGTTGCTGTTATTATTATAAATAATAGTGTAATTTGATATTTGGGCTACAATAGTCTATATATTATAGCATGGATTAATTAGTTTAAACTAATTGATACATGGTTATATACTACAAGTTGATCAATTTGGAAATGTTTGCAATATTAAAAGTGTAATTTGATATTTGGGCTACAATAGTCTATAGCATGTTTAAACTAATTGATTCCGTAAATCTTCTAATTGTAACCCTGGGTTATTATTTTTTGATTGTTTTTTAGGGTGGGTTACTATTAGAAGTGGGGGGGGGGGGGGGGAGGGGGATTACTATTGGAGTAGTGGGTTATTATTACTAATCTTAAATTAGGCACCTGAAAATAGTAACCCACCCCAACTTTTCCGGTCAGCAAATCATAGAAAAATAATAAAACAGTACGAATAAATTAAAATGTTTCTAATTTATTTTTCTTTACATTATGATCATTTATTTATACATAAAAATCATCACATATAAGACAAGAACAATTGTCCTGTAATTGATCCTGCTGGAGATAGATTTCATACATGTTAAAAACGTCAAATGTTTTTAAAAAAATTACCGGTATGAATATGAAAATATGAAGCACAATTAGTGTAGTATGTTCCTTAACAAAATTCTTAAAATTAATACTGTAACAGACTGAAATTAGGAACTATCCAGTGTATCGTCAGTGCACGGGAACAACTTGGCATAGTAGTGCGATATACAGAGAATAATTCACCAGTGGAGCGACTCTTTTTGTTAAATTCGTTAAATGTGAAAATACAAAAGGACTTACGATTGCCAAATATATCGTGGATACGATAAAGTAGGGTTGGCCTTGATCCTGCTTTGTGTACCTCACAGACATTTGATGGTGCTGGAAATATGTGGGGGCCGTACAGCGGGGCAGCCAAACAATTTCAGCTACTCACTGGAAATCATAGAGCAGTATATTTTTATTGTGCATCACACCAGCTTAATCTCTGCTTATCAAGAGCATCTACTGTTCCCGAAGTACTTAATATGACATGCAATATGTAAAGTCTGAGGACATTCTTCAAGTACTCACCAAAACGTCAACGTAAGCTGGAGGATATAGTTGCTAACAGCAGTCAAAAACACAACAAATCAAAAATCAAACCATTATGCCAGACCAGATGGGTAGCGAGGCACACAGCATTTGGTGACCTTCAAGATCTTTACAAACCAGTTCTCGACTGCCTGGATAGTATAGAGCTAAATGATGACACTGAGAACCGATTTGATACAAAAAGCATTCAAGAGGCATCAGGTTTAGAAGCTTGAAATTCATAGTTGCGTTTCAGACATGTGCACATTTGTTTGGTTACACTCAAAGACTGGCGTCTCTATTGCAAGGTAGTTCCATAGAAATAATGAAAGCTTATAAAAAAGTCGAGAGAATCCAAACAAAACTTGAAGAAGTGCGAAAGGAAGCGACGTCAGAATTCCGAGAAATATTTAAAAAGTGTACTGAAATGGATACTGAAGCCGGAGCTATAATTTCCATGCCGAGGGTGGCATCACGCCAAACCCTGCGTTCTAATGTGGAATCGAAGACACCAGAAAAATATTTTCCTCGTTCTGTATTCATCCCATTTATTAACTCTATGAATGACCAATTCAGAACCCGTTTTTCTGGACAACACTGTGCTGTGAAGGCAATGAGCCTAATTCCCAAGAATCTTATTAGCCTAGACAAAGAGCGCACAGGAGAAATTTTCGAATACTTCAAATCTGTGATGCCTTATAAATACTCATTTACACAAGAGATTTCTAACTGGAAGGTTCTGGAAGTATGAAAAAGACAGTCACGATAGTCTTTCCAAAACATTGGAGATTGTGTGTTTGAAATTTACCGAAAAGATGTTTCCAAATGTACTCTAAAACATTGCGTATTTTGATACTATCCCTGCAACCAGTGCATCAGTAGAGTAAATTCAGCTCTGAAGATTGTAAAAAATGATCTTCGAAGTACCATGACGGAAGATCGACTAACTGCATTAATATTGATGTTTGTTCATCAGGACATTAAACTTAATTACGATGCCATTATTCAGAAGTATGCGAATATGTATCCCCGACGGATGATGTTTATAAAAGTGGATAGACTGATAGCTAAGTAGAGAGATCAATTTGCACATGATTTAGACAATAGCTTTGTAAAATATATAATATTTTCTACATTAGCTGGCAATAGTAACTACATTAGCAGCTGTGAGGCAATTTTCGTTACTACATTAGCTGTTGACCGTTCTACATAGCTGGTGTTGATTTTTATTTACTACATAAGCTGTTGGTGTTTCTAGTTGGAGGTTTTACTACACTAGCGGTGGATTGTTCTACATTAAAGGCCAGGTGCGGGCAAAACATTTCTATTGATCATACATTCCAATAATTATCGATCTATAGTTTCCCCTATGTTTCACAATTTTTGGGATTTTATTTGTGTTACACGAGCTTGTTGAAAATAAGCACTTTCTTATCAGTGGGGGGATAGTTCAAATTACACAGTAAAATCTCTATTCTTTTGTACACAAATTTTGTAAATAGAGAGGCATTTTAAAAAGCTATGAAAAATAAACGGTGCGGTAAAAAATGTTATCAGATAACTAAATATAGGTAATATAACTTGAATATTACATTTCTGGTATTTTTATTCAACTTCAGCTTTTTATTTTCATGCTATAGCAAAAATTATCCACCGTATATCCACTATCTTTTTTCACCTTCTAGGGAGTCACCAGACATGTTATTACATTAGGTTAACTACCTAACTACTGAAAAAAAGTCTTCCTGGTTTTTATGGAAGAATTTTGCTAAATTTTGTATTTGGCCATATTAAGGGAAATTCATGTTTTTTCGTCTTGATTTCTGTTACAAATATTTGATTTATGTACAATTAACCAAATATTATATTTAAAATTCATGCCTGTACCTGAGCTTTAAAATAAGGTGGCAAAGGTAGTTCCTAGCTTGCATAAAACTCAGCACAATTCACAGTTGAGTGCACATGTAGGTCATTAGCATAACTCAACTGCAACAGATTTGGACTTGTCCATTAATTTACTTTGTACAGAGTATAAGCTAAATTGTACTGTATTTATTTGGATTGAATACTACACTTTTTTAACAGTATATTAAAACTATAAAAACAATAAAAAAATAATAAAAATAATAGTAATATCTAAAGTCAAATAATAGAAAAAAGTAATTAATTTACAATATCTACCTATTACAAATAATGGACCAGTCCAAGCTATTCTGAATTCATCAATCATGTGTTACTTTGAATTTCTTATTTAGCTATTTCCATTGAGGAGATAATTGTATATACACTTTTAGGTATAGTAGGAGAAAAATCTGTATTTTAATTAGGTAATAATAGTTAATTGTAACCCAACAATGACTTTAATCTTCAAATCCTTTGGCAGAAAGATGTATATATTTTAAATATGCTATAATTAAAATTTTTTTTTGAAAAGTATTAATTTTTTTGAAAAATAATTAAAATTAATTAATTTATTATTTTTGTATAAATTAAAAATTATTCTTAACATGATGCATATCATATGAAGGTGCATGAAAATGTCTTTTTTATAAAACATAAATCAGCTCAATAGGCCCATGTTCAGGTGTTTTATGAGCAAAAGAAAAAATTAATATTAGCCACCTTGGTTGTTTAGCTGGCGTTTTCTACATTAGCGGTTGTAACAAGGTACTTTAACACGGATTACGGTCGAAGCGGCCGCCAATGAAAGCGGCCGCTAGTTCAATAACGGCAATTTGTATGGAACGCCGTGTGCTCTTTGATTGTCGTTGGTTTGTAATCTTTGATTGTCATTGTTTCGACAGGTTTTCTTTACTCGGACGTAAATAACAATCTACATTATTGTAATGTAATTTATTCTCTTTATTTTACAGATTGAATGTGATACGTTCTTTGAAACGAAATGGCGAATCGATGATTAGCCTACTTATTTTAACTAAATGATTTTAAATAAATGATATATATGTTTAATAATAAAGTCAATAACATTCATTGTGGTGTTTGTATTGTATATTAATATAATATATAATAAGCCAATTATTAAGAATTATATACATTTTTTCAATAAAGTATATCACAATAGGCCCTATATAGTTTTGTTATTGTATATTAATTAATCAGTAAAGTAACTATACTATAGTAGTGTTCATAATTTCTTTCTAATTTTTTTTACAATATACATAATTTTATACCTTCAGATATATAAATCAATTTAAAATGAGTTTTAAATACTAATATAAGATGCAAGTGTCTGTACGGTACGGTAATTAATTACGCGAATTTTTGCTAATAACTCGACTGGCGACCAGCAATAGTGCTGTAGAAGGTGCGCGTTCCTCTGGCGTTTTCGTCCCCACGTGGCTTTATTGAAAACACAAACAATGTATGGAATAACACTTAATGTAGAACACACCCTATTACTAATAATAAAAACCAAGATTCGATAGTATGTAAATGGGATATAAAGATTCGACAATACCGTACGTAAATTATTAACGCAATACTGTATAACGATTCGATAGTAGGTAAATGAGATATAAAGATTCGGCAATACCGTACGTAAATTATTATTGCAATACTGTATAAAGATTCGATAGTAGGTAAACGAGATATAAAGATTCGGCAATACCGTACGCAAACTATTAATACAATATTGTATAATAACGATTCAATAGTATGTAAATGATATATAAAGATTCGACAATACCGTACGTAAATTATTAACGCAATACTGTATAACGATTCGATAGTAGGTAAATGAGATATAAAGATTCGACAATACCGTACGTAAATTATTAATGTATACTCATGTAAGTTAATATTAAAATACATATAAAATATACATTGATTTAACGGCCGGCAAACTTATTATACAACTTGTTATAGAAATATTAAAGAAGAGCTGTAACTCAACTCGCTATAGGCCATGTCGTCGACTACAACAATCCAAGATTAAAGCGCACACGGCGTTCCATACAAATGACGATATTAAACTGGCGGCCCCTTTGGTTGGCGGCCGCTTCGACCATACTCCCTTTCCACGACACCAAGGCCTACCTACTAGGCCTAGCCTTTTAAATTTGTTTTAGCATAGCTAGGCCACCTAAATAATAAGAAACCACAGTTATAGCGCCGCTACAAAGCAGGGCTAGGTAGGCCCCTCTCTTACGAGTTTTAATCACTAAATAAACTATAATATAGTATAAAGTAAAAAGGCAGTGGAGTGCTTCTGGTCTGAGTGAAATTGTACAAATCGAATATTCTATTTAAAAAAAATGTAAGCCCTAAATCTGGTAGGTAGTATCGTATTAGTAGTACTAGCTAGCCCTAGCTAAATAAATCTAGCCTACTACTACTACTAGGCCTAACTAAAGTATAATAATATTAACTGATGAACTTTTACTAATACTATACTCAATCTAGGCTAGTATTAGCAAGAGTTTTCTTTTTAAATTGTTTTTACAGATTTCAAAAAAATATTCTCATAATGGACGAGCAGCACAAATATCTTCTACTTAGTAACAGAGTGCGGTTAGTGTCAGATTTACCAACAGATATGTTGATACAATACATGATACAGGATAGTGTAATGACAACTGAAGATTCTGAGATCATAGTTTCCAAACCAACAAAAATGAAAAAGAATGAGTATTTTCTCGACACTTTGCCGACAAGAGGGCCAAGAGCATTTCCAAGTTTTCTACAAGCGCTGAAAGAAATGGAAGACCCGCTCTATCATTTTGTAAATGAAAAACTTCAGAATCCACAACCAATAAATTATCCAAATCAAGGTATTTTATACAGTTTGTCGATTATCTAAATAAGAACCACCCCCCACCCCCACACTTCCATTTCCTGCTATATTTGGAAATAATAATTTATTATTTAGGTCAATTAATACAGGAAAGGATCACCTATTAAGGGGACATCTTTGAGACTCAAGAACTGATTCCCTTCTTAGGGAAGTCGTCTTAGAAGAGGGAGCCCTAACAGAGGAGTTCAACTAACTTTCACCACAAAGCGCTTGTATAAGATTATTAATTTGCATTATACCCAACAACAAAGTAAAAAAGTTGTTTACCAGACTAAATAAATGGTTCTTAGTAATTCCACATGGTGTTACATTTTTCAAACATCAAAGTCATACATTCAAGCTATACAAACCATCTATGAAAAAAGGTTCTTAAGAAATTCAAAATGGTTAGATTTTTCAAACATTAAGGTCATAATATAAGCTATAAAACTATGAAAAAAGGTCTCGGAATCCCGGAAAAATTTGTTCACCTATCGAGTCATAAACTACTGGAATAAACTACCAGCAGATGTTGTTGATGCGATTTTTACCAGGGTATTTGCATTTTCATCAATAAATCATACTTTTAAAGTAATTTTGTCATTGAAAATTTTGAAAATTGATGTTTAAATAATCTCATCAACATTGTATTGTCCATCAAATGTAAACGCAAACATACTATGCATATACTGTACAAGCACTATTAAGTTAAACATTTTTTTTTATTAATTTACAAAACAAAAAATTAGATTTCACATATAGTTTCTACCCTGTGTTGATGCTTTTAGCTTGCACATATAATGGAGAACTAATGTCTGGGAACAGTGGGCACATAGTTTGGGCATGTTTTGGTAGGACTGGAACAGAGCCTGACCATGCCTTATATAACCTTATACCATTGAAAATTAAAAAAAAATTAACATACCATATGACAATTCAAGAGTTTTGTCAAGTTGTGAATTTTAATTTAAATATTAAAATTAATTACTGCTGCTCGTGAATTAGAATTTCAGGATGCATACAATGAAGCTTTGAAAGGAGGATCCGTCAAAGTTAATCTTGGAATGCTTAAGGTGATTGGACAGGAAGGAGTGGGTAAAACATGCCTCATCAATGCTTGTCTAGGAAAGATGTAAGTACTAGTTGGGCAGTAAAATGGTCATTACAAAATTCATGTACGTAACTACTAATGACATCAAATTCTCTATAGATAATAGAATTCAATTTGTTTTGTTTGTATTTTAAAGAAGATTCAAATTGACTAAATAACAGATTTAAATGTATAATTAATATTAAGACTATTGAAATGATTTCTAACTACTACCGGTGTCTATAATTAAAGGAGAAAATTGAATTTTACAGCACTAAAAATGAATGACATTCATTGTTGGTCTCAAATTATTATATATATCTCAGATTTGAGGAAGAACATAAAGTTACAGATGGCATTGCCGTGATTAGGACTGTAAGCACAACATGGAAAGAGGCTAAAGCTGATAGTGGTAAACATAAATAAAAATTAGCATATAACTCTTCCCATCATCATAGGCTATGTAACATTATTTATCTATCTCATTATCATAGACACAAACAAGCCCACAATGAAATGGAGACATGGAATGGAATTCAATAAATGCATACAACCGTAGTATGGTGTCATCATATTTTCACATAGGGCATACATTATGCTTTACAATTTTTACTCTATGATCTCTTAACACCCAAGCTATGTTACAATGTTTGATGATTTACAGTGTAATTGTAATTTTACAATTAGTTAATCAATAAGTTTTAAAGTTGTCCAAAGTATAGTTACGTATCAATGTATGTCCTGAAATAATATGTATACACTTTCTTTTCTACAGGTAATCCTTCAAAACAGTATACAAAAATTGTCACTGACAAACTGAGAGCAAAGAAAACTGTAAGCGTATGTCAGTAATAGTGTAATAAATACATACAATGAATACAATATTAGTACCTACAGGACATTTATACTGTTGCAAACCAGTCACTTACAGGATGCTTCTTGTTTAAATGAATCAATGAGGCGTAATAAGGAGCTATTTTATTTCGTTTTCTTTTTCAATCATTTTATAATCCAATTCTAAAAAATAATTTGGTTTTGCTTATGAGATTAAATAATATTAATTGTTTTATTAATTGTAGACTTTGGATAAACAACATTTATTTCTTTTGTATATCCATTTATTGTTTTTTATTTTATGTGTCAGATCGACATGAAACCACCTACAGATGATGATGACAACAAGGATGATTACAAAAATGATTATAAAAGTGATGGTATGTAACTTTCCCTTAAATTCTAATCTTTTTGTAATCAAAACACTAATAAATAAGTCTTGAAATTATGAGTTTGCAATGTCATATTAAGTTCATAGTTAGAATTAATTAGATTTTCCCATTTAAAATAGCCTAAGAACTATAAAATAATAACAATTATGTGATCAGAGTTGAAGGTAAGACAACCTATCTAGTGTAACAATTACGGTGACAGTCATACTTTTTTATCTCAATGACAACTAAAACTCCAATGATATTAGGGACTTTTACATTGAGTGAACATGCACACGACGGTCATGTCCACATAGGGTCATAGTCGACTGTTAAACATTTAGAGTAAGTACGTTGACATACCAGTGAATGTATGACGTAATGACCTTGGGATCTGACCTTGTAATCTCTTTAGTAGCGCTCGTCCGTGGTGCTGGGCCGGTGGAATTACACAAGCTTAGGTCAGGCTAAGTGTGTAGCTTAGGCCTAGCCTAGATCCTTAATTTTTTTAAATGAAGGCTGTGATAAGACCCAGGTCATAACCTGTATTAATAAAAGCTTTATTTAAAATAACCAATACAAATCAATAATTCACTTTGGAAATATAATCTGACTGAAATGCACTTTACTACATTCTCAGAAAATCATAGCGACATTTTCGGCCATGATTTTGGTAAACTTTTGCAGTGTTATGACGTCATACGTCCACTGGTACTCACGTCAGAGAGCGAACGTCAAAATGCTAAAATTTGCCAGTCGTCTAGCGCATGCGCATATCATAAAAATGACGTAATAGGTTAGCAGTCGACATAGTCAACGTGAAAATCTAAAAGTCCCTAATAACAATGATGATGACGACTCAGTGTAACAATAATCATGAAGACTGCAATGAGGATAATGACAATTACAACAGTGATGATGATCAGAACAACTATAGCAATATGTTAATTGTACTTTTAAAATGATTAAAATAATGATGCCTGTTTGCGTGTGTTGAGAGTGACCAAGAAACTTGTTTCCACTACAGGTACTGATACAGCTACTGAAGCTATTCCAATTGATACAGATCAGCAGTTAGATAAAGATGTAATCAAGAAACTTGAGGAAAATAAGGAGGAGACCTTGGAAGAAACATTTAACATTTGGGACCATGGGGGTCAATTAATTTACCATGGTATACATCGCGTAAGTTATAATATATGTATTTGAAGTTAATATTATATTGACATTGTTTAAATACTTTGTACACAGCCAGGTGTGTCTTTGTATATACTAACATAATGGTATGACCAATGTTTAACTTTTCCATTCAGTAATCGCAAACATCTTTCCATGGTACTGCTTATATAAAATGTTATTACAAATTTTCTCTGCCTACTTTAACAAAAAATGTATTTTCAGTTAGTCCTGTTTTCAATCATAACTGATTTTAACCACATTGTTATATGGATTTTTACTAGAAAAATGCTTTGATAAAAAGAGTGTCAATAGTAAATGTATAAACGCAGTTTATCAAAAGACAACCTACAGAATAGAATAATACTTTTTACTTTATTTATTAGACCTATTAATCAAATATTTGAATAACAAACAAATTATGTTTTTGCAGATGTTCATGACATTACAAGCACTTTATATTGTAGTGTTCGATCTAAGTGTAGACCTTGATGAACCTGCTATTTATATTGATGCTAATGGAGTAAGTATTTTGCTATATATGTTATGCATTTTATTATGCAAAGAGTTTTATTTCATACCTTCCAAATGAGCTGCATAAATTTACATATTTGAAACCTAACCATTTTTATTATAATTGTGGTTAGAAATCATTTACTTTTCATTTAATTTCAATTGAACAAAGATAAAATGTAATTTAAACTAATCTTTTTTTTTTTTACAGAAAAAGTGTAAACATCATTGGACCAATCTCCAGTTCATATTATCTTACATCCTGTCAGTTTATTCTCATAGTCGTATTGTGGAAGAAGATGAAGAGAATGAAGTTCACAAACCAACTATCCTTATTGTGGGCACACATAAGGGTAAGCTTGGTGAGACTGAAAAGGAACAAAATGATGAGGTTAATACTTGCATTATTAAAATTAGCAATCAATTAAGTATACATTTCTGTTCTAAAAGCTAATGTAAAGAAACTAGCTACTAGAGTACTGTATCGAATACATTCATATCAAAAGTTCTTATATGAATGTATTCTATACAGTACTCCAGAACTTAAAGTATTTAGATATTAATTAAAAGAAATGACAGTTTTTATTATCCAATGCGTTTTCATTTATTTAAATTGTTTACAACCAGACAAAGAAGGCCTTTAAAAAGATTCGAGATGCACTTAAACAGAAAGAGTTTATAACACATGTGTACAACATATATTTTGCCGTTGAAAACAGCCAAGAAACGACAGATAAGAGCTTTATTGATCTTAAAAAAGTTATTGATGACCTTATGACTGCTTTAGAGAAAGAAGTTCCTTTAAAGTGGATGCGTTTTCGATGTGATCTACATGATCTAAGGAGAAAAAAACATTTTTCTTTGTGTCCAGTTGAAGAGGTAAATTGAATTGGCATCATTCCTCAATGTTTTGTTTTCAGAATAGAAATATGTTGGAAATAGTAGTATTTAAAAAAGTATAAACAAAAGACTCTACCCACTATTATATATGACTACAGTACTATATAATAATATTGATGATATTTTTGTCATATTTTCAAATGGTAAAATAATGTTAATGTAATATAATACAAAATATATAATCCTATCCATGCTGTTATGGTTTCCTATCTGAAAAAATCATGAGAGCAATTACATCGGCCTAGTATTTTTTATGGAATATTTGCATTGCAAAACTGACAATGCATTCTGTGAGAAAAATTGCAATTACGTTTCCCCCATCCTGAGAGTGACGTTTTCCTTCAGATCCAAAAGTATGCAGTACATGTTATCAAGTAAATTTCAAAACATTTCAGGCTGTAAAGGACAAAACTAATGTTGTAAATGTATACCTACCTTTGGTTTGATATTTTATTTGTATCTCAATAGTAAACAATTTTTTCTTTAGCTCAAAATGCTGGCAAGTAAGAATGGTATTGCAGATGAAAAACAACAATCCTTTCTTCTTAACTTTTTGTACGATCTTGGTGAAATTGTTTACAGGCCTGACAACAAATTATTGAAAGATAAAGCGGTGTTGGATCCGATGCAGCTGGTTGAAATTGTTACTACATTTGTGACGGTCGTTCCACCAGAATTTCCAGTAAGTATTCTCAGGAAAATGTTAATGCAGTGTTCTGAGAAGAAATAATAGAGGTACATGTGGATTCCTATAGGTGCTGTAGTATCAAAAGCAATATCTGACCGTTTCCCTAGTTTAACATTGAGGGGTATATTGTATATTAGATGTAAACCATGTTATTGCATCTACAAGTCTTTATACATGTGCATACCTTCAGATTCTAAATTGCTTGATAACTTAATAAACACAAAATACTAAGTATGGCTAATTGTGGTGTTTTTTAGCCGGCCATGTATATCGATGCGTTTGATAAACTTGACAAGGGCATACTGGAAGAAAAGTTGTTGCGAAAATTATGGAAAAAGCGTAAAGTTGATGACGGAAAGAATTTTGAGTTTCTTGTAGCACTGATGATTCAATTAGGTTTTATTTGTGAGAGGAAGACAACCAGCAGCCAAGATGTGGTAAGTACATCTACTGTAGGTTTTGTTCAGTTATCTTTTCTAACATGTTTTGCATGCAAGATTGTGTAAACAAAAATTGTGTTGGTATGATACATAATTGGTGAAATTTTACAAACAAATTCTGCTGAAAGATGTTTTTATCATGTACAGGAAATGATCTTTACTTATTAAAAGAAATCTAAATGTTATTTTACAAATCAACAATTTCAGGAATCTGTTGGAATGCGATCATTCTTTGTGCCACTACGCCTTGCTTTCAAGACATCAAGTGAGGTGAAACCAGTGTCTGATGATTCACAATCTATCAGTATCTATTACGACTTTAAGGGATATCTGCCAGATGTATTGTTTCCATATATGATTATTGATTTCCTCAACAAATTTCAAAAGAACGGTGTTGACCCAATACTGTCATATAATCATGCTGAACTTTACTTCAACCAAGATCATCATGTGACCTTATCTCTTGTCAAATTTGTGACTATGGAGGATGAAAGAAAGTTCTTGTTAAAGGTACTGTATCATATAATTTGTTGTGAATAAGTCATAATTTAATCTAAGCATAAATTCAAATATCAAAGCATCACTTTTCTTCTTTTTCCAGGTTACTATTAAAAGAACTCCTGCTTGTAATGAAACAAGTAATGATGAACCCTCTTCTGAAGCATGTAAAGAGGTTTGTTATCATTTCATATATCCAAGGGCGGATCTAAATTTTTAAGGTGCCCTTTTTTTAGAGGTTCAATATTTTAATCTTGTGACATATTTGTGTGTTTGTTAGTATACACAATGGCAAAATAGTAGAAATTTGTCAATGCTGGACAATCCTTTCGGATAAATTTTTTGTTGTCCTTCGACCATCCTCGTAAAATATTGTTGAAATAAATAAATAAAATCAAATAGAAATGATCAGAAGCAGCATAAGGTGATATCTCTAGTAAACTCTAGTAAAATAGATCGTTTCACATACTACAGAGGATGCATTTCAAACTTTTTGTGCAGTATTTTCGACATTGCTTCTCAAGATGCCTCGTAAGGAGAGGGGAGAATATGTAAATAAAAATATTTGGCACAAGCCAAACATTGCATATATCATCTAGGGGTGTCCTTAAACAAAATTTCCTTCGCCGCATCTCCGACTATTAAGGGGGAGTAGGGGCCTATGGTTCAAATACTCGGTCTCAGAAGTACCCTTTTCTTCTGGGAACAACCCTCTCCCCCTTCTATTTTTTAGTTATTATATTATTGGTTTTTATTGTATTGTAAATGTTTAGTGAACACAACGTTTGCTACATTGTGTGTTTTTATTGTCATATAGTGTTAATTGCAGTTTGTCATTCAATTTGTATCTTTAGGTTTTGTTAACGATTCAGAAGTCATTTGAACCTTCTAAAGATGGTGGTAGAAGAGGAATTGAATTTGAGAGATGCATACTTTGTGGTGTATGTAGTGATACATCAGAAAAGAAGCACATTCAAAATCTTGGTGATTTCCAGGACGAGAAGTTGACATGCACCAAAACTGGCAAGTCTGTTACGATGGATGTTAAGCGTTACAAGCTGCTATTTGGAGGTAAGAGTAATAACAGTACAAGTTTATTTTCATTTATTATTTAACTAAAAAACAATAAACTGAATGAACAATATGATTATTATGTAATGTAATTAAACAAAAACATAATAATTATTAAATATATCTTCATTCCTCTTACCAGTAGTACCTATCAGAATCATTATTGATAATCTATACATTGTTACAACATGCTGCTATTAGCTGTGATATCTTTATTCCTCTTACCAGTAGTAGTACTAGCAGAATCATTATTGATAATCTATACATTGTTACAACATGCTGCTAATAGCTGTGATATCTTCATTCCTCTTACCAGTAGTAGTACTAGCAAAATCATTATTGCAAGGTTATTAGATTACTTGTATTCATCTTAATTGTTTAATTATTTTACCATATTTTAAAATTTTAATTCATCAGTATTATATGAATAAAAATGTCTCATTTGTTTAAATATCTTAAATGTATGTATTATTATTTTATTTGTTATAGATGTTAGACGTAGATGTTCAAATCAAGGTATGTTAAATTGACCATACAGTATATAATATTTGGATAATACTAATACTCTACTAATTTCTTTATGAAGAACTCCCTCTCACCATTTTTAAAGAGAATCATTACTAATAGTACTTATATTGATGGTATCATATATTAATGTTTGTATTGCAGAAATCTCAGAGAATGATTTCCGGCAACTGTTGCATGATACATCAGAGTGGTTTGATGGACTTGGATATCTTGGAATGTTGAAAGTTTTATACAAAGACCATATGAAAATATCTAATGTAGAGGTGGAGAGAGCTAAAAGTGTTTGGGATCTACTGCAGTTTTTAAGAGCATCGGGAAATTTGAGTCCATCAAATCTTACTATTCTATATGACACAATTAAGATAACTGAGCAATTTGGCTTCAAGTCAACAGTAAAGAATCAACCTCCAGAAGATATCAAGGATCATGTGGTATCAATGTTGACATCTTTCAGACAGAAGATTTATCAACTGGGATTGGAAATTAGAAAGGATGATGTATCAACACTTGCTAGGTTATTTAACGAAAAGCCTACATTGGTAGAGAAATATCAAGACAGCTGGAGTTTGATTAGTGACTTTGAACATAGAGGGATCATTGATAAGGATTTCACAAAGATGGTCAAATTTATGAACATTTTAGACAAAAATGGAATGGAAAAGGCTAGGAGGATTTTGTTAGATGGTTGGTTTATATTTCTTATTTTTCTGTTTATTTATATATTTATATTATTTTTCGTACAATACTATCCTGTTTTTTTCTCTTCTAATTTACATCAGTTACATTACAATACAGTATATTACCCTTTGTGTCTCATTCTTCATTTTGCGGTACCGTAGTAAAACGTTTCGGACCAGGAACATTTCAGCTGGGGAAGAATTGGAATATCGATTTTTTTTGCATTAAGTAAACTCAATTACAATGAAAAGAACAATAGAGAAAAAAACATGAAAATCAAAATAGAAAATATACATTTAAATACATTTTAGAACATCAGAAATACCATTCAAATGTATAGTATTTATTTCATTTGTTCCCGCCTAAAAATGGGCCGAAACATCCTGGATTCTCGTTAACTTCCGAGAGACAGCTACTGTAGGTTGCTGTTTTGATTTGTGTGTGTGGGACCTAATTTTTACCGTAAGCGCAATACAGTAATTTACAAATACTGTACCAGTAAAACAGACCAAGGTAATTTGCATAAAATAAGTATGTTTCAGATTTTCAATACAGTATTAACAATTTCACAACTATGTTGAATTTACAGAAACTCAATGGTAATAAACTTCAGGTACACTATTTTCATATAAATATTTGTCTATGTTGTTTAAAATAATTTATAATTTAATTATATTATAATTTATATTGTTATTTTTGTATTTAGATTTATAATGAGAAGATCCACCTCCATAACCAAGTATGATGCCATGTGACATTCAATCCATTCAAGCTCTACCATTGCTGTTTGAGGCGATCAAGCAAAGTCCTATGACTGTTTGAAATTACGATTACTGTGTTGAAAAATGAAAGCAGCGCTATTTCCTGTTTCAGAAATCTAATCAACGACTACTATTGCGTTGTGAGATGATCAAGAGAGTACTGTACCATGTATTGTGAGATAATCCAGCAACTACCTTTACTGTGTGGTATAATCAACAACTACTATTGCGTTGTGAGATGATCAAGAGAGTACTGTACCATGTAATGTGAGATAATCCAGCAACTACCTTTACTGTGTGGTATAATCAACAACTACTATTGCGTTGTGAGATGATCAAGAGAGTATTGTACCATGTAATGTGAGACAATCAAGCAACTACCTTTACTGTGTGGTATAATCAACAACTACTATTGCCTTGTGAGATGGTCAAATGAGTATTGTACCATGTAATGTGAGACAATCAAGCAACTACCTTTACTGTGTGGTATAATCAACAACTACTATTGCCTTGTGAGATGGTCAAACGAGTATTGTACCATGTAATGCAAGACAATCAAGCAACTACCTTTACTGTGTGGTATAATCAACAACTACTATTGCCTTGTGAGATGGTCAAACGAGTATTGTACCATGTAATGTGAGACAATCAAGCAACTACCTTTACTGTGTGGTATAATCAACAACTACTATTGCCTTGTGAGATGGTCAAATGAGTATTGTACCATGTAATGTGAGACAATCAAGCAACTACCTTTACTGTGTGGTATAATCAACAACTACTATTGCCTTGTGAGATGGTCAAGCGAGTATTGTACCATGTAATGCAAGACAATCAAGCAACTACCTTTACTGTGTGGTATAATCAACAACTACTATTGCCTTGTGAGATGGTCAAACGAGTATTGTACCATGTAATATGAGACAATCAAGCAACTACCTTTACTGTGTGGTATAATCAACAACTACTATTGCCTTGTGAGATGGTCAAACGAGTATTGTACCATGTAATGTGAGACAATCAAGCAATTACCTTTACTGTGTGGTATAATTAACAACTATTATTGCCTTGTGGGATGGTCAAGCGAGTATTGTACCATGTAATGTGAGACAATCAAGCAACTACCTTTACTGTGTGGTATAATCAACAACTACTATTGCCTTGTGAGATGGTCAAACGAGTATTGTACCATGTAATATGAGACAATCAAGCAACTACCTTTACTGTGTGGTATAATCAACAACTACTATTGCCTTGTGAGATGGTCAAACGAGTATTGTACCATGTAATGTGAGACAATCAAGCAACTACCTTTACTGTGTGGTATAATCAACAACTACCATTGCCTAGTGAGGTGATCAAACAAGTATTGTACCATGTAATGTGAGACAATCAAGCAACTACCTTTACTGTGTGGTATAATCAATAAGTACTATTGCGTTGTGAGATGACCAAGCGAGGAGTATTGTACCATGTAATATGAGACAATCAAGCAACTACCTTTTCTGTGTGGTATAATCAACGACCACTATTGCAAAAGAAAGAATAGGCCTAACAAATAATCAATAATTATAATTATTATAATATTATTAATATATAATATTATTTGTAAGAAATATGTAAATTACATTTTTTCTCTATTTGACACTTCATAAGCAATTATTTATACTATAGCAAGTATTTCACATCCACACAGAGGTTATTTATGTTTATATATCATGTGTTTTAAACATTATTATTATGAATAGAATAGTTTATTTTATTTATTATTAGAGAATAGTTTGTATTATCGTAAATCTAATTCTAACCCTGGGTTATTATTCTTTGATTGTTTTTTAGGGTGGGTTACTATTAGAAGGGGATTACTATTAGAGTAGTGGGTTACTATTACTAATCTTAAATTAGGCACCTGAAAATAGTATTACCCACCCCCAACTTTTCCGGTCAGCAACTCATAACAAAATAATAAAACAGTACGAATAAACAAATTTGGTTGAACTCTAACTTTATTTTATAAACTCAAAAACACTCAATCCTCCCCCCACTCCCGAGATCAACATGCATTATATCCTTATTTTCAAAATACGGCTGCATCATAAGTTGTTGTGAGTAGTGGGTTATTATTATAGGTTGACTTATAAGGTTATTATATATTGACTTATAAGGTGGGTTACTATTAGAAGAGGATTACTATTAAAGTGTGGGTTACTATTAGAAGATTTACGGTATAGCAGTTTGATTAATATTTTTTAAGTCGTGTGAAACTCTGCAATCTTATATTTTTATTTGTTGCTAATATATTTTGTTATTATTAAATTCTCCCATCCATGTAATGTTGTTGACACCCTCTATGTAGGAAAAAGCGTGTACAACATGGACGATGTTAATTAAGTGTATATCAAAGAGTGATAAACATTACACTGCAGTCAGTTTTGTTTTAATGGGTGATGTAAAAGAAGAATGTTAAATTAAAAAAATAAATGGGGGCGGGAACAGAGTAGCACAATTGGACCGGACAATCAAGAGACAGTGGTGTGGTGATATTAATTTGTGTATTGTCAACACTGCATTTAACAAAAATGATAATCGAATGTAATCATGTAATGATTGTTCATGACAAATTTGTAACCAATAACCATAATTTTCTACACCCCAAACAACTTATTGTGAACATTCCATTTCGTTGACGGTGCATTGATAAATGATGATTATTGATGTTGGATGCTTCTCTACTTTTACACCTAACTTGAAATAAAATTTTGATTGTTATAGTTAGTGTTTCAAAAAGAATGGTAAATAAGACTTCGCTTCGCTCACAATCTGTGCAGCGAATGTTTTTAAAGTGGATTAAGTTCGAGAGATTAAGTTCAATAAATTACAAAAAAAATGTAATAAAATTGATTTCAAGTTCTGAGGTTTAAAAGTACAGTTCTAAGTAGTGGCAAAATTGTATTGTAAAAAGTAAAAAAAAAATTGCCTCATATTTGGCAAAAGTCAAAATGTTTTCAGCTCATGCATGCAGCATGACTTACTGTATTTTGTTTTATTATACTTTAATAGTAAGACAAATAATTGTAATAACAACTTAAAAAACAAAAATGGCCAATATGTTTTTATAGGCCCTACTTTACAAACCTGATTTAATTTACAGATAGATTCTCTATTCTTAGTTAATAATGTTAATTGCTCCCTCTATATTTTACATTAAATGTTATTTTTAGCAACACAAACACAAAACGTGTGCTTTCTTCTAGTTGTACACTTAAAAAAAAGAATGTGTTTAATTTTACGTTAGATGGAAAAAACGCCAACATATTATTAAATTGGAGTGTATCGAAAGCAAAGACCTAAGATATGGAACACACAAAATGATATATATGATACAATTCTATGGCAAGCCTCAGCTGTCTGAAGTATTCAAAATATTATATTATTATATCATTTTTTTATTATATTATATATTGTATTGTAATGAATTATACGTTTTGCATTATATTACTTGGTTTTAGCATTATATTATATCTATTTCTAATATATTATGTGAAAAATGTAACAAATTATTGACTTTTTGTATTATATTATTCGGTTTTGGCATTATATTATGAACATTTACTATTATATTATTAATAAAATACATTATATTATAATATAATTGTATTATATTAAACCCATTTACCTTACTTTATAACATACAACATTATTATATTATACGGATTCGTTAGTTATATTATTATTTTGTATGATGTTTATTATACGTCACGGCTCATTTCAGTTCTTCTAACTCTTTCTCTCCCTCCCCCTGTTCACTAGCAATCAGCGGCAGAATCTGAATTGTGTGACTGTTGAAGAATAACTATACTACGAACTAGGCCTAGCTTAGGCCTACTAGGGGATCTAGCCTAGACGTAGCTAGTTAGACAAGTGACCAAGGACCACCGGACAGCTACAACTAATACTACAATACAATAATACTACTAATGCAATAACTACTACTGCTAATACTTAGGCCTAGCTAGTAGAGTACTAGGTAGGTTAGCTACTACTAGGCTCTAGGGGGGTTAGGGCGTATGTATGATGTTAACTACTAGGCCTAGGCCTACTAGTACTAGCCTAGGCTAGGCCTAGACTTAAGTTGTAGTAGGCTAGGGCCGGGCCTGCTGCCTTAGGCTAGGCTAGGCTACTACTACTACTACTACTACTAGGCAGCCAGCCCATGATGGTTACGAGTAAGCCAAAATTTTGGATATAAGTAAACCAAAATTTGGGTACGAGCGAGTTGGCATGGGTACGGGTTGACCTGTATCCTTCTTTCTAGCTAATCGTACTAGGCCTCAAGTAAGTCTACGCTACCCAGTCCGGCTACAATATGGTCTATTTTGTTTTATAGCTTTATTGATAGCTGGGTTCAAATCTGGGTTGGGACGGCTTTTTCTCATTCTAAAACAGAGTTCCTTATCATAATAAAATAATATATGAATTTATTTGTAATAGTACCTAGGCCCTAATTGCCATTGCATTTATTATTATTAATTATATATTATACGGTTACCCCTTAATTATACTATAGTATAATTTCCTTGTTATATTTTACAATATTTTCTTTATAATTCTACAATTTTGTCTTTCACAGCACAAATTTATCATACTGTATTTGTCCAAGCTACTCCAGCTACATGGTATTGCCTTGAGGCTAAACTACACGGTATACTGGCACCACCATCATTCCTGGCTCGTCAACCTGGACCACATAAGCACAGTTTCAGTTTCAGTTTATTAACCATTTCAATTTCTGAACATAAGAGATGAACAACTTATATGGATGGATAACCATAAGAGCGAAGCTCGTTTACCGGTCACCCGTTAGTGCAGTGACATTACGGACAACATAAATACAGGACAAAGGTGCAATACATAACAAGACATGTGAACACTTGTGTTTGCAACCCCTTGGATAAAATAATATATTTATATAAAGGAGAAAGATAGATATTATAATATTTCTTTTTTATCATACAATACATAGTACCTATTGGTATTATATCTAAAAATACAAAGGCGGCTAACACAGATAGTTCCATATATACAGTACTCTCTTATAAATAGATGTATCTCTCCAATCTACCTAATCTAATAATAGTACTATTAGCATACTACTATACACTTTGTAGACAAGAAGTAAGTTGTATACACCTAGAGGACTTATGGTAGTACAGTCGAACGCCCTCTCACTGGCCCGGTCAACATAATCTATACCTAGATTATTACAGTAATTAAAGTACATTATTACAGAGATTTTTTTTTTTTTTTTGCAGAAATCAAAGTTATGTGTATAGAAAGCAGTACTCGTATTAAAAACTAAGCAGGTTGTACTCTTGAACGCAAACTGGCAGGATATTTTGAATATTTTTTATTGTTGAAATGAATGGAATCCTAACTTCTTTGCAACAACTGGAGACGAAGACATATTATGACCCTTTTATTTAAATTTATTTGAATAGACCTTCATGTAAATTCATTAAAGGCTATATGTTTGTTTTATATTTTAATATGTGATAGTAGAAAATCATTGTGTATAATGAGGACTAAGAATCTGATATTCACTTGCATTCTCATCTTTTAAAAAATTTTATTTATAATGCTGGTAATGAGTTTAAAATTTAATTATATTGACTAGTTTTGATAATCATTATTTCTTTTGTGTAATATAGTTCATATATTATGTATTGAATAAATTGGTAAGGCCCTATACTGTTATTATTTAAGGAAAGTTTATATACACTTATTTTATGCCTACTTAGTATTAATTGTTTATATAAATATTTTGTCTAATTGCCTTGATTTTTTGTATAGGCCAATGGCATCAATGTTTTTCTCAACGCAAATTAGCCTAATAATGCCACATTTAAACACATGATTCATTGATTTCTGATATTCTGTACTTGAGTATGCATTACTAAAATAACCAAGTAGTTAATATATTTCATTTGTAATGTATGTATAAACATTAAGTTTTTTTTCACATTTTTAAATTTAAAAATTATTACAATACCTACCTTTCTGATATTGTTACTATTTTATAATATATTTTGAGGCAGCAATAAAAAAAAATTAAAACAATTAATTTGACTTATACTGTACTATGTTAGTTCAGGATATGAAATGTGTGTTGGAGGTTGGTGGTGTGAGGTGTATATTTGTCACTTTAAGACCTAAATTAGATGTTTTCTGAAGAAAAGAAGTAAGAGGATACGCTTTCAAACAATTCCAAGAAGATTCACACAAAAATAATTACTTTCCAATAAAATAGTATAACAGTGTATATTACAGTACATTGAATAAACTCGAGCGGAAAAATAACGCACATAAAAAAACACTCATATTCTTGTCGAAAAGTGCCCTCTATAGTTTTCTATTAATTTATTAATAATTATTATTAATTAATGAGTAATATGAACATATTTTTAACATTCAATGCTGGAAACTGGTTCTACTCCTAACAAAGTTTCATACCTCCAAATTTCATCAACGTATTCAAAGCACTTCAATATTAAATATCACATTTAACATAAAAAATTCGGGTTTTGGATAGAATTTTGCTTAAAAACATATACAAAAAACATCGATAAAAAATACTTTTCGTATTCAAAAACAGATGATACTTGGTATAAATGTTCACTATAGGTTGCTCTATTCACAGAAACAAAATTGCATTCATGAACGTTTTTTGTTGGTTGTTTTTTCAAAATAGTTATTAGCTTGAAAAAAATGAGTTGGAATTGTATAGTCTTTCATAAGTGTACATTTTGTAAAAACGTAAATTTAAAAAATCAGTGATATGGCTTGATAGTTATTTTTTTTTTGCAATATGGATGGAGCAACCTATATTGAACATTTATACCAAGTATCAAATGTTTTTGAATACGAAAAGTATTTTTTATCGATGTTTTTTGTATATGTTTTTAAGCAAAATTCTATCAAAACCTGGATTTGTAATGTTAAATGATATTTATTTAAGTGCTTTGAATACGTTGATGAAATTTGGAGGTATGAAACTTTGTTAGGAGTAGAACCAGTTTCCAGCATTGAATGTTAAAAATATGTTCATATTACTCATTAATTAATAATAATTATTAATAAATTAATAGAAAACTAGAGAGGGCACCTTTCGACAAGAAAATGAATGTTTTTTTATGTGCGTTATTTTTCCGCTCGAGTTTATTCAATGTACTGTATACACTGTTATACTATTTTATTGGAAAGTAATTATTTTTGTGTGAATCTTCTTGGAGTTATTTGAAAGCATATCCTTTTACTTCTTTTCTTCAGAAAACATCTAATTTAGGTCTTAAAGTGACAAATATACACCTCACACCAGATTCTGCCCACACACACTTCATCTCCTGAACTAACATAGTACAGTATAAGTCAAAATAATTGTTTGTTAAAATTTTTTTTTATTGAAAACAATCTGCCTCAAAAAATATCATACAATAGTAACAATATCAGAAAGGTAGGTATTGTAATAATGTTTAAATTTAAAAATGTGAAAAAAAAATGAATGTTTATACATACATTACAAATGAAATATATTAACTACTAGGTTATTTTAGTAATGCATACACAAGTACAGAATATCAGAAATCAATGAATCATGTGTCTAAATGTGGCATTATTAGGCTAATTTGCTTTGAGAAAAACATTGATGCCATTGGCCTATACAAAAAATCAAGGCAATTAGACAAAATATTTATATAAACGATTATACTAATATTGGTAGGCATAAAATAAGTGTATATAAACTTTCCTTAAATAATAACAGTACAGGGCCTTACCAATTTATTTAATACATATAATATATGAACTATATTACACAAAAGAAATGTAAATGAATTTATAAGGACATAATTATTATCAAAACTAGTCAATATAAAATTAAATTTTAAACTCATTACCAGCATTATAAATAAAATTTTAAAAAGATGAGAATGCAAGTGAATATCAGATTCTTAGTCCTCATTATACACAATAATGTTCTACTATTAGTATCACATATTAAAATATAAAACAATCATGTAGCCTTTAATGAATTTACATGGAGGTCTATTCAAATAAATTTAAATAAAAGGGTCATAATATGTCTTCGTCTCCAGTTCGTAGAAAATGAAGTTAGGATTCCATTCATTTCAACAATAAAAAATATTCAAAATATCCTGCCAGTTTGCGTTCAAGAGTACAACCTGCTTAGTTTTTAATACGAGTACTGCTTTCTATACACATAACTTTGATTTCTGCAAAAAAAAAAAAATCTCTGTAATAATGTACTTTAATTACTGCAATAATCTAGGTATAGATTATGTTGACCGGGCCAGTGAGAGGGCGTTCGACTGTACTACCATAAGTCCTCTAGGTGTATACAACTTACTTCTTGTCTACAAAGTGTATAGTAGTATGCTAATAGTACTATTATTAGATTAGGTAGTTGGGAGTAGATTGGAGAGATACATCTATTTATAAGAGAGTACTGTATATATGGAACTATCTGTGTTAGTTGCCTTTGTATTTTTAGTTATACTGTAATACCAATAGGTACTGTGTATTGGGATGCAATTCAACAGTTATGAATAAAAACAGTCCTATGTACTCTGTATGTTGGAGGAAATAAGCATAAGAGCAAGTCTTGACCACAGGGTGTAAGTCAGTCACTATTTTGAATCAGTAGTATGACTTCTTAGGATTTAATTAATTTTAAAATTATTATTGTATGATCGAAAAGAAATATTATAATATCTAACTTTCTCCTTTATATAAATATATTATTTTATCCAAGGGGTTGCAAACACAAGTGTTCACATGTATTGCACCTTTGTCCTGTCTTTATGTTGTCCGTAATGTTACTGCACTAACGGGTGACCGGTAAACGAGCTTCGCTCTTACGGTTATCCATCCATATAAGTTGTTCATCTCTTATGTTCAGAAATTGAAATGGTAAATAAACTGAAACTGAAACTGTGCTTATGTGGTCCAGGTTGACGAGCCAGGAATAATGGTAGTGCCAGTTTACCGTGTAGTTTAGCCTCAAGGCAATACCATGTAGCTGGAGTAGCTTGGACAAATACAGTAGAAATTTATGAGACTTGGTGTGTGATGATTCAGTATGATAAATTTGTGCTGTGAAAGACAAAATTGTAGAATTATGAAGAAAATATTGTAAAATATAACAAGGAAATTATACTATAGTATAATTAAGGGGTAACCGTATAATATATAATAAATAATAATAAATGCAATGGCAATTACTTATATTATGTATACATTACAATATTACAAATAAATTCATATATTATTTTATTATGATAAGGAAATTTATTTTTGAATGAGAAAAAGCCATCCCAACCCAGATTTGAACCCAGCTATCAATAAAGCTATAAAACAAAATAAACCATATTGTAGCCGGACTGGGTAGCGTAGACTTACTTGAGGCCTAGGCCTAGTACAATTAGCTAGAAGGATACAGGTCAACCCGTACCCATGCCAACTCGCTCGTACCCAAATTTTGGTTTACTTATCCAAAATTTTGGCTTACTCGTACCCATCATGGGCTGACTGCCTAGTAGTAGTAGTAGCCTAGCCTAAGGCAGCAGGCCCGGCCCTAGCCTACTACAACTTAAGTCTAGGCCTAGCCTAGTACTAGTAGGCCTAGGCCTAGGCCTAGTAGTTAACATCATACATACGCCCTAGAGCCTAGTAGTAGCTACCTAGTACTCTACTAGCTAGGCCTAGGTAGTAGCAGTATTAGTTATTGTAGTAGTATTATTGTATTGTAGTATTAGTTGTAGCTGTCCGGTGGTCCTTGGTCACTTGTCTAACTAGCTACGTCTAGGCTAGATCCCCTAGTAGGCCTAGGCCTAGTACGTAGTAAAGATAATTAGTTATTCTTCAACAGTCACACAATTCAATTCAGATTCTGCCGCTGATTGTTAGTGAGCAGGGGGAGGGAGAGAAAGAGTTAGAAGAACTGAAATAAGTCGTGACGTATAATAAACATCATACAAAATAATAATATAACTAACGAATCCGTATAATATAATAATGTTGTATGTTATAAAGTAAGGTAAATGCGTTTAATATAATACAATTATATTATAATATAATGTATTTTATTAATAATATAATAGTAAATGTTCATAATATAATGCCAAAACCGAATAATATAATACAAAAAGTCAATAATTTGTTACATATTTTTCACATAATATATTAGAAATAGATATAATATAATGCTAAAACCAAGTAATATAATGCAAAACGTATAATTCATTACAATACAATATATAATATAATAAAAAAATGATATAATAATATAATATTTTGAATACTTCAGACAGCTGAGGCTTGCCATACAATTCCTTCTCAAACTTAATCTTGTTCATTCCTAATTAGTTTTTATTCTTTCTCAGCTGTTTACTTCAATATTTTATGTTTTTGTTTTTTTCGAAGTTTTATATTTGATTTTTGAAGATCTCAACAAGAACAATGTATTACAATGGAATATCACTTAATGTAGAACACACCCTATTACTAATAATAAAAACCAAGATTCGATAGTAGGTAAATGAGATATAAATATTCGGCAATACCGTACGTAAATTATAATTGCAATACTGTATAAAGATTCGATAGTAGGTAAACGAGATATACATATTCGGCAATACCGTACGTAAATTATAATTGCAATACTGTATAAAGATTCGATAGTAGGTAAACGAGATATACATATTCGGCAATACCGTACGTAAATTATTAATGCAATACTGTATAACGATTCAATAGTATGTAAATGAGATATAAAGATTCGACAATACCGTACGTAAATTATTATTGCAATACTGTATAAAGATTCGATAGTATGTAAATGAGATATAAAGATTCGGCAATACCGTACGTAAATTATTAATGCAATACTGTATAAAGATTCGATAGTATGTAAATGAGATATAAAGATTCGGCAATACCGTACGTAAATTATTAATGGAATACTGTATAAAGATTCGATAGTATGTAAATGAGATATAAAGATTCGGCAATACCGTACGTAAATTGTTAATGCAATACTGTATAACGATTCAATAGTATATAAATGATATATAAAGATTCGACAATACCGTACGTAAATTATTAATGTATAGATTCGATAGGAGAGGGTCGAGAAACGTCGTTATATTTTTCCTTCACTACCAATATAAAGTACGTAAATGAGATATAAAATGTATGTAATATGATGTAAACGTAAATTATTAAATGATTCGATAGTATGTAAATATTAAAAATAGAATATAAGATTCGATAGCATGTAAGTTAATATTAAAATACATATAAAATATACATTGATTTATCGGCCGGCAAACTTAATTATCATATAAATATAAAGAAGAGCTGTAACTCAACTCGCTATAGGCCATGTCGTTGACTACAACAATCCAAGATTAAAGCGCACACGGCGTTCCATACAAATGACGATATTAAACTGGCGGCCGCTTTGGTTGGCGGCCGCTTCGACCATACTCCCTTTAACACGCCATCTGACACTACAACAAGTTTCTATTCATGGTGTGTATATTATGGCACGCCAGGACGGACATAACTATGTCAAGTTGACCTCGCTCGTGTTATGTTAACATCGCTCGTGTCGAGTTTTTACACATCGCTCGTGTCGAGTTTTTACACATCGCATACGTCGAGTTTACACATCTAAATAAAATATAATTTAAATCTGTTCTAAATGTAGACATAACGTCAAGGAGACATCACATCACCCTTTATAGGGATAGGGAACACCTACCAAAAACTGGAATTGTCCCATTTAATAATTAAAACTGGACTTATTAAATTGATAATGGAAACTTTTTCAGCGGCCTACGTTAAAGATTTTGCAGTTGACAAGTACTACAATTCAACAGAAAGGACAACAATATAATATATTTAGTGGTCAAAATAAAGATATTGTTGGAATAGGTAGACAAGGGGGTGGGGTGAATACACTACAAAAGATCATTAGGTTAAGTTCAGCACATCATTTAATAATTTGGATCCACCACTGATTGGTAAATATCCACAGTAATTGGCTTTAGTGTGCAAATGTTTTGGAGGTGGTACACAAACAATAGAAATATGGTGATATTAGGGAAGATATTAGGATGTTGGTTTTGGAGTTATAGACATCTGTTATTTTTGTGACGAGAAAAAGTATCGTCCCCTCAATTAGGGTTAAATCAACCGTTTGGCGCACTCATAAGTATCCCCTTAATTATTAGGACTGTTCACTTTGTAGGGGTTGGCTGGAGTGTTAAACATATTACCCTTCGTTTTACATATTTCTTTAATAGGGGTGTCCCGAAAGAGGGGTTTTACTGTATGCAAAACAGTATATAATTTAAAGTTAACTCCAATAAAGACTTTCTCCAATTAAAGATGACTGTATCACAGCCCTGGATGATCGTCTATCTTTACAATTAGTTGCTGTGTTTCCTATTTTAAAGACCAAAGACCATGGTTTAGGAGGACTGAACTAAACATTTTTCTAAATTATTCTCTCCAACTAAAGACGACATTTTTTTTTTACTTTTAATGCATTGTTTAGGGTAGAACAGCCTCTGAAAATTTGACAATAATACAATATACACACACAAAACGGACAGGACCGACAAATAAAACCAACCTGATTACATTTTATCCTCACCCTTTAGGGAGCAAGATAACCATTCTGATATCTAATTTCCTATGGGGTAATTTAATTGACCACTTGTAGTGCCGGTCTTTAGTTGGAGGAATCTAATTAGAGACAACATCTTTATTTGCTTATTTTCGAGCGTTAATCTTAAGTTACATTTACATTAAGCAATTACAGATAATTATATTGTCCCTCTGAAAAATAATTGTAAAACAATTTTTTGTTGAATAGTTATTCCATTTTAATGTCACATCATATCCACTTTGATCAAAAGTTTGATGAGAAACTGTGATTTAGAAAAAATCGTCAATCCGAAGTTCTTTGTCTTTGGTTAAATTTAACTGTTTATTATTTAGGCCTAAGTGGAATAATTATGTTTGGGAGTTTTTTGTTCTGCGGAAGTGAATAATTTCACTTTCACTACAAAATGTCCTCTTTATACTTTCATAATGTGAACTTTAACATCGTCTAGTTCTGAAGTCATGTCCTTTGTATCATTTTCACATTCAGTCATACATTTATAAAAAAAAAGAAATATACAGTAAATAGTTCAGAAATACATTTACTAGGACAAATAGAATATGCATGTTATTGTTATTTGTTTTTTCTAGGCATAGTAAACATTTATCAAAGCAAAAAGCTGAGTTTTGTGTAGAGACCCTGAGTGGCCTTTGCTTTTTGTGGTTTTTAAGCATTTACAAAATATTGTATTCATTATATGAATAGTTTCGAGATGTTTACTGCAGAATGTTCCATTAGGACAAATAAAATATGAAGTGTATACAGTTAGCGGTTGCCAAGATATTCATTCCAGGCAATGCTGCCTGCCTTTATTTTATCTTTAGGCCATGGGCCCAGATTCACAATATATAACAGTAACGTTGACTCTCTCTTATTTAACTATACAAATAAACGTAAGCATTTACATTTGTTATTAACTTAGATAACTTTGAATAAGAGGAATTACGTTAATAATAAGAACTCAGTAGCCTAAGGTTCCCTTATAAGCCGGACATACAAAACAAACGTGATACTCGTCTTCTATTTGTTGCCGATCGCACATATGACATAGATTCAAGGAATTATCATTTCCTCTAATATTAACATTTAAGTTGTGTGATGAAGTTCTTATCAACGAAATGCATCTTCTGTGCCGAAATACTGTTACCCGTTCTATGTATTTTTCTAACTTGATTGAATGTTTAATATTGAGATTAAAAAAAATCGGCTGGAGGGTCAAAACATATCTTGTCATTTTTCAAAGGGTGAAAAATGTGTTAAAAATGTGGACACCAAGTTGAAAAATGCTATGTGATGGTATCGTTAAACACACGAAAACAAAAATTCAAACTTAAAAAAATGTGACAAATGCTTCCTGACTAGCATGGTTTAGGCTAAGATTAAACTTATTTGTTTACGTTCTATTGCATATTGCAGATTACCAGGCATTCAATATAAAACCTATATAGGCCTAGGTTTTACTCATTTACCGAGAATAAAATATAATTTTTTTTATTTTGAAGTTGTTGAATCTAATTACCGAACTAATGTAGTATACTGCACCATACATTATAATTATTATATAGGTTGATTCAGATTTTTAAAGGTAGGCACCTTTATTATAGGCCTACTCAAGAAAGAATTTTGAGTATTCAAATTAGTTTAAGTGGGTCACCCAATCAGTAATTAGGTTGATACCCAAATAACTCTTCTTAGCGCACATCCGGCCCTACCAAATATTATTGTCCTGAGCGAGTAATGTTCAATTAAACCAAATGATTGATATCTATCTCATTATTAGGTCTACATTGTTGTTGCCCAATTCATTTTAAATTATACCGTTCCTAACTTATTCTATATCTTTATTTCTTGTAGTTTGTATATTTAGGTGTCAGTGGGTTTCATGCTGCTGTAGTGATAATTATCAATGGTATGGTAGTTACTGTAGTCGAATTGTTTTGACATGTTGACCTACATCGACTTTTTTATTGTAATTTTTGTTTACTATATCATTTTTTTTGTTTTGGATGCACCTTCCATTTGGTCGAGTGCCACTGTTGTAAAAGTGTAAACTCCAAATAAATTATTATTAATATTATTGTTATTATTATTATTGTTGTTATTATTATACCTCAAGTACAGTGTCGCCAACTCTGAGCAGGGTTATGTAAAATCTTTAATATATGCTTGAATGAGTGCTTTAGATGAAAATAAAAGCCCAACCATTCCACCAAATAACGCAACAAATATAACGACAATATTCATACAAACCTGCGTTCCCGTTAATCTATTCCATTTTAATTTTAAATGAAAAAGACACGGAAAAATAAAATCCAACCAAGGTGCCGTTAAGCTACCCGTTACACCCATAAGTAACGTATAATGTGGAATGACAATTGCTAAAAATAAGGTAAATAGGACTAAAACAATTCGGAAAATCATTGCCCAGAGAGAAGGACGTTTATCCGGATTTGAAGAGTAACACGGAGGTAGAATACTAAGGTGCATTGCGTCCAACGAACTAACAACAATGAAGATCATTAGTGGATAGGAGAGTAATGATTTGATAACAAATAGCATACTAACAAGTGCTTGCAGAACTCCAAGCGGCATATTGTACGTTATGAATTCCTTAGTGTCGTCACCAAACGTAATATAGGCAAAGAACGCGTAGCTTGTGTTTAGAACGCCCGTGATGAAGTATGTGATATCGACCATTATGTTAAATTTTGATTTATTAGACATACTTTCCTCCACACCCGGCATAATAAATTGCGTTCCAAAGTTGAATAAAATTATCGAAGAACTCACAGCAAATCCTTGTATCTCAAACGGCGGAATTTCTGAAACATCCCACATTAAACTCTTACCAAAGCTATACCAGACTACACTAAAATACATAACAATAAGAGATAGCACAGCAATGAGACTTAACCATGCTATACGAGTCAAGTTCCGAAAAAATATAGTTGGTATTAAAATAACAGTTGATATAACAATCCAGCTAAGCTTAGAGATACCAGCGTATGGAAATGTATCAACTAGTAGTGAACCCGATAATTCCAAGTAAAGTGTGGCAACTGCAGTCACATCGATAATTTGCATAATATTCAAAAGCGTTCCGCCATATTTATGCATTTCATCGGCAAGATCCGAATATGTATTGCGCACTCGGGTTCGTCGAATCTTTCCATTCCCAATATCTTCTTCTTCATACAGACATTGTACTAATATCTATTTATAATAAAAAGAACCTTAATTTTAATACGAAATGTTTATTAAATGCCTGTACATTAAGTGTAGCGACTACAGTAACAGACATACTTTGTCATTTTTGTTTTTTATTATAAAATGCAATTATTTGAATGAAGTTCAATTAAAATATATAAAAACGACTGATTAATTGGTATATTATTTCATTTTAGCGGTGTAAATAACTCCCAGGTTAATACCTTTTGTATATGCATTAACCATCTTTTTAAATAAAACAATAAATGGATAGTTTGTAATTTTATTTATTGTTTTGGAATCAATTTTTTTTCAATTAAACATACCTTGCTTGTATAATTTCCAATAAACAAAACAGCGGCAATGCTAATTAGGGCAGCCAAACCTCCTTGTTTGATGGTGTACGGTAGACTCAGTATACCAATTCCTTGCATACAGTTAGCTACGTTCCACCCAGCCTGCCATGTTGATGAGTTGCCTAAAATATAAAATTTCTTGCTCCAAATAAGATTGTCAATCCCACACATTTATATCCAAATATATTTATTAATGCTTATTTACATAATCGTATAAATTTAAAGATTTGTCAAGGGCCAGTTAACTAAAGTAATAATAATATTGTAAAGCGAATGAAAGAAGACTATTATTGCCAAGCCCACTATTTATAATATAGAGTAACTGTAGTCAGACAAATTGGTTAATCAAACTTGATATGAAAAACGAGTCTCTATTCTGTCCATCTGCATGATCACTTTACTAAAAAAGACTCGCAAACTGCTTTATCAAGAAGGTGCATGCATGAAGGAACTAAACTGGTGGTAAACCGAACTTCTCCAAACACAGAAAAGTTTGGTAAATTCATCTTCATAATATGGCACTGTAGATTGGTAGCCCTACAAATAATTTATGATATACGGCATTTTCCAAGGAACGGAGAATAGATCTAATTTTCCTTACCAGTGCTTTCTGGTGTATGTGATAGCGGTAGTTCATTGGCAGAGCATGTTCCATCCTGATTGTTTGGTATCGGGCCTACGTGACCATTTTTCTCACTGCTTTGGAATTTATGGTGATTTGAGTTTGTGTAACTGACATTCGACTCATCCTTCGGACATAGTTCAATATCTTCTCTATATTCAGAGTTCGATGCTACACTTTGAAAGTTACTCCTGACATGGAGTCCAATAGATCGCAGATGATCCATGATGAGTACGTCACTCGAAGGCGATACTATATCAACTAAGGTCAACCTATAACGTAAGATATCCACTATTTAATTCAGTAGGCCTAGGCCTAATAATTCTTCTTAAAAAATATCGATAATAATAAATATTGTGTAATCGCTATCTACAGTACTGTATATATAAATGTACGTACAAAGGGACAATTTCCAGGATTCTTTAATAGCCATTTTAATGTCACATAATATTTTGTCTTTTTAAAAGTGGAACTATTATGTTTTAACTTTTTTAAATAGTTTGTTTTACCTCTATATTATTGTTACCGCATTTTAAAACATTATACAATGTGTGTGTAGGCTACTCTGCATTTGATTTTTGTTTTATATTTTAATTTCTGTTGTTATTACCTCCGCCAAGGAGGTTATATTTTCACCCATGTGTGTTTGTGCGTTTGTGTTTGTGTGTGTGTGTCCGTGAACAGCCTGGAGGCCACAGTTTTTAGCCGATTCTCACCAAATTTGGTCACAATGATCTAAGCCCAAAAAGCTCGGACGAGTTCGAATTTGAGGGGAAAGGTCATAGGTCAAGGTCACAACTAACAAAAAAATATTTTACTGCCTAGAGACCACAGTTTTTATCCGATTCTCACCAAACTTAGCCACAATGATCAATGACTCATCATATAATTGTGGTTAAATTTTGAAGGGTCAGGGTCAAAGATCAAGGTCCACAAAAAAAAATAAAATAAAAAAATAATTAAAAAAAAACCTCAGCGGGACTTGAACCAGTGATCTCAACTGTGAGAGGCTGGATACATAACCATTACACCAAACGCTCATCCACAACTTTGTAGTGTGCAGTTAGCCTATTTACACTTAAAACTAATATAAAAAAATTGTTTAGATATATAAATTTTCCGGGGACATTTTATGTAGGGGAATGTTACAGTAGGCGGAGGTTTGTACTCTCGGAGTACCCTCTAGTTTTATTATGATATGGATGAATAAAGCTGTTCGGTATTCAGCAATACATAATGTTTTGATTGCTAATCTATGTTTTGTTTTCATTCTTTCAGAGAGTGTATCTGTTTTTCCGACTGTTTACCACAAATATTACAGTTTGAGATGTTAGTTAAAGATGCATTGTTCCCAAAAACATGAAAAATGAAGATTAATTTGAATATGTTATTTTATAGTTATAATAAAGTTAATCACTTCCCTAGAAAAAAATACAAAAAAAATAATGTTTTCACTTATAAAATGAAAAAAATAAATGGTTAAAATCAACCAAAAACCCATTGGCTGGCAGCCAATTTGACAATTTTTTGCTTTAAATTACAGTTTTTTCAGATAAATACATTTTTTTTATAACTAGTATGTTGCACTAAAATGGCATATTCAACAAAAATGTTGTTAAGAATTATTTTTTCAGGGGGACAATACATCTTAAACTATTTATTTATTAATTGTCTTTTCTGAAAAACGCGACCAATTTGTTTACTAAATAGTTGCCGCAAAGCTGACTGTCCATATTTTGGTCTAGTACGAAATGCAATAATGGGCGGTTCCGCGAAAACAATCTGAAGACGTAATTGAGGCGACAGAAGTTGGTAAGTCGTGACCGTAGGGCCGATCAGGTAAGAAAATGTTACTAAATTCAGATTTAATATTTCATAAAATCAATAAAACCTCTTTGCATGGGCAGGCGATTCTGCGAGCCTTGAAATATTTCGAATATAGTGTGGTTATTCATAAAGTAAAAGTTCTATTACCGGTACTCGCTATATTGCATATTTTTCATGTTATAGGCAGACCGAGGACTAAAAAAGTTGACCTTTCAGTAGGGGTGTGGCTAACCCCAGTCATGCCCCTGGCTTCCTTGGTTTCGAGTTATGAACGCCAGACAAGTGATCTGTAGGTCTCCGACCCGATAATTACAAGTATTCTCAAAATATATGGCAGTGTATGGCAAAAATAATATAACAGTTATGCAATGCCACAACTATACAATTTTTCTTACCGTGTTTAACATTAAGTTATTTCGACCAGTTCCTCCGGTACAATTAGCACCAAAACTACCTCCACGTCGAAACGGTATGTTATAATCGTAGGTGACCCGTCAAAATAAACCATGTCTATCACTTAAATAGAAGTTATGTCTATAGCGCAACCATCGATAGCTTAGTCTGATAAATATTCGATTTTAAATTAACGATTTGCGCCCTTACACAGTTAACGAAGATAAACAATAATATAAATAATCGACATGCATTACTTCCTTGTCAATAGTTTTAATGGAATATTCAGTTTTCATGAGCCTAGATAAAAGAAATCCAAATTATTATTTTGCTTTTTAAATATTAATCATCGTTAGTTTCATCCTCAACAAAAAAGGTGAAAATGTTACAACCAGAGTGGATGGATGGGTTCATCGTTGGACCATTGTTACTGGTCATCGAGTTATTAGGTCTATATAGCAGCATCCTGCTTAGAAACGAAAGAATGTATGACACACAATTTTATGAAGAAAATGCTAACGGTTTGTTCCTCCTTAGCGGTCTCTGCTCAGATATACGGTGACATAGCCATAATTGGACTTTCCGAGATGGTATCATTTTCAATTTTGTCTTTTCATAAATTATTTTATACTGTAAATTTAAATTCTTTTCTTGTTGATAATGCACTGCTTTAAGCTTTGTTTATGCTCGACCACTCTGGATAATTGGAGTATAATCCTGTAACATAATCCTAAAGAAATGCATAGTTGTACGGTAATTGATATTAAATATTGTTAAATTAAGAACAGTATTTATTAATTACACTATTTTATATTCTATTGATATTGAAATGTCATTCGATTGATCGAATGGTCCATTAGACGTGAATACACTTCTTTTGTGTCTGTCCCGCCTTGACGACCTTGTAAAATCAATCAAGCTCCTATTTTCATCTACCAAATTATCTGTGATATATAGTGCACATATATCAATATTTGCCCAGTACCATATAGAAAGGATCATCGTGTAATACCGTAATTTCACTTTATTAGAATACAAGAATACCAAAAATATTAATTCAATTTTCACGACACCCGTAACCATGGTAACAGCCAAATGGCCCTATCTCTGTAACCATTTGGTCTATTAACAAAGTGTTTGTGTCAATTTTAAGTCGATGATGTGATCCAACTTGTTTTTTATATTTCAACCAATTTTCTACTTTATTAAAATTGCGTAGATCACGTAAATTACTTTTGTCCGGTAATCAAATTAGTTTAATTACATCAATAACATGCAAAGTAATCATGGTATCAGCATCCTCGCAGGCCATTAAGACAGGAGTGACTGGTGGTTGACTCTTCAATTAAAAATTGTTTTGCGCTTTGCTATAACATTATGAATAGCAAATTCCATTTTATTTCATACGGCTTTTCATAAGTTCTTTAATTTTGTTATGCATGAATCCTTAAATATGTAAAACATTTTCATATAAAAGTTTCTCATACATTGGACTAACTGTCATATATGGTTACAACCGTTAATTTAGAAAACGCCAGCTATTGTCGAAACAACCGTTAATGTAGAACAATCCACCGCTCATCATGTAGAAACACCAACAGCTTATGTAATAAAATAAAAAGCCAGCTAATGTAGAAACGGTCAACAGCTTATGTAGTAACAAAAATTGCCTCCCAGCTTATGTAGTTACTATCGCCAGCTAATGTAGAAAATGTTATATATTTTACAAAAATGTCTAAATCATGTGCAAATGCATCGACCTTTACTTAGCTATCAGTCTTTAACCTCTCGTAAGCAACCAACTTTCTAAAACGACCACACATCTTAAGCAACCATCTCTGTTTAAGGGACCGCTTCTTATAATCGACCGCCTATCGTAAGGGATCACCTCCTCTCATAAAGGACCCCTTCTCATAATCGACCACCTCTCATAGCGACCACCTCCCTTAACGACCACACCTCTCGTAAGTGACCACCTCTTTTTAGGAACCACGACCTCTTTCTCTCTATTAAAGCTTCTCATAATCGATCATCTTCTAACCACTCGATAATGACCACCTCTATTTAACGACCACGTCTCTGTTAAGGGACCACTTCTAATAATCGATTGCCTCTCGGAAATGATCACCTACTCTCTTAAGGGACCACTTTTCATAATCGACCACCTCTCGTAAGCGACCACCTCTTTTAAGGGACCACCGTCAGTACGACCAACTCTTGTAAATGACCCCCTCTATTGAACGACCACCATCTCTTTTAAGGGACCGCTTCTTATAATCGACCACCTCTCGGAAGTGATCACACCTCCTCTCTTTTCATTCATTTTTTATTTCATGTCATAGGACTATAAGAGAGGTGATCGGTTATGAGAAGCGGTCCTTTAATAGAGGTTGTTGTCGTTAAGAGAGGCGGTCGCTTACGAGAGGTGGTCAATGATAAAAGCGGTCCCTTAACAGAGACGGTGTGGTCGTTCAATTGAGGTGATCACTTTCAAGAGGTCGTTCTACATTAGCTGGTGTTGATTTATATTTACTACATAAGATGTTAGTGTTTCTACATTAGTTGGAGGTTTTACTACATGGTGGATTGTTCTACATTAACGGTTGTTTCGACATTAGCTGGCGTTTTCTACATTAGCGCAGAGCCATATATATAAAGAGTTACGACATTGGATTAAAGGCACATGATATGCAGATCAAATTGTGTCAAACTTGTCTCCATTAATGCATGTAAAGTATAGGAGCAACAAAATACTTTCTACGTTTTCTTATATTAGCGTTTGTAACACTGCCCTCTCCAGAGCGCACATGCAATATTGCACATCGGCCACCTATAGTTTTCAGTGAGAAACATGCACATTTTCTGATAATCTAGGGGGACTTTGCACAGTAATTTTCTCCGCGAGACCGTCACTGTGAGAAGTGCACATACTGAATTACATATAATTAATACTCTTTCTGTAAAATATCGTTTTTCTGAGTGTTTTTTTAAATCTCCAATTAACATTCATATCTCTACTGATTTTCTTCCTTGTTTTTCATAAAAAAAGTTTGAGAAAATTGAGTAATTAGTTTATGTCGCATTCACCAACATCGTCCTTAAAACATTTATTATTAATTTGAAAAACATAATGTTTATATTTTTCGTATGCTAAATAACGGTTTCCGTGGCGATTTTTATGTGTGTAGGCCTACTTCCAAAAATGCGTTATTTTACATAATACTGTACATCGTTTTTGTAACCTACAGAAACCAAATGGTTTGCGGTTCAACACACATTGAGATTATCGCGTCATTCCACCAGCATGACGCTATATTGGCAATTAGGGTTAGCATAATTTCGCTATCGTAAACAGATATACTTTGTCTTTTATTTAAATTTGGCTGTTACAATTATTCTTTGAAAGGTTCATACATTTCTCAGTCTTCCTATTATGAAAACATAGCTAACTGTGCCAATTGAGGAAATCATTTTCATTGTCCTAGAAGTTTTTTTTAAAATAAATTTCGCTACAGTTATTACCAAATAGACTACACATCTTAGGTACATACGTCTGTATAAGACCGGTAGAATTTAATAATATCACGTCAAATATTGTAAAATGTATAGTGTGGTACACCGCCCATGTAGTCCACTCCTCACGCACAATTTAATTTACAATACAATACCGAAAGAAGCAGCTTGTTAATTTGGTTATCAAAGTAGTTGTCCTAAGGGGTAGTTTTAGGCCTACATGGGGCAGTTGTCCGAGGGGGTAGTTGTCCTAGTGGGTAGCTACGGGGTAGTTGTCCTAGGGTCTAGTTGTCATATCCGGGGGTAATTGTCCTAGAAGGGTGATTGTCCGGGGGGTAATTGTCCGGGTGGTAGTTGTGCGGGTAGCGTTATTTTTTCCCTATGCACGTCGTCGTACGTATATTCAATATTAAATGTAAATGAATTTGACACTAGTGTTCTAACTCTTGTGAAACAATTACATACATGTTTTTGTCTGTTATTAATTAAAGGGACAGTCACAAATATTTTTAAAAACAGATTTTAATAATCAATTGTTATTGCATCAAGGTGTTAGCCTTGACCTCCTCTACTTCTTCCCGTCAAAGTTCAGTAACATTGTATGCATTTACGGCGAATAAGTAACTAGCTTGACCTACCTAATATTTTCAAAATATTTTGGTATGAATCGATGACCCTTGACCTTCATTTGCCTCCCTAGTTCCGCGAACTTTTTGCATCTACGTCCTCTACGGCGAATAAGTAACTTGCTTTTACGAACGTTATAACACTTGACCTACTTAATTTTTTCAAAATATTTTGGTATGGATTGATGACCCTTGACCTACTTTTATTAAATGCTAATTTAATTGTTCGTTTTATGCAATTTATTTAGTAAAAAACTGCCAAATAGACAGTTCAACTACCGGGCGCTGCCGGTTTTCACGAAGGATAGTATATTAATATTTCTATATTTAACTTGTTTCTGGTAAAAAAAATAAATATTAATTAAATTTAATATTGTATTCTATTAATAACATGTATTTTATTCTAATTGGTATCATAAAAACATTACTTAACTTACCGGGCGTAGAAGTGAATGTAAACTAGTTAAACTAGTTTGTTATTAAATATGTTAAATATGTTCAACAATGTATTACATAAATATATTATCATAATGCTAGTAACATGTATAATATCTATTAAATCATGTCTTCTTTAGTATGTATACACCCGCCCTTATGAGAGACAGAGATTGATTTTCAAATCGTCTAATCAATTGGTGTAGGCTTTTTTAAAATCTAAAGAAAAATTAGGAGGTTCTTTGCTGTAGAATGCGAAGGGTTAGGGAATAAAATAAGTACAAATGTTAGACATAAACACATCATGGGTATAATTATTCTTCAGGTTCTAAAAACATTTATTGTCCTATTTTCTCAGGAGTGGGAAGAAATTTTTTTCTATGAAGTAGTAACAGCCAAAACAATATTCCATATTACTGGACTTGCAGTAAACGTATAATGTCATTAAACAGCATGACATAAGCTCTTACGGTAAAACATTTGTTTTGGAAAAAGATATAAAGGGGCTGATAAAAAATAACTTTTAGAAAAAAAGGCAAAATAAATTAAATTAAATGAAAAGCCTAAGGTGTCATGATATTAACTAGGTGTGGTTGTTCAGAGGGTGTTGTTCTAGAGGGGTAGTTGTCCTAGGGGCATAGCGGTTGTATTAGAGGATAGTTGTCCTAGGGGGTAGTTGTCCTAGAGGGTAGTTGTCCTAGTGGGTAATTGTCCGGGTGGTAGTTGTCCTAGTGGGTGGGGGTGGTAGTTGTCCGGGTGGTAATTGTCCGGGTGGTAATTGTCCAGGGAGTAGTTGTCCGGATACGGGCCCAGAGGCATAATAAGAAGTTAGGTAGGCTTCGAGTCTAGGTAGGCCTGGCTTATTATAGGTATTTACAAATTTATTTCCAATACACTTGTATTTTGTAATTCGCCTCCGCCGAAGACATTTTCTCTGATTGGGTGATTTATTCAAGTGCACCTTTTTTCATAAAAAGACAAGAATACTCGAAATTTACGTTGAATGTTGAACAAATGTTTTCAATCTTCATCTGACTTTACAATCCTTGTTATTTGATTGGTCAAATTGAAGCGAATTTTCAAGCGAAAAAGTTTCCATGGGGAGCAACTCTAGCGAATTCAAGGGGGAGCCTTCGCTAGTTCCGAATTCAACGCGTTGAAGTTGAGAGTCGAACGACGCCTACAAGTTCGATTTGATGTTCATTTTGGAATCTTCCATCGCGACAAAAAAATAAGGATCAGTAGTACAGGTAAATAGCATTTCCGGTTACATTTAATCAAAATGTTCTATTAGGGCCTACAGCGAATATAAATGTAGGCCTATAATATATTCTGAGTATTTTGATACCAATATCTTGTCAATAGACCAAAAGGTTACGGAAATAGGGCCATTTGGGCACCATTTTGAAGTGGCTGTTACGGGCATCGAGAAAATTTGTTACCTGGCATTTTTGCTATCCTAGCACCATAATAAAGTGAAATCTAGTGAAATTTCACTTCGTGCATTAAAATCCCACGGAACACCTATTTCATACATGAGGAACCGGACAAATAGGAATATTTGGTATACTTAGTGGCCTTTATTGAAGCTATTTATGGGTGTTATCTATGTTCCACCTTGTCTATTAGTCGCTGTAAAAACGGGTATTACCAACCATGTTTGTACTTCCATTGATCTTATTCTATCAAAATACCCAGAAGCCAAATGTGTTATAGCTGGGGACGATTTGAAGGCTTATTGTATCCTACGTAAACGTCATGGGTTTGAAGCAGGTAGTAAAGAAAAAACTATGAATTTTACCTTATGTAAGGTTGTATCAAATTTATATATTAGCATTTATAATTGTTAATTGCAAACGGTTTCTAAATTAAAATAATCTTCAGTGGACCTCGCATGTAAATGATATGGTCTCTAAAAAGATAGCTTGCAACGGCGTCTTCACGAAACGTTCCAGGAAAGCATTCACAACACAGTCAAATTGGAGTTATGATTTAATTATGGAAACAAAATCGAAGTAAAATTAAACTTGTTAGTTTTTGGCCTCTTGAGAAATGAAAATTTATTTTCTGCGACATCATGTATAACAATTATATGCCTAATAAAGATTATAACTTCCAAATAATGGAAGCGTATTGTTGGAGTGATGTAGTAAAAATACTATAGCTCCTTCTAAACTTTTCACACTATATACTAGATAAGTACAACACAAAAATAACGTTTCAGTATTATCAAAACGTTAGATTGTTAGCTGGTAGCATGGTAGGCTACGTATGTATGTTTTCAAAACCATGGCATGCATCCAGTGCCGTCTACACATTTTTGCTAACGACATTCATATGACACAACACTCATTTGAAACTGTAATGCCCCTTATTAACAGTACCACAGAAAGGACAACATCGTATATACTGTAGCATTGCCATTTTAATCAAAAACGTAAATTTTCTTGTAAAGATTTATTATATAAATATTATTTATTTATGGTCTCTTTTAATCTGAGTCCCTTTAAAGTGCGTATAACACATCAAATGTTGTTTACCATTTGCTAACGTGCGTTTACAGCATCAGGTATTTTTGCAAATGTGTATTTTTTGACTGTGCATACTACTATTTTCAAATAACTCTGAATATGTCAGATGAAATTGTTTATAATTATAACAATGCATTATTATTGGGTTGGTTACAATACAATAGTAATTTTATTTGTTGTTTTTTTAATAAGGGACAATTTTTGTAGGTCTAAATAGAAGTAAAGCAGTCTTAAAAAGCGACAATTGGCAGAATTGCGTGAAATTGAATCGCAAACAAACATTGAATTTATGTGCTTCGAAGGGCAAGATATTAACACATTAAAAGGATGGTAAGAATAAAATCATTAACAATTAGAATGAATTATTCATCCTAACACAATCCATACAACTAAGTTCTATTTTTGCAATTCAAATATGGATTTAGCTCACTGTTACTACAATTAACGTGTTCTAACCGTGAACGACCCAAGTGTAATAGTTTTCTTTCGTTTTAAGCGCAGTCATACGGATTCATTAGCGTGGAATCTCACACAAAATGCGCACTTCTACGAGAAATCGAAGCAATTAGGCTTGGTGACGGGATACATGCCAATCGGTTCACTTCACGCTTATGCAGTCACCTGACGTCATCAATACGATCCTGGATTTCAAATTACCCGATGCACGACCCTTAACTTGCCAGCGAACTGTACAGCAATTGCTAATAATTAATAAATTAATTTTTATATTTATTGTCATTTTTTAAAAACCAGTTCCAACAAATAAACTTCGGTCAGAGAAAAATAACCAATACACAAAATAAATAATCTAATATTGTAATGTTAAATCAAATCTTGTCTCTAAAAATAATAAACATTTCTCATATGTGTGCATTTTTTTGTGAGACTCTATTTCTGTTCTTTATACCGAGTCGTGTTCAATTCTATTCATTTTAATAAACTTCAAATGCAAAACATACGTGCATGTCAAACTTTTTAAAAATCCTGTGCTTGAAAATGGTACACGTAATGCAAATTTGTGTAAAAATAGGCCTATCCCCATTTTTTCCAGAGATGGAACGATACTAATCAAAAGGGACCAGATAATTACTAGATGGAAAGAATATATTGGTGAAATCTTCAACGAAATATAATTTTGTGGGACATCTGCTCAGAAAGAAAAAACTGGAATATTTAATTTTAACAGGGAAGATTAAAGGGAGGAAAGCAAGAGGAAATCAAAGAGCTATGTTTTTAGAAAGGATTGCAAAAGAACTCAAACTGAATGTTGAAGAAGTTGTCAGAGTCGCTGAGAACCGGACTATGGAAAGCCATAATCGCAAACGTTGTTGAAGGACAAGAAGATCCCTATTTTAAATCTATTATAGCTCCTCGAGATCAATGGTAAATCCCCATTTTAAACTTATTACGAAGCGGGTGAGTTGTATGAATTCATGCTAAATTAAACCGAAAAAAATCTGTTGTTTTTTCCCCCGTTTCCACTTTTTAGTCGTGTGCAAACGCGACTCTATAGCTCACTGTGTCGGTCCGTCGGTCGGTAAATACTAAACACATTCAACACAAGATCTTGCATATCCGTGCCCTCTTTTCCGCATTTAATTTAAAATGTTTGTGGCTGAAAACGTCATCATTGCTAAAACTTCAACAATGTAAGCTGAACAAAAAGCGTATCAACATTATAAAAAAATAATTAATTGCATGATTTTAACAGTTAAAAATATAATATATCACGTACATTACATACTTTTTTAGGGGTATAGATTTAATAAAGCAGTAGAAGTCACTTATTATAAGAATACTCTGGGCCTATTATACTACTAGGTATAATGTAACTTTATTTCTGAAATAAAGTTACATAAAAATTTGACAAAGGAATTTTTGTTTTAAACGGACAAAGTAACACGCAATAATAACTGAATATAATGGAAGGTCACGTGATACTGCGTTGTTGAAGCGTTGTCAACAACAATAGTTATATCGTATCAACTTGTTTCTGGTTTTAAAAAAAATCAAAGCTCAATAAAAATTTAAAAATCTGAAATTTCAGAATATTTTCGATGATTTCTAAAATTAAAATTACAAGTTCAAACATAAGTGCCAAATATTTTGATTAACAATAACCATGTAATTTTTTTTAAAATCACAAATACAGTTTAATTTGACAATTTGATGATCACGTTGGTCGACACGCTGCTATTGATTTATTGACCCAAATACGAAGAAGTAATCGAGCGAGAGTAGACTTGTGATTATGTTATTGGCGAGACGTGCAACAAAAAAACAAAAACAAAACAAAAAAATCCGTACAAAAGCTACAAACAGCTAAATGGAAATACTACTCGAACGAGCTAAACGAAAACAATCCAAAATGTCCAAAGGGGTTAGTTAGGAAACTATTTAAACAGTTTTATTTTCCTTGTCTTATATCACATATATTTGTTACTTATACATTATATAATTGTCGATAAAATAAATAAAATAAAAATTAAACATTTAACCAAATATATCTGGTCTACCTACAATCTTAGATCTAGTCTACTTACCGTTTTAATTCTCAGTGTAAATTTGTCAATGTGTTAGTACAAAGTACTGTACTAAGACACTAATTGTATTTGTTGCCTAAACGCCCTCACCCAGAGCAGTTTACAAAGTGATCGTATTAACTAACCCTCACGAACAGTTAAAGCACAGCTGAAGGAAAGATAATCATTCCAGGCTTTTAATAGGTTAAAATTACATAGACCTTGATAAATTGAGGATAATTCGCGTTTGCGCATGGCATATTAAGTTCAGACGAAGCTCCTCCTGCTGGTATCAAGACGCTTTCATTGTTTTCAATCGTTTCGCGAATCATCCGACAACGAAATATGGCAATTCTTTTGAATATTATCACAGTTGGACTAAACATTCTACGCATGTAATAATACATGTGTATATGACTCCACATAAAATATTTAATGTATGCTGCTGTGTTGTCTGAACAAGAAACGTATCAACATTAAAAAAAATAATAATGAATTTTAACAATTCAAAATATAATATAACGCAAGGGGAAACATTTTTGATATGTTTTTCATATTTTCTAGAGGTATAGATTGTAATAAGGCGCCCGTTGTAGTCGTACGTACACGCGGCAACAACTGTATCGCGCAAATCGGAAAATTTTTGATACGTTTTTCATATTTTCTAGAGGTACCGTATATACAGTATTGTAAAGTCGCCAGTTGTAGTCGTACTTATACGCGGCAACAACTAGCATATAGCCTACACTGTTATTAACATAAAAATGTGACAAAGCTATGGACAAAGGAATACACAAAAATAATTCTTGCACTATTTATTTTGTTCGAACGGCATACATGAAAAAAATAAAGCGAGATCAGAGCTGAGATAAATCGGGTCATAAGCTTATTCGTCCCTTTTAAATGTTGCACTCTTACTTATGCCATCCAGCTTTATATGTTATCTACTCTTTTTTAAATACTTTAAAAATAGTTTAAAATGCGGCATTTTTTGTACAAAGAACACTTTTTATTTATACACAGAATATAAAACTAGTCAACACATAGGTTTATGTGCTATCGGTAATATCGTTTCACTTACTTCATTGATTTTAAAATATATATATTTCACCTGAAATTTAAAATAGACCTAACTAAATTTACGGTTTTCAATATTTTCTATAATTTTTCAATTATACTAAACAATATTTAATAAATTGTTTAATTCGTTCAAGTCGTAATATTCAGCTATACAAAATAATAATAATAATAATAATAACAAATTATACAATTACATTTATTATGCTACTGGATTTTTGTGAATGTAAAAGAATATGTAGTGTAGAATATTTTCATGAGTCGAAAGATGAATCAATTATATCCATTTCACAGCTACTAATCAATGTGAAATACAACGCCCTTAAAAAACGGTGTTCAAAATATTAACGGAGTAGTTATTGGTATTATATAACACATAAATAAATTCCTGTCATTTAATTGGACGACTGTGGATCACATGGCGTGCAATAGTACGTACTCCTAACTATCGTTCGTGTACGAAAAAAATTTCTTCTCGCATACGAAATTAAAAATTGCAAGAGTATACTGTGCTTCTGAATCCAACAACGTCCCGGTTTATATACAACAAAAAACATGAACACTTTTTTGGAGAGATATACGTACTAATTTCGACCAAAATATCATTTAAATTAGCTTTAAAACGTTTGTATGATTTTGATTAATTAATGGAAACAACTATACAAGACGTTAAATCGTTTGAAAAAAAACCAGCCTAAATCACTTTCAGTTGCCTGGCGAAGTTTCGCAAGGTTTTTTTTAGCCTAGGCTGTAGGTAGGCGCTTTGTTTGGTTGTTGACATAATTATTAGGTCTATTATAAATTGTTTTTATAAAATTCAAATAAATGTAATATGTTTAATATACAGTATTATAAAAATATATATATTGTAATTGTTTTGCAATTTAAATATGTTACAAAAACATGTTTAAATGTCAATGTATAAGCCTACATACGTTACCATAGAGATATTAAATATCTCTATATTAAATACCTCTATGCTTTTATTCAATCTGATTCAAATGACAGCAATCTATTTAGATGTTATATTAAACAAATAATGAATGTTTTATATTCATGGAATGGTATAAATAATGTCATTCGGTGAATGATGAAAGGTTATATTTCACCTTATGGCATTATTTGTACCATTCCACTCATAAACCTTCATTATTTGTTTAATAAAACAGGATGGTGCAATGTACTACCATCCATCCAACTGATGCAGGGCACTAATCAAATGGCAAACACCTAGATGTGTCAACTGTTATTAACATATATGGTTATGAATACAATTTACAGTTCAATTTGATTACAACTATATTCTATACATTTATCACAATATTAATATACCGTAGCCAAAATGATATGGGCACAAAATCATTTTGTGTATTCTTTATGCTACAATAAAGTCAATATAATAAATGACAATATAAACATTTGATAACATCACAATTGTATCGGGTATACTCTTGTGTTATAGTGAGAGAGCAAATTTTATTTATATTACCTTTAATCATGGTTGTAGGAAGCCTATAACATTCAATAATTAAAACACACTTTTCTATACCTATTATCCTCTGCACGTTTTAATTTTGTTTAATGAATGCCAATAAAAGATACAAGTGAATTAATATAATAAGACAAATAATTTTGCAATAAAAAGAACCAATGAATCAATAATTAACACTAGTAATAATTTTTATATGCAAGTTATGACAAACAAAGTCATGTACAACGTGAAGATACAACAAATAATGGAGTTTTTAGATAAGCAAATATCAATACTTTGGTATTTGTGCTTTATAATCAATTTTACAAAAAGCTGTTTGTTTCTGAAATTTACAAAGAGCCAACAAAAATTGCCATAATAAGGTATAACCAATATATTTATTAGCACCATCAACACTTTTCTACACTTTTAAAGTTTCCGGTTTAGCCACAAATCCGAGTGCTTTAGCCTCTTCTTCTGATAATCCACCTTTTAGTGTTCTACGTACTATAGAAGAAAACAAAAATGGTGGAAACATGTTACTAAAATATAAATATAAGATAAAACTTTTTTTTCAAGATTGTCTTCTAGAAAATGAGGTTCTTTTTTTGAGACAAGAAAATGAGGTTCTTTTGTGAGACAAGGAAATGGTGTTCTTTTGTGAGAAAAGAGGAGCTTCTTTTGTGAGACAAGAAAATGAGGTTCTTTTGTGAGACAAGACAATGAGGTTCTCTTGTGAGACAAGAAGGTTCTTTTGTGAGACAGAAGAGGAGCTCCTTTTGTGAGACAAGAAGAGGAGCTTCTTTTGTGAGACAGAAGGGGAGCTTCTTTTGTGAGACAGAAGGGGAGTTTCTTTTGTGAGAAAGAAAATTAGGTTCTTTTGTGAGACAAGAAGGTGAGGTACTTTTATGAGATAAGAAAATGACTGAGGTTCTTTTGTGAGTCAAGAATGTGAGGTCCTTTTATGAAATAAGAAAATGAGGTTATTTTGTGAGACTGAAGAGGAGGTTCTTTTGTGAGACAAGGAGATAAGGCTCTTTTGTGAGACAAGAATATGAGGTTGGGGCTTAATCTGCTAATTTATTTCTGTAAATTCAACTTTTTGTAGAAGTAATTAATTCATCAATTGCTTGCTAGTTGGGTTGCTCATTTTGCAACTATAGCAACCTCTGTATAAATTGGTATTACTAAGGAAAAAGAATGTTTTTTTATTCTTTCAAAACAAGAATTCTTCTTGTCTCACAAAAGAACCTCATATTCTTGTCTCACAAAAGAAAACTCACATTCTTGTCTCACAAAAGGACCTCACATTCTTGTCTCACAAAAGGACCTCACATTCTTGTCTCATCTCACAAAAGGACCTTACATTCTTGTTTGACCAAAGGACCTCATATTCTTGTCTCACAAAATAAAAAATAAACAAACCATGAACCATGCAAAATATTGGAAAATGCCATCCATGTATGAATACCATAATGTATGAATAATGTGCATTTGGAGGACTGTTTTGTTAAAATCAATATGTAATCAACATATTCTTACGTCTTTGAAAATTAACAATAGGGTGTTTGTCATTTTAATTATGGAATAGTATAAGCAGTTGATAGCTGATAAGTAATTTATCTTTGGTTATTACAAAACTTATTCTCTATACTTGTCATATGACCTAGATATTAATGAACATTTAATATGTATTAAGTAAAGAAGATGTGGGCAAACATAAAAAACAACTAGTATATACCACCAAATGTAACTGTATTAAAATTTTAAACATTTTGAAAATGGAGAACATTTTCAAAAATACAAATTTAATATAGTTTTTAGCAATTAATTTAATTGCATAAAACATTATTAGAAAATACATTGAAAAACTGTTATGATGGGGTAGTTATACTATTTATTGTCAAAGCTTTAGAGAATGATAAGCATAAACATTTATTTACCATAAGATTAAAACAATTATATTACATAAATGTAAATGATGTAATTATAAATATTTCATGCAAATGTTACTTACTATATAAAAACAAAAATTAGGTTCCAACCAAATAAACAAATTAATTTACGTTAAACTATTATGCCTTTTCTTTTCTTTTCAAAAATAAATGCACACCTACGTGTTTACTAACATATTTATTTTAATAAATTGAAGTTTAATTGAGTTGTCTCTTGGTACACTAAAAATAATGATATTGTCATTACTATTATGAACTTGCAAGGATCATATATTAGGCATCGACTATTGAAATTTAATGATTTTCTTTCAGCAAAGATGTGCCCGCAAGGCTTCTTAGGTTTAATTTCAAATTAGATATTGAGTTGATCTAAATGTGGTTCAGTTTTGGGCAAGACCTATATGCCTGCCAACCAACCACACTTTGAAAATGTTAAGTTGGCCAATCAGGAAGCAAGGACGAGTTGTGTAGGTTTTGATGATGAATTTCTTATTTTGATTATGCTATCATTCAACCAATTCTGTCAATATTTCAAATGAGGTTTCTAGAAATCCCCCTCTGGTTATTAAAGTGTTGCCATAGGGGATATGTAAATTGGATTTCTACTCGCATTGATTCTTGCTCTCTGTGCTCTGCACTCATATGAGTTTTAGTAATTGCTTCATATTGTTGGTCATTTTAATTTTGATATGTAAATGAGTAAAATAAAGTGATAAATGACATTTGAATATACACATTTCACAAACTTTTAACTTGACTTTAACTTAACTTGTAATGCCCTATCTTTTGCATTGTCAATTTGTTGATCTGCCTATTATTGGAAAGGTAATGATTTGAATTGGAGGCTAACCTAAACACACATAACAAGAAGTCTATAATTTTTTTGAGGTAACATTTGCTTATACATAAACAATTATCAGCTAAATCTGCGATGTGACCCATACCAATTTTCAGTATATTGGTTGATTTGACATGAAATAATCCTAGTGTACAGTGTCAAAGGTCAGAAATGGCATTCATGAAAATTATACTGCAAATTTTTTTCAAATCATTAAAGTTGAAAATAAATAATGATAACGATGATCGAGCCAGACTGCTATTATTTACACATTTTTACGCGATCGTTATTTTTACACTTGTTATTTTGAAATATCAGGCCAAAAAATGTGTAAATAATAGCAGTCCGGCTCGATCATTGTTATTTATTTTCAAGCAGCGAGTTCAAAAACTACTATCACTTGGGGTAAAACCAGTGTCGTGTGGATTTCAGATTTCCTCCAAAACAGAATGTCCGCTATAACTCAACTATATCTGATTGGAAGGAACAGTTTGTCGGAGTCCCTCAAAGGGCCAAAATTAGGACAAGTTATGTTTCTAGTCGATACTTTAGAAATACTCCTTAGTTCCCATTCCTAATACTGTACTTTTTTTGATTTCATATTTCATTTTTAGGCATATCAATATCTAACCAATTTCAGTGTAACTAAGTAGCATAGACTATCTAGGCCTACTAGTACTAGAGGCTAGTTAATTTTGCCTAGCGAAATTCTTTTTACTATAAAATATAAGTAATACCAATACTATATCTAACCAGCTTCAGCTTGTACAAAACAAATTTTTTTATTATTAGGACCCAATAGGCCTAATATGTTCAACTTACCAAAGCTAACGTTCTTGCGCTGACGGGCCGGGGTTACGGTAAATTTAATACAAATCAAGGTAAAATCAGAATTTATGGAGTCTGTATGTAGTTTAGTCGTTTTATTTACATCTTCAAATCTTTGCAATACCATCTAGTGTCATCTACAACACTTTATTTAGCACCTGTAATGTTTATGGAGGTTTATAAACACTGATTTCACGGTTGAAAACAATATTTTATTGGACCCTCAGAGAGAGAAATGTGTGTTCCGTAATCGACGCCATGTTGTTATTGTGTACAGGCTTTTCATCAAATCGTAAATATATGTCGCACTAAACTTAGGATAAAACTATTTAAATCAATATTTTGCTTTTTATTAATTAATTTATTTTTTATATTAATTATTTGAAGATTTTATGTAAGTATTTTATTCAACTGAGTAATAATTTGATGAATCAATAACATTTTGAAAAGAAATTTAAACTACGGATGTTTAAATGTAATTTTCTCCTTATATGATACATTTTTTGTCAAACTTTGTGTTATTACTTTTAAAATATTATTAAAATAATTACAATATTAAAGATGTTTGCAAATTTCCAAAAAGGACTTCCTAGTTCTACATAGATTGGCTTTTAATGGCCATAGTCTAATAATGCAAGATCTATTAAAATTGTAACAGTAATGTAACAGATGGGTGGGTCTCTCATAATATTATCAACTTTTCTTAAGATTCACTTCTCGTAAATCTGCTTTACAGGGTTTCTCTCTTTTTTTTATTAAATCTAGTACAACTTGTCTTTCCGTATTTAAACACATTTTGTTTCTAAACTTTATAAACTAAACTATAAAAATGGACATACTTTACTTACACAATGATCTATCATGAGTCATTCAATCACTGCTATCACAAAGTATAATGCCCAAACTCATCTGCTCAAATGTAAATAAAATACTTAATAATTGTTGTGATTTAATTTCAATAAATTATCTACAAACTCATGCTGCTACTGTGAAATTAAAAGTAATTGCCTGTGTATAGTTAAAAAATGCATGCACTATTACAAAGTACATACATACATTATGAATGCATTTATTATTGCCTATTGTTCAAGTGCGATATTAAAAATTTGTAGCCAAAAGTAAATGGTTATAAACAACAGGTCTATTTAAATATTGGGGTATGCCATTAGACATTTACATAGTCCTATAATAATGACATACCTTGTGATACAATTAATAACTACAATAATTGAAAAAACATCTATTTTTCTATATCTGATTGGTGCTCCTATTATACATTATAAAAAATGACAATGCCAATAATCACTCTCTAAAATGGTTTATTAAAATTCTTGACTAATCAATACGGCTTATTAATAAAGAGTCCACACAATATGTATGTTGACATAAGAAACCCAATATAGTGATGGCAGCACTTAACACTTGAGTCTCTTAAAAAATCCAATGGTAATTTAACTACTCAACAAACAAGATTAGAAAATCACAGCAAACAAGAATCAACTTGATTCAACTACTAGTTAAATAAAACTGCAAATACACCTATATCTTGCAATAAAATAAATACTAAACTATATAATTTGTTTTTTAAATAACAGACACTAGCAAAGTCAATACGATTTAATATTAAGTCCATTCAAGCATCATCAAATCAGTTAAAAGTCATTTAACATGAGCATGACAACATATATACCGCTATCTACAGAATAGTTTCTCTATAGCCCTGTTTCTGCTGCCAAGTAAATACCGTATTTAATACGGTATTTTTTTAATACCGTATATATACTACGGTATGTATGCGGAAACAGTGCTCATTTTGTATACTATATTTTCCCCACAAAATTTGTGGATAAAATACGGTATTTATAAATTTAAACCGTACTCGTTTCTGCTGCCAATAAAAAATACTGTATATTTTGATTTCTGTAAGCTTTTTACACAAGGATGGATAATCTATAGTCAAAGAAAGTAAGGAACAACATTTGCAAATAATCTGTTGGTGAAACAAATATTGCGGGAAATTAAAAAGCAAAAAAACAGGACAGCCAGATTTATAAAGATAACTTACCAAAAATTAAAACAAGTATGGGGTGTGCGGACTGTCATTGAAACAAGTCAATAACAAAAGAAACAGTGACTGTGAAAGCAGAGGCTACACCATCGCCAAGATAACAAATTCTAATTCCGGCAAGGAAGGAATAACTTGTCCCCATTTTAGGGGATCGAATGGCATGGTGGGTAAAAAAGATGAATTTTAGCACAACTAACCAAGTTAGTACTTCTAGCAGAAATGGGGTACTAAAAAATATGGTATCAAATATACCATGTTTTATTTTGTATTTTAAGGATATGCAGCAGACACAAAGTGATGTTAAATTCGTATTATGTAAACAAAAGTATCTTTTCGGAGATCCTACCTTGGGAATTAATATACAGTACTGTATTACAACATGATCAATTTGATTTCTGTTGTGGAAGCAAACACTTGGGAACTAGTGTATTTTCAAACAAATGTTACACCAAACCATGAAAGGCACAGTGTTCTAATGGTAGGTATTGTCTGCATATGAAGCATAAGATTCTGGGTTGAATCTTGGTTGTTTATATATGGTAAAGTTATAAAAGAGATTAAGAATAAACCATCACATAGATTTGAGATTCAAACCTGGAATATATGCAGACATTTTTATCATTAGACCACTAATAGCATGTTGGAATCTGATTAGCAACACTCAGCAAACTCGCAAGTCCTTAATTTCACACACACTACAGATATTAAATAGATATATGAATAGAATAAAAATGGAAATCGCATTCTTTCAAACAACATTACTCAAAAGAAATGAGAATGTTTGTAATGTTGACAAAAATGGCACAAATATTTAAAATGACATTGCTTTATAACAGTTCATTGGCTAGTCATCAATTTTCACTTGCGTCATCAAAAGTACATTTCATTTGCCACCAGCAGTTATCAGATTTGTTCATGCTTAAACAGTCAAGCTGCCCAGTCACCCAAGGTTAAGCTTAGACAAATCACTAAATATTAACTATAATTTAATACAGATGTAATTTTGATTTCATGTACAAACTCATGGTTTTAACCAACTTGAATAAAGTGCTAACGATAGAGAACAATTGGTAAGGGTGCAAAATTACCAGAATGTTCTGTTTCCTGATATAGAAAAAAATGTGTAACTTACATGACTTTCGGTTGCCATGCCTGGTTCGTTTGCGGGGAGCACGGTTGCTAGGTGCAGTCGCAGATTTAACTAATATGTCCATCATTTCATCCCCTTGTTCTTCTGTTGATTCCTCATTTCCTGGCATGCTATTTCGACCTGTGTAAATACAATCAACAGTTTTTTCCACTGTCTGTAACTGTTTATATAAAATAATTTGGTAGCAGGAGAGGGGAATAACCACCAGAAAGTGGAAATTGCCATTCAACTTTTCTAGACCATAATTATCCTTATAGTCCAGACAAAATAATATATGGTCTTCACCCATCAAAATAATTTATTTTACCACAGTCCATTTTAGTATAGTCCTCCATTAATCAAACATGTTTTCTTGGTCATTGAAAATCAAATTAATTTGCATATTATGCAAATTAAGAACATGTCTACATTTAAGATATATTCGTCCAATATTTAAAATTGGAAATTTGCTTTTCTTTGGGATTGTCACATTAAAAACACTTAAAATACAGAGATTATAAAAACAGTTACATACATAATACAGTAAAAATAAATATACAATGAGTTATGTAATAAAATTACTGCCGAGACTGTGATATGATGTCGCTGCGACGTACTATGAATGAATCAACTCAATAAGACTTTGTTTATGTAGAGCATCTTGGGTATATGTTTGTCTTGTGAACCTCTGAGGGTCCCTAATGATCAGCAATTGCTGGATGGATCACCCTCATTAAATATGGTTTAAAAAAAATAGATTACAAAACCTAATCCACTCACCTACCAAAAATGCATATAATCTATATTTATGGTTTGAAGGGTTGCATGGCGAAATCAAATGTTGATAAAAAGTTTGAAGTACACCACATTTATTAGTTCTGAAAAGAACTGATGAGTTTCTCGACGTTTCGATCGATATGCTTTAAGTCAATAAATAATTATCGAACTCAACTTAATTAGTAGGCCTAATAGTTTTCAATTGCTAGTACAATTTAGTATTGAAAGTATGAACCCATGTTCAAACCATTGAGAAAAAAGTTACGCGCGATTTACTAATTTGCCTATTATGCAGATTAGACCAATTTCCCATGCTTTTTAGTATGGCGATAAGTGGGTCATACTGAGATGTACTGCAGTGAAATAAATTTGTTTTCAATTAGTAGTGGGTCACCCACTCAAATATTAGATAGTTTGACTGGACTATTAGACTACGAATAATCTAAACATGTACGTTATCTGCGGAGAAAGTACTATATTACAAACATTTGTTACTGGAGACAGGCTGGTATTTTGATGTTATGCGTTAAGTGATGGACAAGTTTTGTTTTGGATTCTGATTTTTTTTACCTGTACGTAACTAAGGACAACATTTTTTAAAATAATCAAATATGGGGCTTTCATAAATATAAATAATTGATTACATTTACACTTTTACTTTTTCCAAAGTTTATTTATAATAATTTAATAATCACAGAAAAAAGTCCTGAAAATCTGATCTTGAGAACATTCATCAAAGCAGGACAGGAAGTATGGAAAAGCTGAATGAAACTGTGCTACAACAATTTTCAATTTTTGACAAAAAAACTCGAAAACTTATTAGGTACATTGCTTTATCATGAGAAGGAAGGGGGGTTGAAGTGAAAGTCCATGTTAATTGATCAATGACACAAAACAGCTTGCAGTGATCACACACTCAACAATTTCATTTTATAATAAAATGGCCTAAAATCATATCTTCTTCACTGGTCTAGATATAGTTGCTTGTCCATGAAAAATCTGCAATATAATATTCACATACATACTGTGTGAATCAATTTGTGTTTTAATGATGTAGTGAATTAGCAGGCAAATTTTCCTTTATCAATAGATTTCTACTGCATTATCACCTTTAGATACAGCCTTGAAGGGCATTTAGTAAATTAACAAGCTGTTAAGTGGTCAGCTCTCACTCATAGCCCCACACCTATGTCCTAAATGGATTGTTCATAATACGAGTTCTATTGATCAGGTTTTGCTCTCTTTACATTTAACAGTCATTCCGCACAACTTCAATTACTACCGCATAATTTGTTTGCTTCTCAGATTGATGCCGCTTCACTTTTTTTTGTTCTGAATTTAGTTCATGGTATTTAGTTTCTGTTTAGCTAAAAATAAACAACACATAGTATTGCCTGGATCATATTACAGGACAAACCAGAGCTTTGTCAATGGGAACAGAAAAGTTGTCATGGTGATAACTTTCATAAATGCATACTTTGATTAAGATGTGAACGGTTCAATTCATTACTTATAAAGCTAATTTCAAATCATAAGTGCAATAACTTTTAATAAGGCCTTCAAATTCACCAATATAATGATGTAAGAGATATTTCATTTCATATGGTAAGTTTCAGGAAATTATTTCACCTAAAATGATATTCCATTAAAATTTATCAAAAAATTTTATAGTACAGTATAGATTTATCATCATCAAACCTACAGTATCTAAAACTGTAATACATTCTAACAATCATAGCTAGTGACTTTCAAGGAGATGTAGATGATAAAACATTTATCATTATCTAAACAAAATTTTCAGTTTCATGTGGATTTAAAACATTAATTCGCTAGTTAAAGCCACTAGACCTACGTTTTTTCCGACCTAATTTAAGGTTTTTTTTAATGTAAAAATAAATACTATATGGACATATTGCGTTAAAAATAAGTTGATTCTTATAATTTCAACGGCCCACTACAAATACCAGAATGCATCGCAAGCGGATTGATATTTTCATATTGTGATGTGATACACCCATTCGATCGATCGCATCAAACGGTAAACAAATTAAATAACCGTAACTTTTCAGCGAAAATACCAGGTAACAGATTTTGCTGAAAAAGGAAAGATAATTCAGCAATGAAAGTATTTCAAACTAATAGTATAAAAAAAACCTGTACATTAAATAAAATTATGTTTTGAATTACAATCACTCTTGCCTCTCTTTTTGGACAAGTATTCTTGAGAAAATGCAATTTCAGTTTACTTTATGTTTAAAGACTGCTCAGTACTAGATTGCTGGCTTTTGATTATATCCTATCTTATAATACTTATAATACTATTTACATGAACTCTAAATGCAAAATAATGACATCAGTAGAAAATTACTTCCATTTATTGTCATTTGCATAAGAGTAGATATACATAGAAATTATGCTCTGAGATCAGATAAATACTCTCGTATGGTATACTGACAAGCATTCAGTGCCTGAATGGCAGCTGGATAAAAGCTGTTACAAAACCTATCTGTACGAGAGATGATGGACCGGTAACGTCTACCGCTTGCGGCTACGTAACACCTAAAATACATTATGCATGGGATGAGTAGAATCTTGCAATATACGGATTCAATAGAACTCTGCTCAATTCCAATGATATCATGATAAAAGGCTCCCCACAATTTTGTAAAATTTATTAGGGAAGCTGATGAGTTAAAAAACAGGATACTTTCTCTTTTATAGATGATCAAACTTGACTATATACTTAATAATTTGAATGATGGTAAGGCTATAGCAGTAATATTATATCCTGGATCTTAAGAAAGCTTTTGATACAGTTGATCATGAACTCTTAAATTAAAATGTTATGGAGTCAATAATAATGACATAGATTGGTTTATATCATATTTAAGAAACAGATCATAAGTTGTAAATTGATTTTATCTGCCGTCTTCGATCCAAAGTTGGCAATCATGACCCTCCAATCGTCCATGTCCTCTGTCATTCGTTTGACGTCAGCGTAGTTTCCCAGTATCAAATAATTAATACACCACAAAAAACACTCATTTTATAGTTTCGTTATATATTAGTGTTTGCGCTCAGCATAGGCCTAATTCACACGGCACAATTTTTCAAGTCTGAACAGTCAAAAGTAAAGTCTAAAGTTCCATATCCAGTATATTGCTTTAATTTTTTAGCTTACATATATTTCAAAGTGAAGGGATAGTGTATAACCAAATCAATGGCTGTAAATACAGTAGTTCCGAATTTTATTCTTGATACAATTTGTTTTTATTTTATAAGTGCGCTTTTATTATACTCGCCCATGCAAAGTACAACCACATATTAATGCAGAAAAAGACCATGCGGAGCACGGGTTACTGCTAGTTTTTGTTAAATGGAGGTCACTATAAAAAATTCGAAATTATTTTGACAATATTTTTTAATTTTGACAACTTTTTCAATTAAAGCGCGTGCAAATCATCATGTAAATGTCATATGTTGACCAAGCTAAGAAATACGCGAGCCACAAAAATGTCAGAAAGAAAGAATAATAATACAGAAAATGATGATTTCATACAATAACAACAGAGTTATCTGCTATATTGTGGATAACTACAATAATACATTTGTCAATAGATGATTTTATATCATTCTGTAGATTTGTAGGTAGGAATTTTGATCTATCTACATTTAGGGTTCTGTTTAAATGTACAGCAAGCAATGAACATAGCGATTATTTTTGGCATTTATAACCTTTTTTAATCAATTGCAAAGTAATCTAAACGTAGCCCAATGTGTGTCTAGAGTTCGTTCTTTCGTTTAATATTATAACTTTTAAAGTTTAAAAGATCCTGGATAATCACCATGGCACCAAAAAAGATTGAAGATTTTTAGTATTACAAAGAAGTAACTAAATGAAATAAAATATACTTGGGTTGCGTATCTTCATTTTAGTCATAGTTATATAAGATGCTGATGTTTTTCAATCAACAGTTATCGTTCAAATGCCTAAATCACTATCTCTAACATTTATTTAACAGCAGCACAGAGAACATTTTGATTGATGTCTGTCATTATGGTGTTGTGATGACATTGATCAAATAATATAACATATTACATTATAGACATATTTACAATTTATTGATCATCATGCTTCATAATAAAGGTATTGTAATTTGAAAAAAGTATTACCAGAAAGAAGGAGTTGCTGTCAACAGCCAAGGGCAAGGGTCAATGTTTTTAATATATATGCAAAAGACATTATTATTATCAAAGCTTCTGCAGCCACCGTTATATCCAAATTCAGACAGTCACTCCACATTGATTAGAATTAATACTGCCGTTTTTGGTTATCCGCACTTGGCGGATAACCCCTTGTTATTGTCTGGATCTTTTTTTAAACTTAGCAAAGTGTAAATTTATGTCATGCGCTAACTATCTATGGAAACAAAATTATCGCATTTAAAATTTTAAAATGCGAAAAATAAATTTCTACGCGTTTCATGTCATTTTGGGCATGTCAAAAATTCTACGAAAGTAGCGTTAAACATATTTTTTTCGCGTGATTTGTTTTTCCAGCCTTTTCTAGTAATTTTACCAACTTTTAAACAATTTCGACTTAAAATTATGACATACGATGACCTCTAATTGGACAATTTGCGCGCATTTTTAGATTCTAAACTATGTGGTGAACTTTTTTTTAATTACATATTCTGGAAGTTGATGAGATGTAGATATCGGATCATGAATCAATATGGCTAACCGGACATTGTGACGTCATCGTATGGCCACTCAAATATAAAATATAGGATTTTTATATCTTTCGTCATAGCTCATTACATTAAATAGAGCTTATCCGTATTCCAGATTCAGATTCAGATTCAGATTCGATTTATTTAGTCATTCATACATAGTATAATGATAATTGTTTTCTCGGCAGAAAAACACAAGCAAAACAATACATACATAATATTTAAATTTGTGATCAACTTGGAACTAACAACAACAACAACAACAACAAATGATCAGCAATATAAAATACAACAGACCTAATGACCTATCTTTGAAAGTCACTGTTGTATAGTCTAATAGCGCTAGGTAAGAATGAAAATTTATGTCTATTTGTTTTTACATTCCATTTTCCCCCATATTTTTTTTATATTGTCTAGGTCAATCAATTATCTTTCGCATGATTTACCATTTTTAAAATTTTTATGACGTCATCAGGTGCAAAAGCATGAATAACTATGGTCACTTATTTTCATCATTCTAATAAATTTAAATATGTTATAGCTCCTCAGAATAAAAAGTGATAATCATGATTAAAACGTTTTCAGGAAGCTGTTGAATTGTAGATACGAATTAATGTACAAATTATGCGCATCGGATGGTGTGACGTCATCATATGGCCAGTTCAATTATAATTAAAAGTTGTATTTGGCACGTGGCGTTTGCGCGGCGGATAACCTAACTCGTCCACAGTGCAAGTTCAAATCTAGTTTAATTTTATAATTACTTTTTTAAAAAAATAAATAAATAATAAATAAATATAAATTAAAAGTGAAAGTTTAAGTTTGGTGGACAGTTTGGGCTGTCTGAATGTAGAGAATGTACCCTACCTTCTCCATTAATAATATTGTTTAAGTCGAGAATACAATCTTGGTAGTTTTCACATAGGCAGCTAAAAAGGAAGTGTAGCTAGGTAATATTTGTGAAAAAAAAAAAAAAAAAAATCCAGATATTCTCAAAATTGTCTTGCTTCAACCAAAACTACAGTAAGGTGGCTCACCACCAAATCTTGCATCTGCTCTGTCCAATTAATTCCAGTAGGCTGGAATTTGATTATCTTTTTACTGTTTTATAAAATTGATTCTAAGTTGGAAATTTCACAAAAAGTTAACTTATGTCTTAATTTTTATCTCTGCCAAACCATGGTGGGGCTAAGGTCGTAGAGACTCTCATTGTCACCACTGATTAATCTTTTAATCTTCAAATATAATTAATTGTGGTTGGTCCCTAAAAGGCTTCATTTTCTCACAAATTTGAATCCCTCCATAAAAATCTTGGCAACATTACTGGTTTATATATAAACACATTTTAGAATCATGTTTTGTTTAAAACAATGGAAAGATCTATCTGTTTTACTTGCAATCAAATTTGCTTAAAAATCAATGTAATCTATATATATTTGTGATCGTTCTTCATCCTTACTATTTTAGAAAATGTTGAAGAGAGGGCACACATCCAAACAGATTTTTGAATTTGTGTAGGACATTGATAAGGGTCGAATATTAAGGTTCACAGAAAAGGCTTGATTGATAATACATACACAAATAAAACCATGTCAAATCACAATGAATGATGATGAATGATGATCAACCAGTGATTATTGCTAATATTCCATAAAGATATTATATTGCTTGCCTAAGTCTATAGTGATCAATTGTACTAACTCACGGTTATTCTTAAATCAATAAACAATAAATGTAAATCATCACTTGCTTATCTTTCTACTATGTACTCTCTCCAAAATATAAAAATATGCATTAAATTGAAAAAGTAGTTTTATTACTTACAATATCTATTTTGCCCGTTCTTTCTATTAATTTTAAAGAAAGACTTGTATAATAATTGTATTACAAATCATTAAAAGCAAAAATGCTTTTTTATTTTATTTATTTCTGTCTTTATTGTGAAGACACCTTTAGTATCGTAGTACTGATATCACTGGTGGATCATATAAATAAAATCAAATGTACAAAAGTAAAAAAAATATAAACTAGAAAGCCACTCCGAGAGTGTATACCTCCACCTACTTTGTGATTTGTAATTTTAAAACATAATTTGATTTAATGTACAGGTTTTTTGATACGAGTAGTTTAAAAAACCTATTTTAGGCCTTATACTATAATGCTGAAAATGAAAGAGTTCCACGAAAAATAACCTGACATTTGGTGAAAAATTTATTTATTTATGAAAACCAGATTAAGAATTACTTAAAAAGTGATTAATATGAAGATAATTACATACCTGTTCATAAAGAGCCCGTTCAATAATTTTACTAATTAGAGGCAATACAGAAATAGGCCTATAATTATGTGTGTGTGTGAGGTCTAACAATGTAGTTTCACTTACTTTGGGGTTTCTTTGCTCTTGCTTTACGTGTTGCATCATCACCAGGAGTTGTTCCAGAACCTTTCAAAAGCTTTTGAAGCTTTGCATCCTCTTCTTTGTCTTTCCCAGTAAATTTCTAATTGAAATATAATGTATAAACTGTAATGTGTAATTGTTGTGTATTGTTCGATTATTGTATGAATCTATATATAAATTTACATAAGGGCAAAATTCGGTAAATCATGCATTACTTCTAGAATTTTTACTCGATGGTACTGATTTTAACCACCTGATGTAACCCTGTTTACTAATTAAATTGAGTTAGATAATTAGTTATTGGCAATTGAAATGAATTTAGGTTCAACGATTTGCTCCAATCGTGGTATACACTGTCTAATGGATGTCCATCTTGAATAATACGAGGATGCTTTGCATTTACCTATCTCCTTCTATAATCGATTTAGCTGAAAACTGGTCAAACAGCTCGAGTACAGCATCATAATAATAAGACAATAATTTCTTAAAAGACACTATTTTAATAAGGAGGTATGTTTTATTTATGGCAAATTTCGTCCTTTTGTCCTAATTTTGTAGGGCTCAGATCTAGGTCTATATACAATGGAAACAATGATGAAAACATGTGGGTAAGAGCACATGAATATGCTCATTTTTGTCTCTGCAGTTGGTAATGTGACCTTGCTAAACGGTCTAACACCATGGGTCTGAACTTATTTGGTATAACACAAGTAGGTAAATGTTCTAGAAAACGTTTTAATCATGAGTATTACTTTTCATTTTGAGGAGCTATAACATATTGACATTTATTGGAATGATGAAAATAAGTGACCCAAGTTTTTCACGCTTTTGCACATGATGACGTCATCAATATTTTAAAAATGGTAAATCATGTGAAAGATAATTGATTGACCTAGACAATATCAAAATATTGGGGGAAATGGAAAACAGGTAAGTGGAGATGCGCTCTATTAAATGTGATGAGCTATCACGAAAGAGACAAAAATCCTATATTTTATATTTGAGTGGCCATACAATGACGTCGCCATGTCTACAGGCGCTAGCTGTTCGCCGAGTCCGACTGCAGTGCGGATAACCAAAAATAACGAAAAATAAAGATGTTGACAGTATGCTTTTTAGTTCTTACATACATGCATCATCTAACCTAATTGTAAATATTAAATGGTATGCTCGTGCCCACAAATGGTTCTCACATACAGTCATTTCAGCGTAAAAAAACCTGGCGATTTCAAATGTACGTACCGCAGGACTATAATACATGTCATTTGCAGGAACGAATAAATAGACACGGTTTATGTAGTCAACTAAAATTAGCGCCCTTGAGTCAAATTTAAACCAATGCAATTTGTGTTTTTTATGTAACATTAGGGTTGAGGTATGGTGAAGAGGATGGGTGCTAAGAGGAATCATTTTTAAATATATTCTTTATCAGTAAAGACATTTGTTTTTATGTTTTATAAATAATATACCACTAAACACAGTAAAACATTTGCGATTTAATACTTTGTTGAAACTATCACTGTCAAAATCGATTGAAATAGTAAAGTAATGATACACCACTACGACATTTATATTTTTTGTAATTATTAATTAATACAATTAACATTGACAAGAAACTGTCAGTAATAAAGTTTATTTGTATAATTGTTTGCTTAAACAGTACCCACACTCACAGTAAGAAATTGTTTATGTATTTATGTATTTATTGTCAAAGGTTTTATTAAAGTTATTACAGTAAATTTCAATATGTTATAGCTCCTCAGAATAAAAAGTGATACTCATGATTAAAACGTTTTCTGGAAGCTGTTGAATTGCAGATACAAATTCATGCACAAATTTTTGTGCATCGGATGTTGTGACGTCATCATATGGCCAGTTGAATTATAAAAGTTGTAGTTTCATATTTTGCATCATAGTTCATGGCATTTAAAAGAGCGCGCATCCATATTCTACGTATCCAAATTTCTTCAACACGTTAATATGTTGTTGCTCAGATAATTTCCTTCCAAAATTGCTATCTACGTGTTTCATTTTGATGACATCATCATGTTAAAATTTGGAATAAAAGGAAGGTCCTGTTATTTTCACCCATTCTGCACTGTATTGTGTATTGTATGTACAGTAGTGTACTGTATATATATATATATATTTAGGCACAAAATAGAGAGGGCACACTAAAATTTTATTTTCTTCAGGTCACAATGGCATAATCGTTTTTCTGTGCACAATATTCTAACGTATAACGTGCCTAGGCGTTTCGCGGCGGATAACATAACTCGATAGTGACGAGTTCAAATCTAGTTATATTTACAATAATGTTGATCATGATTTTAGACACTTACTGAAGAATGACCCATGAACCAACTTTATAAACCATCAAGTAAAAATTCCAGAAGTAACGCGCAATTTATCGAATTTCGCCATTACGTAAATAGATTCCAGTACAATGCTTACAATCTCAAGAAACTTCTATATTAAATTACATTATTTGTACAACATGCAGCATACCTCAACTATCATTTTTCCTCTAGTTTTATTCCTCTTTCTGTGATTCTCTTTTTTCTTTTCTTGTTCTTGGACACGTTCCCTAGCGGTCCGATACTCTAAAGCAAATTCACTTAGCACCTTACAAAACTCATTGACCTTAATGTCACTTGCAGAATTTGGGTTAAACCCACAATAAAGTAATAATTTATTAAACCTGTGGAAAAGAAAACAAATAATTGAATTCCTTTATATAAATGTCATAGATGTTTTAAAGTCTCCTACAATTTGGTAACCAGTGTGAAATTATTGGATAAGCTTGTAGGTTTTTCTATTCCTCACCTATTAAGAACTCTTCTATGTACAATCTTTAGAACAATAATTCTCTGTGCAGAGTCTGCTAAAAACTCTTGTAATCTGAAAATATAAATAGTATATATAACAATTTCAATTAGAATTGTTTGATTGGTCATACCAAAATATTCAATATTTAAGAAAGTTTCTTTTAAGGTACTTAATTTTTTAGTACAATCACAAATAACATAATGATGCTAGAGGGCAGTATTTAAATTAAATTTCAGAGCTATGTATAGTTGCAACATATACTGTACCACTTTTACACTGCCAAGCTATAAACAAACAAGATAAATTTGTATGTGAATTAAATACTCAAAGTAATGCTTACCAAGATTATTTATATCATATATTGCATTATATTGCATATTGCATCTTATTATAGACTCTTTTGATATTTTCTTTAAAGCTCATGTACAGGCATGAATTTAAATTTAATATCTGGTTAATTGTACATAAATCAAATATTTGTGATGAAAAAAATCATGAATTTCCCTTAAAATGGTCAAATACAAAATTTGGCAAAATTCTGCTATAGAAACCAGGAAGATTTTGTTTCAGTAGTTAGGTAGTTTAACCTAATGTAATAACATGTCTGGTGACTCCCTAGAAGGTGAAAAAAGATGGTGGATATACGGTAGATAATTTTTGCTATAGCATGAAAATAAAACTCTGAATAAAAATACCAGAAATGTAAAATTCAAGTTATATTACCTATATTTAGTCATCTGATAACATTTTTTACCACACCGTTTATTTTTCATAGTTTCCAAAAATGCCTCTCTATTTAAAACATTTTGTGTACAAAAGAATAGAAATTTTACTGTGTAATTTGAACTATCACCCCACTGATAATAAAGTGCTTATTTTCAACAAGCTTGTGTAACACAAATAAAAATCCAAAAATGATGAAACATAGGGGAAACTATAGATCGATAATTATTGGAATGTATGATCAATAGAAATGTTTTGCCCACACCTGGCCTTTAATGGTTTTATTTAAATCCAAAATCAAAATATGTTTGTAGTAGATTTAAGTGTGCTTTGTTTTGTCGATGTTGTCTCGTATTTTTAATATATAACTTTATTCACAATCTCAGATTAAAAGTATACATAAATAATAACTATATTTTGAATATTTTTAAATACAAAGTAAATACAAAATTAATTGAAGTTGTGAATGGAGTTAGGCTGTAAGCAAAAGCTTTAGACGCAAATCCCCTTTAAATGAATAAATTTGTAATAAATAAGTAAATAAATAAATATAATCAGTAAAATGTACCATAATAATTGTAATGATAATAATAACAATACTAACAATAGAAATAATGCAGTGATGATAACAAATCAAATGCTGAAAAAAAAACCAGTGCGTTTAAGTTTACGCCTTAACAAAAGGGTATTTTAATTGTTTTATTTCAATGAAACTTCACACCTTCGTTAATTAACTATTGTTCTATTATTATGCAAAATTGTTATTAAAAACAAGCCACTGAAACACTTTCAATTTAAGCATAAAACATGATAGGTTTTATGAAAATCATACATAATTTACACCATCTTTTTAACCAACATACACACAAAATGTTAAAATGTATTTATTTGTCACAAAATAGAAAAACACCAAGGTAATGTAAATAAATACTGCTTCGGCTATCATTTTCTGTAAAAATAAGTATTATTCTGGACAATTATGTAGTCCTTTTTTTTTTTAAAGAAATTGTTATTGTTCAGAAATAATGATTTATTATCAATTATTTTTTACATTTTGTGAAACATAAATATAGTCTGGCCTACTATACAGAACAAAAATATAATCATAAACTAAACTATAGTACTGTACATATTCCATGGTAGGGGCTTTATTTCCTATTTTTGTAGTGACCCAGCTCACATACTAGGTATAACGATGCAAAATTAAAGTTAATATTTTTCAAACAATTTATACATTGCCTGTTAGTATTTTGAATCAATATTATAATAACAAAATTATGAAAATCCAACTTTTCGAATTATAGGGTCTAAAACATCGCCGAAAAAAAAAACAAATTGCGCCCTCAGTCGGCAATTGTACTATGGTCCATTTTTCGCTAAAATAATTACATAAAATTACGGTCTTTAGTAATATATTTTGTATATCAACATTGTAAAATTCAATAAAATATGATATTACATGTTTATTAAATAAAAAAGTGTTTATTTAAGCTCATTCAACGAATTTCAATACATTATTTTCTCATGTAATTGGACAGTCCTTAGAGACAACGTGACACTTCACGACATACGCAAGAATAATTTTAGAGGAAGGAATCGTTTGATCAGCTAGCCTACAGACTACTTTGTGTCATCGAGCATGGACCTATAAATTAGTCGAGTTTACTATTTCCCAGTAAAAATACTGTAGTACTATCTTCACATGTCCTCTGGGAATATAACTGCCTAAAGGCGCGGCGCCAAAGTTTACGGATAAACTCTGCAATTTTGCTGGCAGAGAAATGGGGTATTAGTTTTAAACAAAAATATTCATATCCAACCTATTTCAATATCCCATGGTATTGTATAATCCTAATATAATAATAGTCATAATAAAAGTCATTTTTCTTATACTTTAATTCGGTTTCACTGAAATTAAATCAATACCATGCGCACATGTGACAACAATCATTAGAGGTTATATGTGCTGTGAGAAACGGATCTTAAACATTTTGGGCTGGTTAGTGGTGTAAGCTGAGTGATCACTGGCTAAACACAGGGTCCTGAGCTCAAAAGAGCTCCTGAGGAGGGACACCAAAATTTAAAAAAATTTCTGAATACAGTAAAGTAAAAAATAAAACAATAGTACACGTTAAATATCACAATTTCAGCAATGTTATGGAAACGGGACATATTAATATATGCCCGGTATTCAAAGCCCCCAGCATTGGAGGATCACTTAGCTGTATTGTGCCTCTGGAACTTTGTGCACAATACATATTTTTTAATCCTTTGCTGGAGGTACATCAACAATTTACTCATTATCATTGTCCTTTGCGATTAAAGTTTGAGATTTATAGGAACATTCTATAATATACATGATGAAAATTAAACAACATGCCTACTACCACATGCCTTTGTGATTCATGGAAAGGAATGTTATAACTTTTTATGTGGCTCTGTGATATTGTGCTAGTTTAATTTTTAACACTGCTAATCTAAGTTACTTACTTGTTTTTTAGTTGGGAATGGCTGTCATGTTTGGAGATGACTCTCAAATGTTCCCAGGACTGCTTACATTGAATCTCCATTCTCTCTAGTGTAACAGCAAGCACCTCAAAATCAACCTAAAATGAATAGATTACTTTACTAAAGAAAATTTGTTGAAATTCTCTGATATTCGTGGAATTCAACATTTTGTTTTATGATTTCATGGCTTTCAATCATAAAGCATCAACTAACTGAGAATAATTGAGACAAGGTGATGAAAAAAAGATACCAAAATTTAAAAATTTTTTATTTCAATAAATTTGTCCACTATTCACAAATATAAGGAAATCATCTATTTGTTATTATTATTAAATTATGTTTACTTTAAGCATTAATAAAATAGAATATATTTTGCATCAGAATTCTATGAAGTTTTTTCATTCATCTATGTACAGGACCATGTAGGACACAGTTTTAGATGAAGATGACATTCTCGAGAGAAAGTGATATGTGTGGTTAGTTCTAAAACCATAAGCCAAACCATTAAGACATATTTATTCTTTTGGTTCATACTATTAATGAAGTAATAAAATACCAATTTATTCTTTTGGTTTTTCTTTAACAATATCACATGGAATTATGTTTATCAAAATTATAACTAAACTGCTTACTTTTGAGCAACGACTTATAGATGCTAATTCACTGTACAGATCTGAACTATCTGGAAACTTCTCTATTACCATGCTACAAAGATGATGGAGGAGGGATTGTTTATGCACTGTATCTTTAACTTCTGGTACTCTGGCAAGATATTCTAGATTAAAACCTTTGGCCTAAGAAAAATAAAAGTACAATCTCAATGTTTACTGGTAATAAGTGTCAATTAATTTTGTATAAATAAACGATGAAGCAAAGTAAATTATATTTGCCAAAATGAATTATATTAATTCCTTCTCTCCTAGTATTTCTGTCCTCCACATAGGTCCATATAGTTTGTGCCTTTATTAAAAAAAGATATTGTGGATACTGTGGTCTAATGGTTAGGACTGAGTGTAACTGAGTGATTTATATTTTACCTGTACTCCATTAAGGAAGTTACCAATGGCAAGTAATGTTGCAAGAATGTATTTCAATGTCTTTGACGATTTCAAATCTTCAATGCCTTGTTTCAAATCAGCAAGTGGTTCAGCTACCTCCTGATGTATAAATTAAAATAAAATAGCAGTACAGAATTTGTTTAAAGTGTTTGATCAAATATAAATTAATTTGAAGGATCTAAAGTTATTTATTGAACCGTTATTGGTAGTCATGTTCAAGTGAAAGACAGTCAAATCACCAACCAGTCAAATTAACAATTGATTCATGATTGGTGACAAATTAAAGTCTGAATACTTTTTATGATGTCTTCATCTGCGATACAAAGCCAAAACTCTGTAGGTAAATTGTAGTATAATAATTTGTTGATTTACCTGTTCCAAGGTTTCATAATCCATCTTAAACAACCATAGATTCAGCCTAGCTTTTAATCCACTGATGGAAGACATCGTCATCAGAAACTGCTCAGCTGATCCAAGTGGTACATCAGGATGATTAGCCATAGAATCTTGGATTAGCTTAATCTCTTCATCAGAAGGCACTAATGTCAGTAATTTCTTGAAAAAATGGTAAATATTCAGTTTATCATATAGGGTTGAGGGATGGGGAAGAGGATAGGTACAAAGAGGAACAATTTTAAAATAATTATATTCTTTATTTATTCAGTAACGAAATATTAATTGTTTTCATGTTTTACAAATAATATACCACTAAACATAGTAAAACATTGCAATTTAATTGAAACCTTCCCTGTCATATTGATTGAAATAGTAAGTACACGTAACAATACACCACTACAAAGTTTATATAAGTAAATTAATACAAACATTGAGAATAAATTTTATTTGTATATGTGTTTATATAATTTGAAACAGTTTGTGAAAAACACCTCTTAGAGCAAGTTCATACGGTACGTTACTTACACGGGTAAGTTGGTTCCTACCCACCAAAGTTTCCGATAACTGTGCTCATGAAAGCAACTAACTCGGGTTAATACTATTATTAGAAAGTTATTATGTGGTATACCGCTGTTTTGGTAAAAGCAATGTAGTAGAACAGTTTGTGAAAAACACCAGGGCCAGATCGTTTAACCTAAATTGTAATCGTCAATAAATAATTATCTAACTCAACTTAATTAGTATGCCTAATGGTTTTCAATTGCTGGTACAATTTGGTGCGGAAAGTATAAACCCACTTTCTGAAATTTCCTTAATACGAATACCTAATATGTCCTATAAAAACCTACGAGCGCTTAGTAAATGTGCGCGCTTGTAATTGCCCAGATGGCTCTCGAATACAGGAACTTTGGCGTTAATAACCGGAAATGGTAAAAATGAACACAGAGCGAATGAATAGTCAAACACGATGTAATCTGTAGCCAAATATAATTGCCATCATGAGAATTTTAAAATGAAAAATAAATTTTATATTGAACTGTCTGTATTGCATGGTATCAGCCTGCCACATTCCTGTCTCATAATTTTATGATGGAGTGGTATCATTCATATTTATAAAATTAGTATCAAACATGGATTGTTTTCTTACAACAACGTCTTGCAATATTATATACAATATACATCTACTGGTATTAGCATTTTCAGTGTTACATATAATTATATATTTTAACTGTCTGATCAATTGAAATATTAGAAGTACTGGCTTTACAATGCTACTCATGACATTGAAGGGGAGGGTGGTGGTGTGGCTGGTGGTTGAACTGCAATAATAAAGTTGATTGTACAGATATTCCACCTCTGCAGTCACAGATTGACAAAAATGGATCGAATTTCTGTTATGAGTGTGCTTGCCTTTGTGTTATTAAGACGCCTGAAGGAATAGACACTTGTGGAAGAGAGATTGGAATATTATTATCGCCAAAATCAAAATATTATTTTTTTTAAAGAAAATCGGCTTGTCTTCAACATTATGATGCTGTACTTGAGCTGTTTAACCAATTTTCAGCTATTAAAAACAATTATCGTAGAGGGAGATAAGTAAATGCGAAGCATCCTCGTATCATTGTGTGCGGGTATTTTTCAGCATCGACATCCATTAGACAGTGTATACCCCAATCTATTTGGGGCAATTCGTTTTAATTGTCGCTAACTAATTATCTAACTCAACTTAATTAGTAAACAGGGTTACATTAGGTGGTTGAAATCAGTGCCGAATGTATGAACCAACTTTATATATACCATCGAGTAAAAATTCTAGAAGTAACGCGCAATTTACTACATTTTGCCCTTACGTAAATTTATATATAGATAATGACCAGAAATTACTTTATTAACCAGTATGCAGTTGCCATGTTTACCTCTTAGAAAACAGTAAACTCTACCAGATTTTTCTTGAGGTCCATATCCTGTTTTTAACCATTAAAAAATATTTGAACTTATATTTGAACAAATATTAGGCCAACCTGAGGGTGTCAAAGTTTATTACTTTACTTTTACTTTATTTGCATCTATTTTAGGTTATGCAACGGATATTGCCTTTTATATTGGTTCAATATAACATTTGAGATCCTCCTTGGGAATTTTTCTTCCAGGACTATATTCAACAAAGTATAGTATGCTAATAAAGTATTATATCTTACCTCTACTCCTTCTTTATTAATTGAGATGCTATCCATGTTTAGAATAGCCTGTTTGATTGTACGAGGTTGAGGTAAAACTGTCAATCCAATGTTGATACCATTTGAACGCTTGTGATCAAGTACTGTTAAAACATTTTTCTTCACAGAATCTGATTTCTAAAAAAGTACATTAAAAAGAGTAGTTTATGATTTGTAATTTTACAATGAAAAAACAAATTAAAAATATTTTCAAACTAGGTCAGTCGATTTAGGTATATTATATGAGCTATAAAGGATGAACAAATTTGAAATATAAATATTGAGTAAATCAAAGTGAATAGCAGCTACACATGGGTAAATACTGTAATGTTAATACTCTTCTGTAAAGTATAAACAATATAAGGGATTGAATATAACAACCATTTAATTTAGGAACACTTAGTATTAGTTATATTATTTATTACCACAAAAATGATCAGCAAATGATTTAATAAATATAAAATAAACTATACTGAGATCATTCAGCAGATAATGCTGAAAGCTATGCAATGTTTGTGTTATGGTCTACAGGCATCCACTAATTCATTTTAAGTGAACAAAAATTGTATGTGCTCAGTTTTAAATCTAGCATAGAGAAAGCGCACAATAGTATTTCAAAACAATCAGAGAGGTAGTATTGTTATAACTGTATTAAAAAGGGCATTCAAGCATAGCAAGATGTTTAGATCACAACAATTGCATCATAGCAACAGGAACATAACTAGGATTTTTATGGAAGGATTCAAATTTGTTTAAAGTGGAGCCTTTTATAGACCAACCAATCACTATTAATTGTATTAAAATATAAAGAGGTTGTGTGTGAGACGGTCTCCACCACAGCAGCCCCAACCATGATGGGGCTGGTGTAAAAAAAAGAGAATATGTACATTTAGTTAGTGGGAAATTGACCGCAATTCAGATGGTTCAAAATAGCTTATGTAAATAAAATCATGGGGCTTATGTAAATAAAAATTATGGGGCTTATGAATTGGCAGTCATGCCTAAATGGTTGGTGAAATTGTCAAAGATTGTATACAATCTTTGTAATCATGTAAGAGGACAAGTTGCAGTTCCAACAAATTTTACAAATATTACTGTACAATAACATAAACCATTCTTTTAAACTGATAATGTTTTTCTAAGGAAACTTTATGTTATGGTTAAATACTGTTGATTTGTACTGCATAATTTAAATGATCGTTACAAATTGGCTTCTTAAACATTGGACAGTCAGTAAAAAAGCTAAATGTGTACTAACCTGGTCCTGTATACATGCAAATCAAGCATCAGCCAGTGAGGTATTTGAGCAAAAATTTAAAACAAATCAGAAAAAAATATATAAAAGCAAGTTAGAAAAAGGATTGAAGCTTACTTCATACACTAAAACTAGTGCCAAACTTGAAAACAAAATATGAAATAAAATTATCATTTAGGAATTGAAGAATTGTTTAGGGACTCTTCCTTTTTTTTTTAAATGAAAGTTTTAGTATATAAATTGGCACTTAATGAAGGGACAGGTAAACGAACATTATTATTACTATTATTTTGTTTTCAATTTGAGCATACTACTCTATACAAGGCATATGTGGTTCAGGTCTATAATATAAACATTTCTAAAAATATACATGAATATAGTACAGTATTTAAAAATATTAATATAAGCTACATAGGACTACAGAAAAAACCAGATATAACTGTCTGACTTTTTTCCAGATGGATGGTATTCAACTGGCTTGTAAACTTTTGAAGCAACAATAACATAATCATTGCTCGATAGATCATATATTAAAAGCTGGTCTTGTCTGTATGTAGTGGTGGTTGTTCTTGTAGGCTCATGACCAACTCAAAATGTGAAAATGGTAAAAATGTAATCTAGATGAATATTGCATCCATGCATCAATTGATTATATTCAGAGTGATCTTTTTATGTCTTTGTAGATTAATTATTCGGTTACATAATAATAATAATAATTACATAATAATAATTACATAATAATAATTTACCTTGATCGATAATTCTTTAGTGCGATTCTCAAACAAATGTTCAAGTTTGTCACAATCTAATTTTACTGATGATAGCGTTTCCCAGATTGTACCTGTCTGAGAACCCTCTTTTATGGAAGAGAACACCGGATGCTCCAAGTTAGCTTCCTTCCAATGTAGTCTTACCGTTTTCTTTTTCTTATTTATTTCATCAGGTGTCCTTTTCAATGTACTATTGTGTGAGTTGACAATAGGTGGCGGTGGTGGCATAAACATTGGTGCCCCACTAACTGGAGGTGGTGGTGGTACACCATTCAGAAAGTACATTGGTGTTAAATAATCTAAAATATCATCATCATCTTCTGTATTTAGGTCAGTGAAGTCCCAATTCATAATACGTAGCTCACGTTTGTTCATATGCAAGATCTTTTCCCATTCTTTTTTGCGTTCTTCGTGTGGATTTGGGATTGATTCTTCCTCTGATATTGATCCTGGTGGGTTTGTACGACTTAAATCTTGAATTGCTTGGCTAATAGCACCACTAACATCACCACGACGGCTAGATTCTTCTGCTACTGTTCCTTCAAGTGAAGACTGTAATTGCAGCTTGTCATGAACAGATTGGACTTTTCCAAAATTATTTAAAATGTCTTTCTGTGGTAATAAGAGGGTAGATGGAGAATTCAAACTTTCCATTCTTGTAATAATAGAAGGTGAATTGTGAAGGCAAGTTGATATTTTTCGTGAATGGGATGATGGTGATGCTGTTGGTAAGTCATCTGGTTTATATGTCATATCTAGAATATAACGTTTTGTATCTGACAGGCCAGCGCTACTAGGAGTATGTGGTTTCATATCCGACAGGCCAGCGCTACTAGGAATATGTGGTCCATTAATTGCTTTTAGTGGATCTGATGTGGGATTTGTCTGGATCTGCTCTTGCATAGCATCTTGTGTTTGACTTGTTTTTAATGATTGCACTAGAGGATGAAAAGCAGTCTCTGTAGGACTGCTGGCTACTTTTTGGACCATAGGTAAATGAACTTTTTCATTTGATCCTGAAAATAAGAATAAAAGTTAAATGATTTCAATTTTTAAAATGATCAAATATAAAGTAGGATTAAAATTATCTTTTATATGCATGCACATTCATTCATGCAAATCTGTAAAACATTAATAAAATTTAATTGATGTTTGAATTGTCTTAAAATTGAGAGACAAATAATGTATATGAAAACATACCTGTACTTTCTATTGAAATACTAGAAGCACAGGATGACCGATCTCCAGCCTCTTTGTTGAGACTTGACAGAGAAGAACAGTTTGAAAGGGAACATTCTTCTTTTTCATTGTAATTTTCAGTACGCCTCTCTTTTTCGGATGCTTCATCAATTTCTTGCTTGCTACGTCTTCTACGAGAAGCAATTCCATTTGGTAGTGCTATATATAGAAATTAATAATTATAGGATCGCTATACATTCTGCACAAATTAAAAATAAATAATAAAAAACAATGTTGTTATTATTTCTTAAATCTAGCTGTAATAAAACTAGTATGATTATTACATTCTAAACAAAAAATTATTTATCTCATTTAATGTGATTCTGATAGAAATGGAATGCATTTATTATCAGTGCAGTGCAGGGCTCGATTTACTAGTGCATGCACAGTAGATTTCATTGGCCCATAAACTATTACTAGCTAGCTTGGCCACTTGAGTCAAGTACAACAGCAACACTATTGCCAAAGTATCAAGCCACTACTCAGCCATAGTTGAACTCTCTGTATCTTTCGGAAAGATTAGAGGGTTCCACTGTGTTCTGGTCCATTACCTCAGTCATTCATCACCGCAGTTGAATCAAATTTTTACAGAAACGACATTAGTGGCCTAATGTCCTAATGGGACGAAAAGGAACTAAAATATCATTCATCATCATTGCATATCGCACCGAAATACCAGGGTATCCTAATAAGAATAAAATCATTTGTATACAATAGAGGGTACACTAATTTGCTTACCAATATTGCCATCTCTTAAAAAAAGCATGGTCATTGTTCATATAAAAACTAAATTAACTTTTTAAAATGTTATTAAACTTGGCCAAAGCTGACATGCAAGATAGGCCTAGCCTATGTCAATAAATTATCTTTGTTTTTAATGGAAAATACCAAACTATTCTATTGCAGTTTGGTATTTATGTTCCTCACCTCACCTTCCTGTGATGACAGATTAATAGGTTCTTTAATAATGAAGCTCCGCCTAATTAACAGAATTTAGTGATTTTTTTGCCAATGTAATGCCAAGGCATGTTTATAGGTAAGTTCGTCCCAATATCAAATCCCCAAAACCTACTGTACTAGCCACCCGGGCTTAAATGGAGAATAATTTGGGGTACTAAATCGAGCCCTTGCCAGATATTTAATAGTTTACATGCACTAAATCATAAATTTCATGCAGAAAATCAAGAAAACAGAAAAAAAGATTTCATTAAATAACCACAAGAGTTGAATATTAACAAATCCTGAGCTAATAACACTAGTTCTTTTTCCAATTAAGGTTTGATTTCTTTATAAAATGTCACAGTATTAAGCTCATTATACTAATAGTTAGAATATCAATGATGTAGCAGTCTGGTAGTAACAGCAGTTTGATTTAATTGTAGTACTATACACTGCTTTAAGATTAATAAATTAATCAATTGATTTTTTTAATTAAAAAAATAATGTGACTGAGAATGTGCAACTGTAAAAATATGCAATGATAGATGATATACTGGTGTACTTACTATCAGGTGCAAGAAGTTTACGAGAAGCCAAAAAAGCCTCAACAGCTGGATATATGCAATGACAGAAAGAATATTGGAAAATACAATAACAATAGAAGTACAAACAAAATCATTACACAAATTAAAGTATAGGAATACAGTCAACTATTCTCAAAATCACACAAGCTTGGTCTAGCTAAAAATGTCACAATTTTTTTTTAAATTCTGACATTTTTCATAGTACAAAGAATTTTGAACTTATTAGCATTACAAATAAATTCTAGTTTTATGAGACTCAATGGTAACAAAAATATCAACAAACATTAACTAAAAGCAGCTACCTAGTTTCCCACTGCCAATCAATAGAGATATTAAAAGAAGAACAATGCATGTTAGGATAACTAGAAACAGTGTAATGAAAAGAAGTTGATATTGAACAACTATTTGGTTAGCATACTAATTTTTAAAAGTTGCTATTTTGTGAATTGAGAAAAAAAATTCAAACAGTTAAACTTTTCCCAAATGAAAATCTTCAGGTTTAAAAAAAGTACTAGATTATAGTCCCCATTCAATCAATATTTGTGTTAAAGATATAAAAAATAAATCATATAAAACTATAGAATTAAGAACAACTCGATTATTAACTACAAAAAACCAAATTATGAAAATGAGCAAGAAAAATGTGAATGTGTTTGAGAGGATTGAAATACAAGATGACAGTACAGCTCCAAATTATTGCATTCTGCACGTTTTAGCTTTGTGATCCTTCCCACGCATAGGCTATGAAGGGTTATGGAAACGTAGCATTAATTTATAGCTGTACTGTTACTAGTTGCTAGTAGAGATTATCACAAAGAAAGTTTTCCCAAGAATTCAAATGGAATTGCAAGCCAAATTGTTAACAGCAGAGGATACAAAAGGCGTAATAATAGGGGATTCCAATGAATAAAGAAACATACAATGAAACTGAAATTTATTGTGAAGAAGTTGTTTATAAAAAAAAAACTCACTTTGTGATTGTAAAAGGTGATAACTATGGGATCCACGATAACATGCACGAAATTTAGCTTTGTAAGTAAATATTAAAATATTAATATACAGATTCTAATGTTATTATTAGTGTTTAATTGTTAATAAACTGTGCAATTAATAGTATTGATCAATAATTTATTCTTTATATTATACAACAAAAAGGATTTTTAATTTATTTTTTTGTATTGGAAATGCTGATGACTTATACTAAGAACTTCTTTACACATCATATGTGCATAAAAGTGCAGTGTATTGCTTTCTATAAAGGAAAATGGTGAACAGATGTCTACAATTGATTTGGGTATACAATCATACCAAAGTATTTTGAACACTAATTCACCAAGATGTTTATACACAGTGCCTTGTTAATATAGCTAATAAGAACATTAAAAAATGAGTGTAACATTGCAGTTTACAATGTTGAGGTATAGGAGTACTAAGTACCAGTATGTGAGAAATATTAGCACCTAAAAACAAATCTAGTTAATACAAATTTTAATAAAATACATTCAGATTTATAGGATTGTACGAGGAAGGTAAACATTTCTTACTGCTATTTTGTATATGACTTGTATACATTTTTAAACATACAGTTAATTACTCATCAAGCTTATTGTTTACAATCTATCCTGTTTCCATGTTTTCAGTCCACCATTTCCACCTTGCAATCACTAAACCTACAGAATATTCTTTTCTAAGCATTATTTTAACTACAGTAAAATTTGTTAAATAATGACTCAATACTAACTTTGAACTTCCGGATCTGGTAGTTGCTGAACCACTGGGTCAGGTTGTGATTCTGATCTTGTTGATATATCTGTATTCAATCAACCACAAAATACAATATTAAAAAGTAAAATATATATGAAAGGTTATATTGTAATTATTGCTTAGAGAACAGTCAATTTTAAGCCTTTTTTCCATTGTTTTCAATTGTTTTTCAATTGTAATACTACTATTGTATATAATAAGATAATAATAATAATATATAAGATAATAATATATATATATATATATACAGAATATGATGCTTTTAAAATTAAATACCACCAAGATAAGCAATCACAGAGCAGTAATGCTTATTGATATTTTTCTCTCTTTCAAAAACTTTTTGCTAGACAAAAGCTAATCTAAAACTAATTTTGAAATTTAAATATATATTGCACATACAATTTTATTTTATAATTACATGTAGAAAATAATAATAATGGTGATTTTAAATGCTAAACTGAAATGAAGATACTATAACTCAGTTACATACAAGAAATGAATATCCTAAACCTCTGCTACATGCATGAAATGAAGATCCTAAAATTCAGTTACATACAAGAAATGAAGATCCTAAAACTCTGCTACATACAAGAAATAAAGATCCTAAAACTCTGCTACATGCATGAAATAAATATCTTTAAACTCTGCTACATGCATGAAATGAATATCCTAAAACTCTGCTACATACAAGAAATAAAGATCCTAAAACTCTGCTACATGCATGAAATGAAGATCCTAAAACTCTGCTACATGCAAGAAATAAAGATACTAAAACTCTGCTACATACAAGAAATGAAGATACTAAAACTCAGTTACATACAAGAAATGAATATCCTAAACCTCTGCTACATGCATGAAATGAAGATCCTAAAATTCAGTTACATACAAGAAATGAAGATCCTAAAACTCTGCTACATACAAGAAATAAAGATCCTAAAACTCTGCTACATGCATGAAATGAAGATCCTAAAACACTGCTACATAAAAGAAATAAATATCTTTAAACTCTGCTACATGCATGAAATGAATATCCTAAAACTCTGCTACATACAAGAAATAAAGATCCTAAAACTCTGCTACATGCATGAAATGAAGATCCTAAAACTCTGCTACATGCAAGAAATGAAGATACTAAAACTCTGCTACATACAAGAAATGAAGATACTAAAACTCTGCTACATGCATGAAATGAAGATACTAAAACTCTGCTACATGCAAGAAATGAAGATCCTAAAACTCTCCTACATGCAAGAAATGAAGATACTAAAACTCTGCTACATACAAGAAATGAAGATACTAAAACTCTGCTACATGCATGAAATGAAGATCCTAAAACTCTGCTACATGCAAGAAATGAAGATACTAAAACTCTGCTACATGCATGAAATGAAGATCCTAAAACTCTGCTACATGCAAGAAATGAAGATACTAAAACTCTGCTACATGCATGAAATGAAGATCCTAAAACTCTGCTACATGCATGAAATGAAGATCCTAAAACTCTGCTACATGAATGAAATGAAGATCCTAAAACACTGCTACATGCAAAAAACGAAGATAATAAAACTCGCCTGCTTCATGCAAGAAATGAATATCCTAAAACACTGCTACATGCAAGAAAATAATATCCTAAAACTCTCCTACATGCAAGAAATGAAGATTCTAGAATTCGCTACCTGTTGAATCACCTCCCTCCTGTCGACGTCTACGTCTTCTAACTGGTTTTGCTTTAAGCAACAAAGCATATGAAAAAGGTAATGAAATTTGCATTTCATAGAATATTGTAAAAGTGAACCAAAAGTGTGAGTGAAAAGCTGCATTAGAAAATATGAATTCTAGCATACTTTGAATTAATACTAAACTTAATATTGAACAGGGAATTGTTGAATACTTGCATCCAATCACATGGAAGTTTTGTGAAAACTTGAGAATATTCCTATTCATTAAAAGAGAACATTCTTACAAGTGTTCATGGATGACAAATTTAAAGTCAAATTTCCATTTTTGGATATGTTTAATGATATATTGTCGACTAGGAAAAATCATTTCAAAAGTTGAAATGGTAGTTTAAAAAATTGGACCAAAATTTGGTGGGGGAATTATTCAAAACAGGTGATTTATTTAAATCACAGAGGTTCCTCCATGTTCAAATTAAACAAAGCACTATGAGAGAACAGTAAAAAGTAAATTCAACCCCTTTTTTTACCTTCAGTTGTTGATGTTTCTATTTCTTCCATTCTTCTTGATCGTCTAGGTGATATTGCTGTTAAAGATGTTGTAGATATTGATGATGGCACAGCTAACCCTAGTAATTAAAATAAATATAATTGGAGATTATTGAACTATTAAGTACACGGGACCAATGGATTTACATCCCATTCGAAGGACGAGGCAATGAGAGTAAAGCATCTTGCCTAAGGATATTATCATTACACCATCACTTTCGTAGTTAGAATACAAATAGTATAATTTTCTAAAAATTAAATAAGTAGAACCATGAAAATAGTTAACTTATCAAAAACTATCATTATCAAAAAAATAGCATAATAGCGCAAATGATAAATCACACTTATATAAAAATGAAAACAATCTTAAAATTAAACATTTATTCTAATTTCTTCACTTTAGACAAAGTATTCAAACCGGTATATCTATATTATAAGTGAGAGAGTTGGTACGTTTGTTTGTGTGTTTGTTTGTTTGTTCGTTATACAAATTTTTTTACTGCACATAACCTTACATATTGTAAAAACAAAGTTTTGTTTTCTGTTTTAAAAACTGGAGTTATATGCGATATCTTCTAGGACGATAGTATCTTTCAAGCCTTTAATTTCAATTTGAATATACTATAAAGAGCTTTGCTTATCAGCTGCCATTTTAAGTTAATACAGGTGTACGGTATCAGGACCAGGGAATTAATTAACATCAAGCTTATTTAAGCTGGAGACGGTGATCACTTGCGTTCCCGAACAAAACATGCAAATTCTTTCTGTGTCTTAACACTCGTGAACAAATGGTTCACATACTCAAAATAAGATTTTTGACATGATTATTTTTCATTTAGTCTTATATAGTTAGTTATATAACATTAATTTTGTATTATAATAACACAACTAAAATTGGTTGATTTTGTATCGCATGCCATGCATTATTTTTCCAATTTCAATAATTGAAGCTACTATTACATGGTCAGATTTTAAAAACAAAAGATGACAGACATTGTGACAAGCCGAGTATGAAAAAACAATGCGTTTTTAGGACACCATATTTATATCATTTTAATGTGAAATGGTCTTAAGAGAATATACATTTCATACATGTCAAGTTTTAGACTACTGATTGCTTGGGATTTACCAATTGCTGCCTGCCCCTCAAACCAAAACTTTACTGGTCAGAAAAATTTGTCATTTTTGAAGATGGCTTTTACAAATCGAAAAAGTTCTCAAAGATTAGATTATACCAAAAAATGATTTAGACAAGATACATTTATTATATCTGATTTGTATAAAAGTGTGAAATCTTTTTAAAATTGTCAAAATGGATATGAAAGGGTTCCTATCAATATCATTTTATTGGCTCAACATGTAGATCAATCAGTTTTAAGCTTACTATAGTCATACTAAATGTTTTGCACAACAACCCCACTCAAAACGTCCACGGAGAACGTGTACAAATCTTTTTGTGACGTCACAAAAAGAAACTTTTGTATTACAGAGATACGAATTTTGAAGTTATTTTGCGCATGACTGGGAATCACATCATCATCATCGATGGTAATCAGCCTCTTGCACACAATTTTTTTTTTGCTATTTATTATTGAAAATTTAATAGTTACAAACAGTACTTTATGAGCTTAGCTGTGTATTGAAAGTATGTTACATGTGATTCCAAGAAAGGCAAAATGTTAAAGAAGCAGAAAAATGGCATAGTAAGTGGGTGGAGGGTGGGGGTGTGATGTGGGGAGAGAAACGGTTAAACTACAACTTACTATTTGGTTCAGGTGTAGATATCTCGCCATTAGTTTGCTTAGGTAGGGTATCATAGCCTTCTGCAAAAAAGATGTTAGTTCTAGTCAGCACCAACTACAATAACACCAATTGAAATCAAACTGAGACTTGCCTTTAACAATCAAGTTTGCAAAACAATTACTACAATTTTGTATAATTTATTTTAAAATAAGTATCTAAATTGTCCAGTTTTGATTGTAGATCTAAAAATCAAATTAACGCAAATTTATAAATTTTTACATTTTGTTATGAAAGGTCTCAAATACATTTGAGATGTTGAAAAGCTAAGCATGCTAATCAATTAATAATTAAGAAATTCGTATATTTCAAGATCAAGAACAGTTAGGTCAATGTTACATTATTGTGCAATATGGGTGTCTGTAGAGTAGAGGACTAATGACTACCACCACATACTAGTGGGAATAATGTAATAATATACATATGTATATACATTGATGCAAAACAAAATATGAGTGATTTAGAATGTTGGCTACCAAGCATGCATATTCTGTGTCCTTTATTTAAGTACCAACAAAATATAGGGCACTACAGCTCTAATTCATTCTTAATCATCTATAATAGTAGCCAGCAGGCAACTCATGTTGCCAAGATGTTAAGAAAAATAAAATTATTGTTAGAAATGATAAAATAATAAAATGAAAAGAATGTTTTAAAAATTCATAAATATATATTCATCTCTTCTGATGTGGCTCTATCATTCTTGATGTTAAGACAAGGAATGTAAATGAGTATAATGGGTGAAAACACAAAACCCTTTTGTCTTAGGAATAGACAGGGAATACTGTATGCTATACTTTTAAGTACTAGATGGTACGCTCGCTTCACTCGACGTACCATCTAGGTCGTGCCCACAGATGATTCTCGAATACACAGTAATTTCAGCGTAAAAAAACAAGCGATTTTAAATTACGTATAGGGAGCACTATAATGTTGTTTACAGAAATTAATAGACACAGTGATTTATGTAGTCAACTAAAATTAGCACACTGGGAATTACTTCCGAAAGAGAAACTTCACAAAATGAGTCCAAATTTGTTGAGTCAAATTTTGTCTGGTAAATATGGTTCAAATAAACATCATATCCAAAGTTTACCAAATTCGGACATCAGGGCGTGGCCGCCATTGTTGAGCATTGCTAGTAGATATAAATGTGATATTTAAAAAACCATACAACGTACCTATGATGTCATAAGATTGTTATGACGTCATATTATATGTCACAATAATGCTCAATTGGCATTCTAAGGGAAAAATATAGAAACAGTAGGAAAAGATGTTTTAAATCTCATGAAAATAGTAGAACATTTAACACATCCAGGTTCAAGATCATGGGAATCAGAAGCTATTCGACCACCCTTCACAACATGAACTAGAACATTTCAGTTAATTTTCTGCAACTGCATCTTTTTATAACTGCAATCTCATATATATTTAAAAGAGATTCTTAAGTCTGCAATGGGTCTGGGCTTTAATAATTCGACGGCATCAAATATGGAGTTGGATAACAGTTTCTCATAAATACATGTGTAATGTAATAGTTGGCGCTGTCAAAATACTTCACCATGCATGTAGGCACAGCATGTTAATTTTGGACTGAACAGTTCTTGCTTCGAATACAATTCATCCCTCTGTTTCTTTTCCAAGTTCAGAGCATTACAAAGATGTTGAAAATTTGCTCCTTAAGATGTTTTATCTTTTAATACCGTTTATTCCACTATTGTTTGCTTCTGTCTTAAAACGCAATCATTTTTTTAATGATGGCAAAGTAATAGATTTAATAGATCCCCCATCGGCATTCAAATTTTCTAATCCATTTTCTGTCAAGGAAGTTGATTCCTGCTTGTTGTCGAAATACTGTAATTAGTAGTGGCAAGTTTGAAAATTACTTTATAACCGTAACAACCCCTTTGGAATTCTGTTGATGTGTTAAGCAGTATCTTTAACTGATGGTTCTTTCGTTAGCTCATAAATGATCAACACCAGTCCCAATTTATCGCAATGTTAAATAAGCGAAATTCATAAAATCGTGCGTAACTTATGCTGCGTGACTCTAAAGTCATATAACAAAATTCCTTGCACATCTACAGATAGAGTTCAATCTTGTGACAATCGTATGTATTAATAAAAATACAATGATGATGTAAAAAAAGTTAATTAAAATAGAATAAAATACACCACATTTATTGCTAAAATGGATTCATCAGGAATAGGGTAATTAGGACACATACAAGAATACAAACAAGAATTAGAGATACGCTGCGATCAAAATTTGTGGAAAGAAAGAAGAATAAGATAAGGGAAAAAAAAATCCTAACAATAACAAGGGGTTATCCGCTAAGTTTTTACATTTTCCCTATAGGTCATTTAAGCAGTATTGACATTTTCAAATTTACCATATGATGTCTTGGTACATCATATGATCATTTAAATGCTAATTGAAACTTTTAATATCACATTTATATCTACTCGTAATGCACATAGGTGGTCTAAAACCAAGCGTTAAGGGAATACGGGGCTTCAAAATGGTATAGTAAATAGAAAATGTTTTGTTTTCCTGCAGTTTCTACATTTTTTTGAATAGGTCATTTAAGCAGTTATAACATAATATATGACATCACAACTACTTTATGACGTCATAGTTACGTCATATGGTTAAATGTGCAAATTGGGAAGTTTAATATCACATTTATATCTACTCGCAATGCACTTAGGTGTCCTAAAACCAACTGTTAAGGAGATACGGAACTTCAAAATGGTATAGTAAATAGTGGTCATTTTGAATTTATGCTAATTAACCCAATTCCCGACGTCCGATTTTGGTAAACTTTGCAAATGATGTTCATTTCAACAAGGAGAATGTTTAGAAACTTGTTTGCTTGCAGTTTCTAAATTGTTCGCATAATAATGTAATTATAATAAAAAAATTCCAGAAGTAACGCGCAATTTACCGAATTTTGCCCTTACTTAAATTTATATATAGATAACTAAAAATAGTTCCTGTGATGCAAGACAAGAATACTGAGAGAACAAAATCCTTTATATTATCTTATGCAATCAAGTTTATCAATGTCTTTAATCGCAAATTTTCAAACTACAATAAAATTATGGTTAATCAATGTGCAATGTACTATATTATTGTATAAAGGGTGTCTAAAAAAAATAAAATGTTGTCGTGCATTATTTATTAGCTGGATATACATTGACCCTTCTCACTAAAGTCGGTATATACAGGATTTCCTGCACAATATACCAGCTTACATGTAACGAATGAAAGAACCACTTCATCAACGAATCTTAACCAGAATAATTTGTATAACATGCTGTTGTTTTTGTAAGTTTCAAAAAAAGAAAATAGTTGGATTAGTTGTAACATACACAGTTAAATCACCGTTAATAAACACAATATAGATATTACATTATATATTTTTAGTACAAAATGTAAATATTATCTAACATGCATTGTATATAATGTGCATGTAGGAAGTAAGGTTAATACATTTTGCGTGCAAAGAAAGCACGCTTACCATCCACTTGCTTGCCCTCATCTTTTGGTGTTTCTTCACCATTACCAATTTCAGTATCACCTTAAAAATAAATCATCACCAATATTATTTAAAGAGTAAAAAATTGAAAACAATTTATGATTGACACTGCAACAACACAGCATGACCTAGATATTGAGTGTTATTAATAGCACAAATTAAAAGGTTTGCTGCAAGATAATGTTTCAGTTTCTTTGTAATTAATTGTTCATCATGATCTTTGAATTGGCTGTGCAATGGTTTCTGCCACCTTCTGTGGTATCACAGTAGTAGTAAATCTAAATCTAAACAGCTAGTCTTTTTCAAACTAAGCTAAAAGGAAAACCATGACTTTTTCTTTATTAATATATTAGTTAAAATCTTGAAGTAAGAAAACAAACAAATCAATAATGTTGTGTGTGTGTGTCTCTCTCTGCCCCTATATCAATAGTTAGTAGGCCATGCAATCAATAAATATAATAATACAACACAAATTTATCAAAAACAATTATGAATAAGTAATGAATGATATAAAAGCAAACGCAACAATATTTTAAATATGTATGAAAAACGTCGAATAGTTCTGAATATTGCTGTGGATTCAAAAATAAAGTTTAAAAATAAAAACACCACACACAAACTTATTAAGTAAATGTTATGTATCATTATTGTAAAATTAGAAATGAATATGTGGCAATCAGTTAGAAGAATTATGAGGAATCCTGAGAAAGACAACATGCTAATGCTGCAATCATATAAATTGCACTCACTGACAAGCTGAGTAGATGTTGCAAATCGTGGCTTCCATTTTCGAGAAAAATAAGGAACTAGTTCTTGAAGAAAAACAAATAAATCAACATATATTATTTCACTAAAAAAATTAACGTTTCTTTCTATTAATAAGCATGAACATTAATTCAATTTATGCTAAACAATATATAAAATCTAGAAAGATAAAATTATATTCAATTGATTAGAAAATTGATGCAACAAAACTGTAGTAGATGGCATACCCTCAGTATGAGTAGATATCATAGTCTTGGGAGATGAGTCACCTTTCGTGAGCAATTTCAATATATCTTCTTCATCATCAGTTGTAGTTTTTTTCTCTATTATGGGTAAAGTATCATAAAAATGTATTTAGTTTTTAAATGTAATGAATAAAATTAGTACTACTATAGGTAATAAACTGTTTTACAATTTTTACAATCACAAAATAATCACAATAAAGCTTTGCGTAAAACTCTACTGTACTATCAATTACTTGTATATAGTGGTTAATTAACAAAATAAATAATACCTACTGAATAACATACTTAACAACACATAAGTTATGAGTAAAGATCAAAACTTTTTCTTTAACATTATTATTATTTGTATCATAGATGTAAAAACCAGTTAACTTAATATTTTAAAATAATATTTGTTTAACTTTATACTTTATACTGTTAGAATGAGAAAAGGTCCCCCAAACCGAGATTCGAACCTGGAACCCAAATCCCAAAATTAGACCACTGTGGCTTTCGTGGTATTATTCAAAATTGAATTGGATAAGGACTCATTAACACTTTTGGTGTGGTACAGTTAAACAGCACTATACGCATGTGCACCAGAGACAGAATTGATATGCTTTCAGTATATTAATTCACGAAGCTGGACCTCCGAAAAAATACTTTTATAAAACAGGCATAGAATATAAAACCAGGTCATTCATTGTCCTAAATGTTTTTAATTTAATTATTATTTTATTTTATTATTTATGATTACATGAATACCTATAAAACTATATTTTAGCTTAGAGAATGGATTTATTTGGACAGTCACAAACCACCAAAAAAGTGTCCAACCAGATGAACAAATAGTAATAATATAATTGCATAGTAGAAATGGAAAAATATGTGCATTGATCGTCATATAACATAAGACAGCTAATGTTAGAAACTCTAAAACAAAATTGAATGAAAACACATTTCTACTTGTTCTAACACTTACTGCCCACTACAGATGATCGTGTAGTAGATTTATCCACTGGTCTTGATGGATATTCTGCGAGAGATTTCTTGATGGTATTATCATCTTTTGACATGTCATTGCATGATGTTAAATCTGTATTACCTAATGATTAAATATTGTATAATGAAATGATGTTAATCTAATATTTCTTCCCTTAATTAACTTTTAACTTAATGATGAATACATGCAAGAATGATCAAGAATTCCAAGAGCAATGATTTTTAAATGTATTAATATTCAATTGTATTATATTTAATTGAATATTAATACATTATACACTTTACCTCTTAAACATGATGACCATTTTTCTCCTTTGTATTGCTATCTTACTTTGATTGAAATCTTACTTGAAGTAATGTTATGTTGTGTAAAAAGTAAAAAGTGACAAACATAGTTTATAGATTTAGTAATTTAGTTGTGTGTGAAAAATGGTGATATATTGAAAAAGTAAACTATAAGGGAGGGACATGTACTCACTACAATCTAAAGTTGAATCACCTTCCATTAATAATTTCATAATATCATCAGCATCTATAAAAAGTTGGTTTATATAAAATATGATTACGGTACTAAAACTAAAAAACACTACACAATATTTATTTACATCAATAAATGTTTGTAAATACTGTAATAATAATTGTATGTAGGAAGCACAATTGAAATTGTAGAAATTGTCCTTCACTATTATTGATTGTATGTTATCGCTATGGGTGTATTATGAAATTGTTAAGTAACATTTTTTTTAAATTGTTAGAGTATCGATAATAATTTTTAACATCAAATCATTGGCCACTGTGTAAATGTTTTAAACTAAACCAAAAAGTGTTTTGTTCAGTATGAAACATCAGTGTATGAGACTATATTATTTGATTAGAATGTTAATGTACATTAATACAAAATGTTTACAAAATCTTAAGTATTTCTACAATCGAATTTTCCTTTATCAGTGAACAAATCTAATGAACAACTCACTGTCTTGAATTCTCTGCCTAGACCTGTATCGAGGGACTACAGCTTTAGCCTTTTCAGAAGTAACAGCAATATAAGAGGCTGTATTGGAATATAATTATAAATCCAAGAAAACAAATGAACACATATAAAAAAACAAATAAAAATCAATCATCATTGATACAGAATCTTGCAGAAAATACACGTGCACATCCTATCATGCAAGTTATTGAAATCTGCATATAAAACCAGAAATCATATATTCAACAAAAAGAATAACTTCTACTCAGAATCTTACAGAAAATACACATGCACATCCTCTGTCATGCAAGTCGACATTGATATGCATATAAAACCAGAAATCATATATTTCAACAAAAAGAATAACTTCTTCTCAGAATCTTACAGAAAATATACATGCACATCCTCTGTCATGCAAGTTGACATTGATATGCATATAAAACCAGAAATCATATATTTCAACAAAAAGAATAACTTCTACTCAGAATCTTACAGAAAATATACATGCACATCCTCTGTCATGCAAGTCGACATTGATATGCATATAAAACCAGGAATCATGTATTTCAACAAAAATAACTTCTACTCAGAATCTTACAGAAAATATACATGCAAATACTATGTCATGCAAGTCATCATTGATATGCATATAAAACCAGGAATCATGTATTTCAACAAAACGAATAACTTCTAGTCTAATATTTTGAAACCTAACAATTATTTGCCCAATAAATTAAATCTATGTTTAATGATGTATTGTCCCCCAAAATCATGAAAAATAAAGATTTTTAAAATTGGACTTTGAATAGGCCAATTTGCAGTTTTGATGAAGTTGTTCACTTCCATAAGAAAAAAATCGGGGGAAAAAAATTATTTCACCTATAAAAAGACAAAATAAACAGTTAAATTACCCAAAAACTCATTGTCTTCCAGACAATTTGACCATTTTTTGCTTTAAATTTTTTTTTTTCAGACCCAATTTTTTGTGAAAGTGAATAATTATTATGACATTAAAATAACATATTCAACAAAAAAATTTAAAAAAATATTTTTTTAGGGGGACAATATATCTTTAATGAAAATCTATGACAAAGCCAAAAGCAATGGAAATCCACAAACAATTACTGTGTTGTGTACATTACAGAAAATAGTGTTTAATTATAGACATGAATATTGTTAAAAACAATAATGAAATTATAATACATAGAAAACCTAGAATTGCATTTCAAACCACTGTATTGGGCTGCAAGAAAACTGATAACAAGAAATATTTCTTACAAAAAATGCTGCTTATCTTTTTGACGTAACATTTCTAATTATTGTCCTTTCTTCAGAAATAATGATTTATTATCAATCATTTTGTTTAATGTAAATATAGTCTGGCCTACTGTACAGAACAAAATATAATCATAAACTAAACTATAGTACTGTACTGTAATTTCATGGTTTAAGCGTTTATTTCCAAAGGTCGTATAAAGGCCCAGATACTAGGATAACGATGCAAAATTAAAAATTAATATTTTTCAAACAAATTATACATTGCCTATTAGTATTATAACCTAGAATTCCATTCCAATATTTGGGCTGCAAGAAAACTGTTAAAAATATATGTTAGTGTGTATTGCAATACCAACTAGCATGTTTGATATTCTTACGTGTAGTAGCTTCAGATGCTACATTGATTGCTGTTTTTGTCTCTTTTGAACTCAATTCTGGTTCTTCCTGTATTGTTGCATGTGATTTTGTAGTATGGTGCATACTCCACCAATCTATCAATCAATCAATCAATCACCAAATATAAATATATCATAACAATGATAACTAAATATTATATAGGTTGAAATCATTTGTAAGTCTGCAAACCGTTCACTATCTCATTCTTCTGGCTCTGATTTGAATTGAACCAAAGTACCATAATATAACACAGGGCAACTGGTTACACATATTCTACTATTTCATCTGCATTGTTTCATAGGTTGCTCTAATATTAAATAGTACAAATAATGAATGTTTATGAGTGGAATGGTACAAATAATGGCATGAAGTGAATGATGAAAGGTTATATTTTAACGAGGCAAAGGAAATAACTTTTCATCATTCACCGAATGACATTATTTGTACCATTCCATGAATAAAAACATTCATTATCTGTTTTATATAACATCTAAATAGATTCCTGTCATTTGAATCAGATTGGATAAAAGCATAGAGATATTATAATACACATATAAATATATAATACACATTGACATTGTTTTTGTGTAACAATATTTATATTAGAAAAAAATTATATATATTTTTATAATGGTATTGCTGCCTTTCTAGCCTAAAGCTATTATATAATATATTTTTATAATATAGTATATATTAGCTTAGGATAGAAAGGCAGCAATCATTTCGAAACTTTGCCAGGCAACTGAAATTGATTTAGGCTAATTTTGTATTTTGTTTCTATGATTCCATGTCTTGTAGAGTTGTTGCCATTAATTAATCAAAATCATCAACGATCTAAAGCTAATTTAAATGCTAATTTGGTCTAAATTAGTACGTATATCTCTCAAAAAATTTCCATGGCGATATAATCAAGTGTTCATGTTTGTTATTGTATATAAAAATATGCGACGCTGTTGGATTTCACGTTCAGAATCACAGTATGGTCTCGCAAACATTTTTTCGTATACAAACATAAATTTTTTTCGGACACAAAAAAAGAAGTACTATTTAACGATCACTATGTGACCCACAATAATCCAATCAAATGATAGGAATTTATTTAGGTGTTATATAATACCGGTAATCATTTGTAATTAGTTATATGAGTTAAAGTGGCACACAATATCAAATTGTTTACAATTTTAAAATACTTTTACAAACTTTAATTTAAGGCGATATAAAAAGAAAAATACAAATAATAGAAGAAAAATAAATTAGGCCTAAGCCTACTGATGGGCAAATTTAGAATTACCATCATAACAGGTTTCTCAGTTTAAGAGTGTTGCCATGAAAAGTTAGCATCATTTAGAATTTATATCCATAATCATAATTCCAAAGTAAAAAATAACAAAAATAATGTAATCAAAATGAATTCTTATATTCATTGTTTCTTTCATGTTATTTAACAGCTAAACTCAAGTCAAATTAGAAGAATAGTATTAAATTTATTACTTTTAGTAACCAGTTAAATTGCAGCCTGAAAATAACAGTTAAAAACACCCAATCGATTCGGTGCCATTTAACCGGTTGTTTGACAGCCGCTGACCGTCAGTCAACTATACTGCAGAACGTTTGAATAAACCGCCAGGACCCATTGCATTTTGAGTAATGTTAATGATTTAAACTGTTATTTAGGGGCAAAAATTGAGAAGAAATACAGTCAATATACAAATTATATTTTAAATCTATAAACGGTTTATTCGGCACTATGCGTCTGATTTCTTAAAAAGTGAAAACTAAAACTTACTATTATACAGTTTGTCAGATGGAGGAAAAGTCTCTAAAGAAATCAAAGAAGCATTTAAAAGATAACAATTTAGAATTCAAGAACAGTACAATAATTTTTTTTTATTCTAAATATGAGAAATGAATATTATATTTGAGGATGGCAAAACTAAGTGGGAACCAATATGCTTCATTGAACCATATTATTTTAAAACAAGAATGCTAATATGGTACCAATGTATTATGGTTAGAAATAACAAGTCAATGTCAAATTAAAAGTTAATATTTCTTCCACAAACGATATTTGCACAATCATTATTGGAACAAGAATCTAGGGAAATAAAATTGTTTTCACTACAATCACAACAGTTAATATAGTCTATGGCATTAAGTCACATAAATGACAACAAACAAATAAAAGAAATAATACTCTAATGTTCATAAAGCAGAGGTTATATATAACAAGCTTCTACAGATAACTGTATTTTAAAAAGATATCTAGTTAAAAATAAAGTAAATACCAAACAACTTCATTTAATTTCGTTTTATCAAATTACACTTATCATATTGTATTTGTGATGGAATCATTATGCTATAATATATATAATATATATATAGTACAGTGTGTCATGACAGGTTTTGAAGTGTAAACTAAGCTTTAATGTAACTAAACATTGTTGTTTTATGAGATGTGCTGGTGATGTGTTGTACTCACTGTAAGGACTACACTGAGGACTTTCTGCGCTATCAGGCCACCAGGCTTAAAGGAAGAAAACAAGTATCATAAGCTTTAAATATATTGTGCTTGATGATGTCAATATAAAGATAATAGTACTTGATGATGGCATATAAGGTTATAACATAATATGCTTTTTTTAATATTTTATTTAATACGAATATAAATTATAAGTGCAATAAAATTCATATTAAATATTTATAAACTTGAAAAGGACAATCAATTTAATAATTAAATGGTCTCCCATCTATTTAATCAGCTAATATTAAATTGTTAAAACTTGTGGATAAAAATTACACATGCTAAAGCAATTACACCTAATATTAAATAAACTACTATATACTTTGCCATGCACAAGTTTAAGAACACTGAACTCCAAGCACCCAATGCCATGCAGATACTCACTGTTCTCTGAAGTTATGGAGGAGCCAGTAACCTTTGGTATATCTTGTTTAATCTCATCAATATTTCTCAACATACAATCCTGATCCTGGTGTTCAGTATTTGTTACTGTTGAATGCGCTATTTTCATATTTTCAACTGGTGAGTTATCTGCATGTGTAACACCTGATGAAGCCATTATATTTTTAGTGGGTTCATCACCAGATTTCAAAAGTGAAAACAGTGCTTCAGCATCTTTGTCACTAATTGTTTTGTATGTTTCCACGGGAAAGGAGCTTGATGCTTGTTCACATAGTTTATCTTCACTTTTGGCTTCATCTTCCTTAACCATAGTAGAAGTGCTTAGGATTTTATCTTTACCAATGGTATCTGAATTACTTTGTACCGATTTTTCAATTGGTATCATTCTCAGCTGAGTTGATTTCTTGTTTATTTGGGTGTCTAATTCCAGACTATCTGAATGTAACTGAGTGTTACAATTTGTCTTGGACATTATCACTGTACATGTTTCTTCTATAGGATTCAACATTTCAACATTTGCCTTATTACCTTCATTTGAACAAGTTTCTTTTAATTCTGATGTTGAAACTGTTTTTTGTTGAACAACTGGTGATTGGTTAGAAACTCCTTTTTTATCACTTTCAAATACAAGTTTATTACTACATTTTAATAATGCAAGAATCTCATCTTCATCACTAACTATACTAATGCTTTTTGGAGATGCACCAACATGATTTTCACTTTCATGTGAAATATTATGGTCTGTGACATAAACTACTTCTGAATTTGAATTTTCAGAATCATTATCATTGTATTTGTCACTGGCAATATGTTCTTGCTTTTCGTGGAATGTAGACATATCTAATTCTAAATCTTGTGTTCCATGACTCAAAAGCAAAAGCAAATCATTCTGCTCCTCTTTTTCTCTTTTTTTTGCATAGGCTACTTTTTGTGCTAATTGTTCCTGTTCACTGATTGCACCAGTTGATAACATTAACAAAAGGGATTCCTCATCTGCCAGTAAATGTTTAGATTCTTCATCTGATAGTTCTTCATCAATACTATCTGCATCACTTTCACCCTCTTTTACATCTGTATGTTCCTCTAGGCCTTTATAATAGGACAATTCAGAAACATCACCATGAGTGTCTTGGAAATCGTCAAATAGATCTACATCCTCGATTCCTTCACTTAAAAGCAATAGCAAATTATCATCATCTGTCTTCTTTGTCTTGTCAGAATTAGAACGTACTGATAACATGGCCAACATTTTCTCCTCTTCTGTTTTAGACATTCCTTTAAATACAGTATCAATTGATATTTCTGGAGTGTCTTCATTAATTAAGTGTTCTTTCTTTAGAGCTTTTTTCATATTTGCATCTACAATTATCTCTGAGCATTCTGTGTTATCATTGGATGACTTTTCCTCTTCGATTACAAAGTCTGCAATTCCACCTTTTAATAAATTGAGTGCATCTTCTTCCTCTTTCTGTTCTTTGATTCGTCTTTCCTTTCGTTTTTTACTTTGTTTCTCAGCCAATCTCATCTGGTCAGTTATAGCGCCACCTTTTAACATTTTGAGCAAATCATCATCTGTCCTTTCACACTTTTGTTTGGCTTTCTTTATTTTAATCGCTTTAACAGTAAGCACTTCTTCTTCTATTTGCTCTTTCCAACGTTTTGGTTTTGGCATAACTTTCTTTACTTTAGGCTTTGAGCTAACATCAGGTAGAGAATCATAGGTAATTATTTCATCTACTGATTTTTCACATTCCTTTTTACTTTTTTCCAATTCCTTTTTGTTTTCTTCAATTTTATGATTCCACCTTCTATTCAATGACATACAAGACATTTCCTTTTCAGTATGTTCAGGTTGAGAAATGCCAGAAGTTAATAGTTTAAGTATTTCATCATCTTCATCCCATCTTTTACCTTTTAAATTATCTCTTCTTCTTTTATAATAAATATTTGGATCAGTACAGTCATTACCAAGATAATTTGAAGATGATATATTAGTTTTATCGACAGGAGGAATGATCTTGTTTTCCCCACAATTAGATAGTGCTGTATTTTGTAATTGGTTCATCAATGCGTTATCATTACCTTGTTTTTCTGTAAAACTGACGCATTTTGGTGTACACTCTGGTAAACAAATTTTATTTTCAATAGAGTCCACTAACTTCTTGCATACATTAACCTCTGTAAAATTTACATCCGTATCACTGAAACAAATAGAATCTTCTTCCTCATTTGACTTATCAGATCTGATGTTCTCTTTGTGTTGGTTAGTTTTTAATGTTACAGGCTCATCTATACAAATACTTATATTTGAAATTGTATGAATTGATTCATCAAAATGTACACTACCTGTAGCACTTGTTGACGAATCAGTTACAATAGATGTTTTATTTTCCAATGGGTTTTCATCTACGTAAATTTCACCTGTGTTATCTTCCTTTCTGTCAATATCTATTTCATCTTCTATGTCTGTATCAAACTGATCATACCCAACATCCATTTCTGTACGTTCATCATCATTATCATCATCTTGACTGTTCTCCTTGATAATAGTATCATCAGATGAGTTGATGTATGTTTCTTCATCTTTTTCTTCTGTACTACCAAAGCTAGAATCACCCATACTAAGAAGCAGAAGAATGTCTTGAACATCATCCATGATTGCATTTCTCTGGTCATGGCTAACTTTCTCTGCCACTTGAAACAAAGATGGCTCTGGTGATTTCTTATGAGTTCTCTTTTTAATTTGTCTTTCATGTAATAACAAATTATTGCATTTATCAGATTTACTTTCATCATTTAAAGATGTGCTCACATTTTGCTCAGTTTCCGTTACATAGAAATTATTTAAGTCATGAGTGTCTTCATGCTCAACGACTTTTTCCTTATTGACTTGAACTGGTGTTCCTGGTACATCATATTCTAGCCCTATTCTCTGTTTTTCACTGATTGGCTCTTCTCTTAGATTAGAATCTTGAAGAACTATAGTTTCATCTTCAATTGAAGATGCATAGATGTTGGAAAGCATTTGATCATTATGATAATTACATTCTGATTCTTTCATCTTAATTGCTACTTCTTTAGTTAAACATTGTAAAATGTCATTTTCGATCAACTCAGATTCAGTAGAGATTTGAGAAATTTCTACTGGTTGACCTTCCATACTGCATTCCATTTGAGAGCTTGTACTTGAGAAACAATCATTATGTGCAGCAATTACCACATTTTCAGAATCCAAAGGACCATCATTCTTGTCTTTTAATTCCTGATTAAATGGATGTAAATTATTAGTGTTTTCATCTGTATTAGTATCTATACTTTCATTGACATTGTTCTTAGGCTGTACTTCTATATTACATAATTGTTCACAAACATATTCTCTATCAACATTTTCAGAACTGTCAATCTCATCATCTAAATGCACTTCAATATCCTCTTCTTTGGTGCTGTTGTCTATAGTGTTGTTACATTGTTTCTCATCAATATTACTTCCTCTTTCTAAAGACAAATGAGTAGGAACATCTTTTAAATTAGTGGATTCATTATCTTGTCTGCCTTGTAAATCAAGGTTCTCAGTGTCATTTTCATCGATTTTATTAGGAACTTTAATTTCCAAAATAGAATTATGATTATCAAATGTTTCATCAATTGGTATCAATCTCATATTAATATCATCAGAGTACATTATCTGGTTTTCATCTTTCTTGTTAACAACCTCATCATTTGTCATTAAGGTATGAGGCATACACAATGAAGTACATGTTGGCTTTAATGCATCTTCCACATTAATATGTTTAGCATCTGTTGATAGACATACTAATCCATGTTCAACATTTGTATTTGTTGTCTCATTGCAGGAATTGGTGCCATTTGTCTGAGGTAGAATTCTCTCACTTTTATCTAAAAATGTATTATCCAATACAGAATTCCCAATTAGATTACTGTTTTCAACATGAGGCAAGGCAGGTGACTTACCTTGAAATAACCCTACATAACAACTGCTACCAAGTTCTTGGCAGGGTACCTGTAATTGTTGGCTATTTTCTTTTTGTATCTGATGACTTTTGCCCTTGGATGGTGGTTTCACAACTGTAGTTTTCCCTCCAGTAATACAAGATCCACAGAAATTGTCTACCCCTATTTTATCATTAGTTTTACTTTCACTGTAAGATATATCTTCATCTTTTATAATTTGCATGTATCCATTTGGCCCAGAGCTATATCTGTTTGGATAAGAATCACCTGTATCTACAGACACGTTTCCAACATGATTGTTAATATTCTTTTTATCCACATCAAATGAATGCATAGACTTGTGTATTGCCTCAGGCTTTTCAAGCTCAGACTGGGTTTCAAAAGCCAGCTTGTTTTTATCCATAGAGATATTGTTAACCTCTTGACCCAGCACTTCAACGTTCCTGTTTTCTAGAATGTTACCAGCCCTCCTGCTGTAAACACCATCATAGACACATTCAGAAATATCTTTGTGCACAACAATTAAACCTTGATTATTTTCACTTTCATTTACAGGAACCCCAGAATCCTCATCACCTACACCGGAATCAGAATCACACAAAATCAATTTATCATTCAAATAATTCCTTTTTTCAATACAGCCTTTAATATTTTTACCTTCATTTTGAACATATTTATCTTCAACTAAAACTGTTTTCTTCTGATCATTAAAATCATCTGTGATTCTTATCACATCATTTTCCACTTCATCATGATCTAATGATTTTTTATGTTTAAAAGATGAATTATTATTTAAAATTTGTGATAATTCTTCTTCACTTTCATTATCAGATTGTAAATTGACATCCGGTACAAGGTCTCTTTCTAATGTATTGGCTTCATCATCCTCACATGATAAATACTCATCAGATGTATCACCTACAGAAGGACAATATTCTACATTGGGGATAAGTGTACTGTTAGGCGGTTCTGTTAAGGAAAACACAGGGTATGACAAGCTATCTTCAAAAGAATCCAAGCTAAAATCACCACTACTTCGATTTGATTTCCTTTCGTTACTTTTTCCATTCCAGTCATCCCCATAGCATTTTTCAATACAAATAGCCTGAAGTTGTTGTTCTGTCACTACTTTATCAATATCACTTTTGCTTTCTTGGCTGCTTTGTTTGTCATCTTCAATACATGCTTCAGGACAATTTATACATTTTGCTTCTGTGCTATTTAAACAAGCATTGCTTGTTATTTCATCCTTTACCTTTGATTTCTCAGCTGTGTTGATATCAACATTTGTATTTCTCACAGGTCCAAACTTTACCTTTTCAAAATCTTCTATCTTCACAAAGTTTTTACGATCATCTTCTTTAAGCTGTGCTGACTCATTATCCATGATTTTAATAGTTCCATTACAACACAGTTGTGAATTATTGTTTTCCTTATGCAAGTTAAACTGTGCTCTATCTGCTTCAAACTGAGTAGCTAAACTAGGCTTAGGTTTAATAGTCTCATTCACAGCCACCTCAGTGCGGTTCAATTCAATTATCTCGTCAGCCAATCTAAGCGCAGTGTCATCCTCAATCATATCAGCTTGGAGTCTCTGATCTACATTTGTTATTTTACTTGTTGTTTTTTCCTTATCCTCAATAGAACGACGTTTTTCATTACATTGATCATTTTCCAGGGTATCATCTCTACACTCATTATCTAGCCTCAAATGAGAGGACAGACGGTTTTCATTTGCTTCATTGTGTACTACTAATTCACTTTTTATATTTATATGACCTGTGTTACTGCAATTTCCTTTAACATCGTTTAGATCAGTTTTGCATGTATCTTCATCATTTTCAATGTCACTTTTGTTACATTCCTTAATTTCATTTTCTGGATTATTTATTTGAATTTCTGAACTGTTTTCTGAAGTTAAGTACTGAGACATCTTTTTTGATTGGTCATGATGTTTGTTGTTTACATGCTTGTTGCACGATACATGCAAAGCAGTATTGGTGCAAGCTTTTTTAAAGAGAAAATGAAGAAAAGTGGATGATATAGTGTAGTTATAGCAGTGCAAAAAAGGAAAAATTCCCAATAATGCATTAAATACAAATATTGTTTTTAATCTCTATTCTTTGTTGATGACTAAGATTAAAATTGACCTGGCATTGAGACTTTTTCTTCATTATGTGCAGAGGAAACAAAACTAAATAAATATTTATTCCGTACATTAGAACTTTAATTGTATTGTTAGTTCATTCCATGAAGAAGCATGTGCAACTTCTAAAACTTGAATCATGCATAAGTTTTACAGTATTTTTGTAGTAAAAAAGTAAGCATTGATTCATCTGCATGAAAATTCATTTATAACTCGCTGGCATTTTTGCTTATTTTATTTTTGAATTTCCATTGACATCCACACACTGTTATTACATCCTAAATTTATTCATGTCTTATCAATTAGAAAAACACAACATTAGTTGATGAGAAATGTGAGACACTCACTATTTAGTGCTATAGGACTTGATTTGTCTGAACTTGATGACCACTTGCATTGGTCATGTTTAGATTCAGGAGACATGTCTCCAAGACTCAGAAATTCAAACACATCAATAGAAGAGGCTAATAATAGAAATAGAATATAGATAGAAAGAAATATGTAGGATATTAAGATAGGAAAAGAATAGAAAAAATAGTGATAGAAAAGAGTAACAAACTTCAGGCCCATAGCCAGGATTTTTATGGAGGGGTGCAAATTTGGGAAGAGTGGAGCCTTTGATAGAATGACGATAAATTGTATTAAAAAATTTGAGAGATAAGAAATTTGTAAAAATATATCCAAGTTCCAGCTTGGAATAAATTATATAAAACATCAAAAAGATAATTGAATCCAAAATGTACACTAGGTAGAGCTAATTTTAGTGGTAGGGATGGTGAGTGAGAGTTTCACCCCCTCAGCCTCTATCATGGTCGGAACTGTGGCTAGAAAATTGGAGAATATTGACTATGCGTTTGCCAAAAACCTGAGCAGTATATTCAAATAGATTAAGTAATAAATAAATTTGGCAGTACAGTAGGCCTAATGAGGTTGAGAATGATGTTCACCACCACCTCAGCTTCACCATGGTTGACGGAACAGGATAAGTTAAATAATTATTAATTATTTATTTGTTTTTACACAGGCAGGGTTCGTTTGAACTCCTTAACCTCCCCTGGATATGAGCCTGAACTTTATCAGTGAAGTTTCCTATTGTTTAATGTAAAATATATAGACAGGTTCCATTTCTCAAAAAACGGCCTAGAAAACGAATCAAGAAGCATTTTTGGGTAGAAGCTGGGATCCACTTGATTTAGGATATTTCGACCTCGCTGATTACGAATATGGCGGATCCCAAGCGAAATTCGGCCATCTAAGCCCTTAATTTGCATAATTAAAAATGGCGGCCATTTTTTATAATTACCCTATATCTCGAGAACCACTAGTCACAGATAATTAATTTTGGTGTCAAAATGTTTTAAATATATGTTTTTATATTCACTTTAATGACACATTTTCTCAAAAAATGGATGCAAGTCTTATTTCTGACATTTTGACCTTTGACCTTGATTTATCGTATCTCACTAACCAATAATCGGAGAGACATGAAATAGGGCTCAAATTGTTCAGAAACTATACATTCATATTTATTATAATGAAATGTTTTTACAAAAAATGGCCGATTCTACAACTATTGACTTTTGAACTATTAGTCAAATATAATAATATAACTCTGAAAATTTTGGTCTTATGACATTTTTTTTCGTTTTAAATTGTTTCAAACATGTGTGTTTCTATCCAGTCTAATGGCACATTTTGTACAAGAATGGCCGATAGTATGGTTATTGACCTTTAAACTACAGCATAGGCCTACTGTATACTAAATATAATATAATTGCATAACTATGAAATTATTTATACACAATAATAATTAGTAAAATTATAAAATTCACTGCCATCAAATATGATGTATTATGATTTATATAGATTTAAAAATAAAATTGAACACGCAAGTTACATTTGTTGAAATTTGAAATTTGAAATTATCTGCCATCAATATGATGGAGTATGATTATAGATTTTTAAAAATGTGAACATGTCAGCTACATTTGGAAATTACCTGCCATCAATATGATGGATTATGATTATAGATTTAAAAAAGAATTTGAACACGTCAGCTACATTTGGAAATTACCTGCCATCAATATGATGGATTATGATTGTATAGATTTAAAAGAAAATGTGAACACGTAAGCTACATTTGAAAATTACCTGCCATCAATATGATGGATTATGATTATAGATTTAAAAAAGAATTTGAACACGTCAGCTACATTTGGAAATTTGGAAATTACCTGCCATCAATATGATGGATTATGATAGTATAGGTTTGAAAGAAAATGTGAACACGTAAGCTACATTTGGAATGAACATGTTAAGGGCATCAGTTTTGATCATTCATGCAAAGGTTTCCGTCATCTTTAACGTTGTTACAGCGGCATAAACCTGTACATGGTAGTTTTGACTTCTTGCACCTACATCTATATGGTTATGCATCGTGTCTTGCGTCCACAATAAATCATCTCTAACGAAGGAGTAGGAATAGCTTCATTTTTCAGAAGCACTGGTTGAAGTTTACCATTAGATAGCTCCCAACCAAAATCTGTTAGTGATGGCAAATGCTGGATTGGCGATACAGCTTTTTTCCATACTAGTGCTTGGAAGTGTGCTCTTTTTATATGTTGGTGCACTGCATCGCTTGTTGGAGGTAATGCCTCTGGTTTTGTTTTTTTTTTTAAACATGGCATGCCTAACTTCATTGGTACTTTTAACTTGACCAACACCGTAAACGTAGCAAATGAATCTTTCCGATTTCATAATAACTTGGTCACTGATAGGTTTTCTCCCAGGTCTTTAATTAGTTCATCATTTTTTTTTAATACTTCCCATGCCGATGCCTTTGAGTGACCACTTAGATATGAGCAGGGAAGAATTAAATTACTGTATGTATGTATTAATGTAATTTAACTCTTCCCTGGATATGAGGTAGTATCGCATCCACTAATAGTGTGGAATGGAATCAGTGCTTTTGCAGAACCATCCGGCAAGGCTTGAAAAATGTCTTTTATAGATACTTTCTTTCCCTGTCATCATCCATTTGGATACCATGCTTTGGTAGTGAGACACTAGAATCACTACTGTGTCGTATCGGACATTGGCAGCATGACAATTCGCGTGTCCACTTCTTCATGATCTGCTACCAGAGACAACGTATTCGTGTAGACTTTTGATGATTTAACAACTGATTCTTCCATATATCCACCAGTTATGACAATTTCTTTGTCTATAGGAGCTTGACGAATCAACTCCTCTGATAGAAATCGTGCCAGATCTGCTTTATTTTCTTGTAATGCCAAAAAGTTCGACCAGCAATTTGGCTGGCTGTGTTTTGGTTCATCTTTGTCTGGTGGTGTCCTTTATGAACAGTTTTAAGTTAGGCATGCCATGTTTAAAAAAAAAACAAAACCAGAGGCATACCTCCAACAAGCGATGCAGTGCACCAGCATATAAAAAGAGCACACTTCCAATCACTCATATGGAAAAAAGCTGTATCGCCAATCCAGCATTTGCCATTACCAACAGATTTTGGTTGGGAGCTATCTAATGGTAAACTTCAACCAGTGCTTCTGAAAAATGAAGCTATTCCTACTCCTTCGTTAGAGATGATTTATTGTGGACGCAAGACACGATGCATAACCATATAGATGTAGGTGCAAGAAGTCAAAACTACCATGTACAGGTTTATGCCGCTGTAACAACGTTAAAGATGACGGAAACCTTTGCATGAATGATCAAAACTGATGCCCTTAACATGTTCATTCCAAATGTAGCTTACGTGTTCACATTTTCTTTCAAACCTATACAATCATAATCCATCATATTGATGGCAGGTAATTTTCAAATTTCTAAATGTAGCTGACGTGTTCAAATTCTTTTTTAAATCTATAATCATAATCCATCATATTGATGGCAGGTAATTTCCAAATGTAGCTGACGTGTTCACATTTTTAAAAATCTATAATCATAATCCATCATATTGATGGCAGGTAATTTCCAAATGTAGCTGACATGTTCACATCTTTAAAAATCTATAATCATACTCCATCATATTGGTGGCAGGTAATTTCCAAATGTAACTTGCATGTTCATTTTTTTTAATCTATATAAATCATAATACATCATATCTGATGGCAGTGAATTTTATAATTTTACTAATTATTATTGTGTATAAATAATTTCATAGTTATGCAATTATATTATATTTAGTATACAGTAGGCCTATGCTGTAGTTTAAAGGTCAATAACCATACTATCGGCCATTCTTGTACAAAATGTGCCATTAGACTGGATAGAAACACACATGTTTGAAACAATTTAAAACGAAAAAAAATGTCATAAGACCAAAATTTTCAGAGTTATATTATTATATTTGACTAATAGTTCAAAAGTCAATAGTTGTAGAATCGGCCATTTTTTGTAAAAACATTTCATTATAATAAATATGAATGTATAGTTTCTGAACAATTTGAGCCCTATTTCATGTCTCTCCGATTATTGGTTACTGAGATACGATAAATCAAGGTCAAAGGTCAAAATGTCAGAAATAAGACTTGCATCCATTTTTTGAGAAAATGTGTCATTAAAGTGAATATAAAAACATATATTTAAAACATTTTGACACCAAAATTAATTATCTGTGACTAGTGGTTCTCGAGATATAGGGTAATTATAAAAAATGGCCGCCATTTTTAATTATGCAAATTAAGGGCTTAGATGGCCGAATTTCGCTTGGGATCCGCCATATTCGTAATCAGCGAGGTCGAAATATCCTAAATCAAGTGGATCCCAGCTTCTACCCAAAAATGCTTCTTACACCATATTTCAGAGGAAATAGAACTTGTCTAATATATAATAAGAATATATTTTAAAAATATAATCTGAACATTTGTAAGAACAAAAACATATATTAATGCTACTAAATTTTTCGCGTAATTTTATGTATCTCCTCTGAAACCACTGAACGGTACATGCTCATATTTGGCACACTGATGTTTATTGAGGGACCGCACACGATAGGCTATGTCACTTTCCTGAATTGCAAGGATAAACAATAATAAAAAGGCAAAAAAATAACAGTAATTTGACGTCTCATCGACAAAGTACACAACCTCCTCTGTACCGCTATGGCCGGATCTACAAATACCATACCAGGCTGCCAAATTAAAACAGTGTTTAGTCTCGGCAGCGTTCTGATGCGCACCCTAGATTAATATTCACACAGCACAAAGTCCCATATCCAGTATTGCTTTCATTTGTAGCTTACAGATATTTCAAAATAAAGGAATACTTTGTGTACAAAAAAAATCAATGGCCGTAAATAGTAATTTTATTCTTGACAATTTGTTGTTTTTTTATAAATAATTTGTCAGGGGCGTGCGCTTTTATTATACTTAGTCACCCATGCAAATTATTATTAAGGCTGACAAGAATTCTTTATTTGTATACTTTTATCAGAGTGCGCTTTTATTATACTTTCCCATGCAAAGTATATAACCACATATTAAGGCAGAAAAATACTGTGCAGAGCACAGGTTACTGCTAATTTATTATATTTTGAAATATGTCGAGTTCATAGAGTTAATCATATTCAAAAGAGCGCACATCTTGATGCAATTTATCCAAATTTTTCAGGTCATAATGGCGTAATCTTGTTCTTTGCATATTTTCTAGCATACGTGCAGGTGGCGTTTATTGTGCGGATAACTAACTCGTCAAAGCGACGAGTTCAAATCTAGTTATATTATCTACACACTGCGATGTTTTTATCAACTTTATACTTGGATGGATTTATGCATTATAGCATTCCCCTAATTTTTGGCCAATTCAGTAAATTAGAAACACCAACAACTTATGTAGTAAATAAAAATCAACACCAGCTAATGTAAAACGGTCAACAGCTACGAAAGTTGCCTTCTAGCTAATGTAGTTACTATCACCAGCTAATGTAGAAAATATTATATATTTTATAAACTTATGTCTAAATCATTAGTTATCTCGTAAACGAACGACTTTCAAAACACGTCCATCTCGTAAGCGACCATACATCGTAAGCAACCACCCTCGTTAGCAACCACCTCTATTGAACGACCACCATCTCTGTTAAGGGACCGCTTCTCATAATCGCCCACCTCTCGTAAGCTATCACCTCTCTTAACGACCACACCTCTCTTAAAGACCACCTCTTTTAAAGAACAACCAACTCTCGTAAGGGGCCGCTTTTCTCTCTTAAGGGATCACTTCTCATAATCGACCACCTCTCATAAGTGATCACCTCCTCTCATAAGGGATACAGCTCATAGTCCATACAGCACTACAATAGTCAAACAATGGCATTAGAAGAGAATTTGCCAGATAGTTGTATGAGATGGCAAGTAGTATTTCACACGCCGTATTACCCCTTTTCGTTCAGAAACTTTTGATGATACACTATTATTTGATCCTTCCATGTCAATTTAGGATCAAATATAACACCTAAATACTTAAATGATTCCACTCTTTCAATGTTAGTTCCATTATCTTCAGGTGAAATATCTTGATTGATTGATAAGTAAAGAGAGAGGTGGTGGTCCTTTAAAAGAGGTGGTCACTTACGAGAGGTGTGGTCTTAAAATGGATCTGAAATAGATTTTCAATTTTTTACTACATAATAGCTGTTGACCGTTCTACATTAGCTGGTGTTGATTTTGTATTTATTACATAAGCTGTTGGTGTTTCTATATTAGCTAGAGGTTTTACTACATTAGCGGTTGTAACACAGCCCTCAGGCTAGATACTTTGTTAAACCTTAAGAAGAAAATAGATAAAAGCTAATACACATGCTAGTGTCATTAAAAAATACTATTTAGATGATTCCCTTTTTAACAAGACAAACAGTGATTGAAATAATGAAGACACGATGACAACATTAAACATTTGTAATTAAAACAGAAGCAGATGACAAAAAAGGTACGCTGTAGGCCTAAAGTACAACTTAAAATTGTAATACTTTATATATGTTATGTAAAATGACAACTAGTAGAAATCACATTTCAAATTTGAGCTCAACTGTAGCATTGGCAAAGGAAGGAAAGCATTAAATTAAACTATAATTTATAGTCATATAGAACTTTCAAATATTTATAGCCAGTGATAACTGCCGGAAATTGATTCAGGAAAGGATGACATAGTATGTAAAATTATTTATAAGTGCTTCTGAATGAACTAATGAAGGAATCAGTACCTAAAGAAAATGTAACAATTATTAATATCATTATCTGTTGAATATCAGACATGTTGAATAAAGTAATTTACTTTAAAGATGTATACATCAGTAAGTCTGTATCTAGACACAAAATGTCCTGCCCTTTAATTAGTTCACTGTTGAAGATCTGAAATTTAAAAATGAAATCTAATTTTCTTACTCTATTCTAGAAAATAATAGTTGAATTAATTTAATGTTGCATTTTTTATAAGACCTGGATATTTGAAATACCTTCCTATGTAAATAAATAAATAAATGCATGTTATTTAGATTTTTTTAGAGACGCAAATTGTAAAATAAGCAATGGTGGTACAATTTTGAGTTGATTTTATAATTTGCGGCTTTACAAATATTTTGAAGCATATTTCCTTTAAAATATTTTATGAATTTTAAGGTTTTTTGTATATTGTTATCAATTGCATAGATTTGTAAGGTTTTTTGTCGATTTCTATGTATTGCATTGATTTTACAATTTGCGGCTCTACACTGGTATAAAGGTTTAAAGTTTTCCTGTATGTCAAGTATATTTTTGGAAGTACAGTATTGTTATTCAAAATATAGTTTACATCAAAAGACAAACTCTGACGAAAATGATACATTTATATGATGCTATTTCGTAAAGATTCAACGACAAGAACAATAGTGAGTCGGCTATGAACCTATGTGAATTGGTTTCCTACAAAATATGTTTTAACTGCATCTTTGTGCGGTTTTAGAAGGGTGAAATAACAGGGGACCACTGTGATATCTCTGAAGAAAGACACAACAACTGTTATTTTTGTTGTTACCCTGATGTTTAACTGACCAATCACTGTACATTTGTTTAGATTTACAGTTCCTCTCAGAAGTTTCAAATTGTAATAACTTGTAAACAATGTAACATATCTATGTAGTGTCAAAGGGCTAATGCAACAATTCTTAAATAAAGAACTGATGTCAAAGATAAAAATTCGGAAAAAATGCCTGCCCCCCAAAAAAAAAGGAGGGGAGGAAGAAAATGTGAATAAACTTACTGCTTCTTGCTTCCAACTCCTCCTGCTTCTGTTGTGCTCGCCGTCGTATTCGTTGCCGTCTTTCTGATAAAGACTCTTCATTTGGGCTACAAGTTGATGATGTTCCTATCGGTGATGTTGATGATGTTGCACCAGACTCATTTACAGGAGGTTCTTCTGACCCTTTTCTCCTAGTAAATAATAAAAATAAATACTAAATTTAAAAAAATTCAAAATAACTTGCTGTAAAATGTAGTCAACCTTGGTAATTCAGAAAAAGTACTTTGGTATGTCTACAAATTAGCTATCATATCTGTATAGACCTTTTACTATCCAATGTTTGAGGTTTTGCCATAGAAGTATTTAACTCAATTATTTAGTATTCATTTATTCATGGTCAAACACAGTTAAATATAGTACATGGTTTAAAATTATTTTTCGTTCAGTCAGTTTTGACTGTTCAGTTTTCAGATGGTGATTTTAGAGGTACTGATTGTTAGGAGAGATTCAGTATTCTGGATGTGTTTTATTAAAGAAAGAATAGGGAGAATTTGGATTATCATCCAATTCGGTTTTCTGGGCGGTTAGTATTGAGGATTTCCACTGTAATTTTGTGAGTGAACCTTTCAAATTAGGTTCTTGTAACTTCTGCGGTCCGTGTAATTTCTAATAAGTTTGCAAGCCAGTTTTTACCTTCTTTCCCTTCTTCTACGGTAAGGTGTCATCTTAGTACTATTTTCAGTAGTTTCAGTTTGGATGGTTGGAGACTGCTCAGTGGCTTCGTTTAGGCTGGTGTCAAGACTATACTGTGTTGTAGGCTGTAGCGAACTACGTTTACTTTTGCGTGGCATCTTTCCATTCATCTGTGGATCGGCACTTCTGCGATTTTTACGCATGTTTCGGTGTTGTTCAATCGGAATATCGGAATCACCATCTTCTTGTTTGAGAGACATCTAAAATAAGCAATTAATAAATTCATACTCCATTAAAGTGAATATTAATACAGTAATACTCTTTATGATACCACTTTGAGTGTTCCAAATGTTTGAAAATATACCCTTACTTGTACTACAAGGCCCTGAAAACATACCCTAACTTGTGCTACAAGGCCGGGAAAATATACCATAACTTATGCGATAAGGTCCTGTAAATATACTAATAATATACTATTAAAAAAAAATATATACTATAATAAATAAAACGATTCTATAAACACATATCAAATTGTTGTTGATAAAAAAAATAGTATAAAGTGTGCATATTTTTCAATTATTTAAGCCGTATCCATTGACAATATATTAGGATATTGTATTTTTGTTTACTTTACGGCACTTTTTGTAAACAAACCCTCTAACCCGAATCATGATAGTTTGGTGCCTATCTGTTCGAAAATATATCAACTCTCATAATCTCTAGGGGATTTTTTTAAATCTGGCAAGTGGTTTTATTAAAATGTTAAACTTTCTACAAAAGAGTTTGTGAATCCTTGACATGATTGGCTATAAAGAGAAAATACATTCTCGGATTGGCTGAAAATATATCCTAACTTGTGCTACAAGGCCCTGAAAATATACCCTAACTTGTGCTACAAGGCTCTGAAAATATACCTTAACTTGTGCTACAAGGCCCTGAAAATATATGGTAATACCCTAACAAAAACAAACCTCATATATTCTGAACTGTTCTAATAAATCCAAATCTGCACCTCTTCTCTTCATAAACTTTTGACTAACTGCTTCAATGTTCTGTTCTTCTAAAGCATCAGTTATGTCATAAAATGTATCTTGATTAGGAATTCCATTTAATGTCTGTTGAAATAAATAGTTAGTAGTAAAGTAGTAGTTATATAGCAAACATTTTTTTTTGATTTGCAAAAACAGTGCAATTCCTGACAAAAGACCCATTCCCTACAATTGTTGATTGTAAAAATAATGCATATATAAATAATTTTCATTCCTTGAAACAACACACTACCTAAGTAGCTCGCGGTGAATGTCCTCTTGTGGACGGTGTTTGGGCCTAGCCTAGCTGGGCTTAGTTTTGTAGGCCTAGCTGGTAAAGAGTGGTGAACGTACGAACTTCATACGCTAGCTATAGGACTGGCCTGACGATGCTGCATTAATTGTCTTTTCTGAAAAAGTAGGTGAATTACAGAAGAAAAACGAAAATATTAATCCACGTGCAATGCATGTTGGGATTTATAGCGGGGTGTTTAAATGATTAGAATCGACAAATTTTTAACATCGTTTAAAGACAAAAAAAAAGTTATTGCAATAAAGTTTGTGACTTTAAATTCAGGCCCGTAGCCAGGGGGTGTTTTTATGGTTTGGACGAACCCCCTTTTACAGCGAACCCCTCCCCCCACCATATAAGGTATTAATAATATAGTTATTATTAGCCTCTTTTTTTTTTTACGCAAGAGGCAGAATATTGTATTTTATCATAGAAAAAAAGCATTTTATATATTTAAACACATTATAATAGCCTCTATCTAATATATCATGATGGATTATTTATACTTTATAGTGCATTATATCGGACGCGTAATGATCTCCTAGTTATCTGGTTTTATTCTGGACATTCTTTTTTCCCCACAGGATTACTTGCGTGGATATCACAATGAATTGCATTCGCGATTATAATCTTAATTAGAGTAAGAACTAATCATTTAATGATAATCCATTTCGCGCATATGAAAGATGATACCTGTTATATACCCTCTCCAAAAATTAAGAGCGTATCAAAGGGGCTGGTTTGGGATTCGTCTGAATCTTATCAACATTTTTCATTTCCCCTTTCATCCGCCTCCACCCACCGCTTCTCCCAGTGCCAATCGGGAGGAGCCGGTTTGATCCTCTCTGAATCCGTCTGGCCTCCACATCGTACCAACGTGTGAAGTTTATGAGCCAATAAACGTCATCAGTGACGATTCTTTAAGTTCGAAGCCGTCTTCAAGAATTCAGAGTATTCTAAAGTTATTTTCCCGTTTTTGGTCGGATGGTCGGTCGGTTGGTAAACATAAACTCAAATTTGAGCACGCGACTGCAGCCATTTATGGCTTTGTTCCAATCACATTTCATTAAATAAAACAGTGAGTGAGACGTTGGAGTGTGATTTTTTTAAAGACGTGATGTATTAAATAATTCTAATATAAAGTTTGTTGGTGAAGAGTAGTCCTACAATGATAATTATTTTTGAACATTTTATACACAAAAGCATCTCATAAACGATCGGTTCACCTCCATTGGCCTAAAAGTTCTCATTTGGGACGAGAAAGTAAAGCCCAGAACAAAAGTTTTATAAGCATTTTCAAAAGTTGTATTGTCCCAAAAAGTGAAGATGAATTAAAACAGAATTCGAAAAGGTTATTTTGTAGTTTTAATAAAGTTAATCACTTAAAAAAACGAAAAAAAAGTAATGTTCTCACTTATAAAATGACAACATAAATGGTTAAATTCAACCAAAAACCGATTGACTTGCAGCCAATTTTACTATTTTTTGCTTTAAATTACTTTAAAATGACATATTGTGTAATATGTGATCTAACTGATATTGTGATTTCACAAAATGGTGTATAAATTACTTCACGGATGAGTCACAGATGAGTGATTAAAAACAATAAAGTTACTTTGAACATAGATAAAAATACTGACTGGGAACCTTTCAGGAAAGAAATTAAAAACAAATTTGAAAACTGGGACACCTCAAATTTAAATGCAAATGAAGCATGGAGTATATGGAAAAATAATTAAATTACGGTAGCAGAAACCACATTGGTTGGTATGATGAAGAAATTGACAGTTGTATCAAAAAAAGGAAAGATGCTTGTAGATCTAGAATCTACCAAAAAACTAAAAAATACTAATACATTTAAAAAAGAGGTATGTGATTCTCTATGGGAAGAATCCCAAGAAATAAGAAAGCAATGCAAATCACTGACAAAACAAAAAATATTACAAAAGAAAATACATAGATGTTCCGAAATTATGAATAAAGGGTGGTATCAATGCAGAGTTTTTTGGAGCTGAAAGATAAAACACCCGTATTCACGCCTAATTCTATCTTTATTCCAGGTACAAAAAATGTTACTACTGATAGAAATTGTATTAAAGAAGACTCATTAAAAACTTACTTTAGTAGTATTAATAAACATAAATTAAGTACTAACAATAATTACCTTTATCATGAACCTCTATTACGATATCCCATTGGTGATAACTCACCATTATTAGAATAATTTATTTTCTCTCATGAAGATATTGAATATGCTATATCAAAATGTAAAAATAATAAGAGTCCTGGTGATGACTCAATAACCAATGAGCTATTGAAAAATGGAGGTTCAGAAATTGTAGAAGCATTATATAAGAATTATCTACACTTGAAACTATAGCTGAGGAATGGAACATTGGTAAGATTATACCAATACATAAAAAGGGTGATCGCAAAGATTTAAGTAATTACAGAGGCATAACCTTAAACTCTACTGTATCTAAAAAAAAATATAATAAACTTATTTCTCAAGAACAATAATTAAAGCTGTTAAAAGTTGAGCGGCGTATTTTTGGAAGAAATATTTCTTGTTTTATAATGATTTGAAACTTGCACTGTGACTCAGGGTAAACAGGCATGTAACAATCAACATTTTTAACTTAGACCTATAACCCAAGTTTATATATTTTATTGGCACATAGGTACTATAATACTACTTCTAAATATCAAGTCTACAGATAGGGTTACATTTTCTGTGAAAGGTAAAACATAATACTTTCATATGATACTCAAATCAAAATAAATTTAAAGTTTCGTTTCTTAATTAAAATGTGTATTTTTTCCAATTAGTAATAAAATTAGCCATTAAGGGGATGGATTAAATCTTATAGCAACTATGAACATCTACGATATTTTATTTTTGTTTATTTTGCTTATAACGTACATTATTTAGAGAGTATATAGGCATATTCCAGTTTTTTGTTACTGATATCACAGCAAGGAAATCGAATGACAGGGCACTGAGCTTGGCCAATTCAAAGGGTTTACCTCTAGTTTTGAAACGATGAATCTTTGCCATCTAAACGCTGGATTTTAGGCGATCAAAAAAATTTTTCATATTTTTTAAATCATACATGTAGGCTACTTTAAGAACATTTTACAGTAAAAATGTTGTCCATACAACTGTCCATTAAGGAATTTTTAATTAACTTTTCCTCTGAAAATATGCTTGTTGCACTATGTTACTTCTGTTGGTTACATTTTCTTGCATAGCATTGTTTGTTATTGATCCAAGATGTCTTCCGTTTCATTAAAAAGGCATATTCTATGATGAATTACACCAACTATGAAATAAATTTTCCGACATTTACACTTGTGTCATACAATGACCACCATCGCGTATGTACACGACTCGAGGTGTAAAAACCAATGTTCTGAAAATGGTATGGCCCGCAGAGATAATGGTATACACTGAGATATTTTTGGAGGTAAATTACCTATTGTTTTTGACAAGCCACGCTGTTTGATCAGATTTACCCCAAGAAATCAAAGATATTTCACTTTATTTCCCGGCACCATAGACTTATTTCTGTTCAAATAACTAGCAAATAGTTTCAGGCCTAGAAATAGCTTTCACATGTACTTGTTCCTCAACAAACAATTGTTCCTCAACAAACAAATTCATTTGTAAAATAAGTAAAATACTATATTGTTAATAAATAAAATAAAATACTATATTGTTATTTTATCTATTAATTAAAGTAAGTTAAATTGTAGTATATAACTAAATTATATCTTTCTATGTTTTTTAATCAAATGTTTAGATGTTCATTTAATAATTGTTGAGGACCCCGTCTGAAACAAGCTTCCCAGCTTAAATGGTTATCCTCTGCTATACCTTAACAGTATAATTATTTAGTTTCTGTATGATTTTATTAATTTCAAATTTATATAATGTATTGTATTGTGTATATTATGGATAGCAATAAATATTACAAACAAACAAAGAACTTATTAACTGCTTTAAAACAGCTTGTTCAGGTAATTTGGGGTGTTAAAATTCACCTCTAATAAAGCCACCTGATTTAAATGACAGGAATCTATTTAGATGTTATATAAAACAAATAATTAATGTTTTATATTCCTGGAATGGTACAAAAAAGTCATTCGGTGAATGGTGAAAGGTTATATTTCCACTTGGCTGTCAACTTGTGGAAATATAACCTTCATTATTCACCTCATGCCATAATTATACCATTCCACTAATAAAACATTCATTATTTGTATTCACTCACAGGGAATTGCTATAGATTGTTAAGATTTTTAAATCACATAGACGATCTATTAGATGACATGCAACACATTTTTTAATCATTTCATAAACATTGAACATGTACAATAAAAAAGAGTGCAAGACCAAAAAAAAAAAGGCATGGGATTGTCTTTAATGATCTAATCGCACATGTTAAAACTGTTACATATGTTCACATGGGTCCCAGTATAAAAGACTAATTATATATAGGGAAAAATAAGTACGAATTATTACCTTATTGACAAGTGTCATGGCATAAATAAGAACCTCTGAATCTTGTGAGTCATCTTTGATGAGTGTTGCCAAGTTACACCATGCTAATTGTCCTACCAATTAAAAAGGTTACATTAATATCTAATCAATTTTCTAAGTTTGTAACAATTCTACAGCAAAATTTAAGTGAAAATATAGCGCAAAATATATCATATTTTATATTATCACCGTGACAACTAAATGTCAGTTTAACAGCATGATATAATTTTGTAAGTTGAATATTAGCTAATGGTAGATTGTGAAAAGTTGATATATATCTCTTTTTACAGATACCTGCTGCTCATAAATTCCACCTCATATTAACTCAACTTGTTTTCTTGTCAATAGGGGGTTGATTCGTTGCCAGGTAACACCTCCTACAGTTAACCAGGTATTACAACTCTGACCAATTGAAACTGACTGCCGTTTATCCTCAATGCAGGGTTTCTTTTAGTATATTTACAGCAAATGTTTCTAAAATACTTTTAGTCTGAGTAACAATCACTTCTTTGTGTACAAATGATTTTCTGATTATTTCTTTGTAATTAACACCATTTACTGAAAAATTGGTTTTGTTTTCACATACATTTTGGATTAAACTTTTGAATTTCACAATTAACTTAACATTATGTCTGAAGGTAAATGTATACAATAAAGTCATGTGAACCAATGAAATATAGGCCTAACTGGTGCTCACACTAAGGTCTATTATTGTTTTTCCGATTTTTTTTCTGCAAAATTGTAAATTCGATAGCAAATTTTATGAAATGACCAAATTGTTTGATAAATACAAATGTGTAGGTTGTTGTCTGTGTTGTTTTACTCATTTGTGTTCAAATGTAAATAAAACATAACATAAATATATATTCCTATTGTAGAGGACACTAGTTTGGATCCCAAACGTGTCCTTCAAATAAGGATTTACTGCAAAGTAATAATAAATATTAATAGTAGACCCCACAAACTTACCCTGTTGCTTATCGACTATTTTGATTGCGTGTAGAAGTAGTTGCACATTAGATTCTGTGTATTCAATAAACACAAGCAGCAATTTCAATGATGTTTTCACAACTAGACGAAACTGTAAGAAGAAAAGTAACTTTATTATCATAACAAAACCAATGAAGCAATGCTTTGGTTACAATTTGAAAATGCATCTTGAAGGACAAGCAATTATTAAAACCCTTTCAATATGAACATGAATGTTTCCTCTCTGAGATTTTCGAAATACATAAATTGAGACTCATTATGAATGCTTTAAAAACAAAACCAAGATATTTCAGTGGCAAATGGAACAATTTAGTTTGTTTCCTATTTTAATTTCTAATGCCACTTCTACTTCTTCTACTTAGAATTCCATCACTCTATTAATTTTGACAATTGAGCAAAATACTACACCATTTCTAATTCAATTTGTGTCCTCGATTATTTAACATCATAAATTTTCAGAAGCTTAAAACCCACTATAACCAACAGCAATGGTAGTAAATATTTCAACCATCTTTGAAACAAATTGAAAATCTTCCAAATTTATGATTATAAAGCTATTTTTGTCTCTAACTTACTCTAACTGTGTTTATGACATACATCAGCCATATTCTTCTTTTTTTCCATGTACTACATATTACTGTACTGTACACAAACAGGCATCCATATACAGAACTTACACACACAAACAGACACACACACACATACACGTTAATGTTGAAAACGCAAGCTAATTTCAAAACAACTGTTAATGTAGAACAATCCACCGCTAATGTAGTAAAACCTCCAGCTAATATAGAAACACCAACAGCTTATGTAGTAAATATAAATCAACATACTGTATATATAGTATAGGGTTCTTAGTACGAAAAAAACAGGTCGATCAGGGACAAGATTGAGAGATATGTGTGCAACAAAATCCGTGGAAAAAAAGAACAAAGATGATGAAAACTAGATTTGAACTCGGTCACAGTGTTAGGCTATCGCGCAACGCATCATAACATGCACATTCTATTTATTGGGCTTAGTCTACAGTTGACTGTACCACAACGATTGTACAAACAGCATAGCATCGATCAAAACCGTCAACAATTGGCATTGTAAATGGTTTATTTGACAGTTAGTTTTTATTTTACACCACTCACGTTTATTTAATTGTTTGAATATGATGACCTTTTCAAATTAAAAATAAAGTTCATATGTCTGAAGGAAATTTTACGCAATATGCGCTCTATTGAATGTGACAAACTGTGTCGAAAGAGATAAAAATCAAATTTTCTAAATTCAATCGAAAATAGGCAACAATTTATGTCTATGACAAGTCTTTGTGGAGGTATGTTGTTCTTTTTCAAACATTAGTAATGGTATTTCCAGTTTGGGCTCGCACTGGCCGATAGCCAAGTCATCATAGATGTCAAATCATCATTTTGTTTGACCACCCTAAACCAATTTCTGAAGTCAAATTCTTTGGACCTCAAAGTTCATATAGTTTCTAGTAAAGTAAAAACTTACCTTTGATATGATAAGTGAATAAAGCCACTGGATAGTTTCATTGTGTTCTATAACCCCATTCATGCCATCTACATAGAGCATTACCTGACCAAGTGCTGGAAATTAAATGTTTTAGTTAAAAAGTTGCTCTGTCATACACAAAAACTGAAATTGAACAATTGATTTAAAAATTACATGGGTTTTAAATCAGCATCTTTATTGTGAAATGCAAGTGATATTTGAGCAGAAAATATTTCTTTGACTTTGACTCTTTATGACTTAGAACAGGACAATACTGAAGTTATTTGGGTTAAAGTGAAGTTGATCCAGTGTAAGGCACTATATCTATGCGCTTGCTACAGACCAAATGTTGGTGACACCAACACACTAGATGCATTAGAAATGTCCCTTAGCAAGTTAACAAACAACAACAACAAAGTAGTACTCATCGGAGGTGACTTTAACTTCCCCGGATGGGACTGGAATCACAACACATGCTATAATTCCTGCCCCTTTCCTTCACTGCATAGCAGATTCTATGGTATACTTTGTGATAATGGCCTCACACAAGTTGTAAGAGAAGCCACCAGAGGGAAAAACATCCTTGATCTAATAGCAACTAACCGCCCAACTTTCGTACGTAGGACCCAGGTGTTACCAGGTATCAGCGATCACAGCATTGTGTACACTGAGCTAAACCTTAAACTTCCTAGAAAGAATCAAGTTCCAAGATCCATTATTCTATACAACAAGGCTGACTGGATAGGATTGGCAATGCATATGAGGACCTTGCCACCGTTCCCTTTAACAAGCTCTGTTGATGATGACTGGAATAGGTTTAAAACTCATCTCAATGAAGGTATAAAAAAATACATCCCAAGCAAAATCGTAAAGAAAAAAGAATCTTCCCCATGGATATCTCGGAGCCTAAAAAGAATGATGCGTAGACGGGATAAAGCCTATAAAGCTTGTACAAAACGTGGCCGTACACAGGATGAAGAGAAATTCCGTCTTTTGAAGAGCCAATGTCAAAGAGAAATGAGAAAGCAATATTGGGAATACATAGAGAATATGATAACCCCTAAAGAAGATGAAAACCCCTACCAGCCCATGAAAAAGTTCTGGAAATATATAAAACATAGGAAAAATGACTTCACTGGCGTCAGTGACATTAAAGATGATGGCAGACTAGTAACCGATGATAAAACGAAAGCCGAGCTGCTAAATCAACAGTTTCAGTCAACATTTATACATGAAAGTCCTTTGACTCACACATTTCCCCCTACCGAACACACGCTCATGCCAGAAGTTAACATCACAGAAGAAGGAGTCTGCAAATTGCTGAAAGAGCTCCATCCAGCAAAAGCCTCGGGACCTGACAACATAAGCCCAAGAGTGCTCCGAGAACTTGCAACAGATATATCCCCGATATTCTGTGGCTTGTTCAAGAAATCTTTAAATACTGGGATTGTGCCTAGTGACTGGAAGAATGCAAATATTGTCCCTATCTTCAAGAAAGGCCAGCATAGTGACAAAAGAAATTACCGACCTATTAGCCTGACAAGTATCGCATCTAAAGTCATGGAGCACATTATCACTAGTAGTCTGATGAACCATGCAGAATTAAACACTATTCTACATTCTAAGCAGCATGGATTTCGAGCAAGGCGGAGCTGTGAGACACAGTTGATAGAATTTGTACATGATATCACAGCAAATATGATGGACGGTCTGCAAACTGATGTTTGTATACTTGACTTTGCCAAAGCGTTTGACAAGGTTGGACACCAGCGACTGCTGTCAAAATTGGAATGGTATGGGATCAAGGGAAAAGTGCATAGGTGGATAAAGAGTTTCCTCTATGACCGGCAACAACAAGTCGTCATTAATGGTATCATATCAAGCAGTGTGCCCGTATTATCTGGTGTCCCCCAGGGGTCAGTTATTGGTCCCTGCTTGTTCCTTTTTTATATCAATGACATAAGCTGTGGTCTCAACTCTACTATCCGGTTATTTGCTGATGACACCATGATATATACCACCATTACAAGTAATACTGATAGCGGTCTCCTGCAGTCTGATCTCCACAAACTTGAAGAATGGGGTAGGACATGGCAAATGCAGTTCCACCCAGAAAAGAGTGAGCTTCTCACAATAACAAGAAAGAAGAAGAAGAAAGTAAAGCAGAAATACACCCTATGTGGAAGCGAAATAAAGAGTGTTGATGTTGCTAAATACCTTGGCGTCAACATCTCCCAAGATATGAAGTGGAACTCCCATGTGGATGCCATAACTTCCAAGGCAGATAATGCACTCAACTTTTTGCGAAGAAACGTGTGTGTCAGGAACAAACGGATAAAAGGCCTTGCATATAAATGCTGTGTACGCCCTCTATTAGAGTATTCTAATACCGTCTGGGACCCATATAATTCCAATTTAATTGGTAAACTTGAAATGGTACAGAGAAGAGCGGCTAGATTTGCCTGCAACAACTATAAGCGCACGTCAAGTGTAACCGAAATGATGAAGGTCCTTGGTTGGGAAACCTTGGAAAAGAGGAGGAGGATAGCTCGACTGTTAATGTTCCATAAGATACACTACTGCAATGTAGCAGCCGATATGAAACTGGTCATGAAAAACACCTGTAGACCCAGTCGGAGAGAGAACAGTCAATCATACCATATTCCTCACTCAACAGTTGATTACTTTAGGTATTCATTCTTTCCACGCACTGCCATCGACTGGAATCATCTACCAGATAAGGTTGTAAATTGTACTTCTATTCTGGAATTCAAAACCCATATTGTCCAAACTTAATTAAATAGGGTACCCCTTGTCACAACTTACTCTCTGGGGGTCTCTGTCTTGGTGACAGCTCGCTGGGCACCTGGATGGCTGAGGCGGGGTAAATGGGTATCCAGCTACTTTATTCTGCCTCCTAGGTAGCGGCCCAGGAAAGTGATAGCGGTTGGCACGGACGGTAGATTTCCATAGTGTTTGATGTTGGGTACAGTTTACGCTATTTCCCTATTTACAAGGTGTCTGAATACAATACAATTATATAATAGATGGGATAGATCAAATAATTATATATATTCATACTAACATGTATATATATTTATATAAGTAAAATAAAAAAAAAAAGAGATAAGGGAAAGGGAAGAAAAGAAGATGAAAAGAGAGAAAGAAAAGTGAAAGGAGAAGTAAGGGGGAAAAAAAAAAAAAAGGGGAAGAAGGAGAAGAAAGAGAAAGAGAGAGGAAGAAAGGAAAAAGAAAGGAAGGGGAAAGAAAGGAAAAAGAAGGGGAAAAGGAAAAAAAAAAAAAAAAAAAAAAAATTATAATAATGATAATAATTATAATAATAATAATTATGAATAAATAAGGGAGTCAGTTTGTCTCTGTAAAAGAATAACTAAATAGAAAAGAATAACTAAATAGAAATTCTCTGTAAAAGAATAACTATAAATAGAATAATAATACACAACCAAATACAGTAGAGCTAGCAAAACAGAGTTGGAGGAGCAGAGTCTTCACATATGAAGTTGGCTCCAAATATGAAGAAGATGAAGAAGATTTCAAATTATTAACTGTTATACTTTTCTTTAAATTCTATAGTTATTTTCAGATACATATAATCAATATGGTCCTTCCAATTTACACAGACAAGCAGTATAACGGTAATAGAAATATTATAAAAAATATAATATAAAATAATTTATTCCTTATGACCATTAACACACACTGTGGAGCGGACTGGCAGTTTCTGCTCAGGATAGATAAATATTCTACGTGGAACAATCTACGCGGTTTTCCGCTTAACAATACCACTGTACATTGAGCTCCACGCGCGGAAATAAAAGTTGTTTACATTTTTGTGAGGTTATTTTCATTTTACACACAGCATATCGTAAATTGGAATAAAACATTAAAAACGATTTTAATATTCAAATTAAAGTGTTCTGCAATTGTTTATTCTATAGTAAAATAGACAAGTCAAAAATAAATAACAGCGAAAATAATCTGAATAGGCCTAAGGAGGCTAGGCCTGCTTGGTTCTTCTTCTTCTGTTAATATCATAAACACTTCCGAAACCAGTTAAAATAAGCTTGATGTTATAATGCTGCTTTTCAATTGTGCAAAATAGTTAATTCGAGTGACTAATTAGTTTAAAGCAGCATCTAAAATCAGTCAAACTGACCATCATGTCCACGCTGCTAAATATCGCACACACTTCTTGGTATGACGTCATCCTGCCTTAGACCAAAATACCGTGTTGCTACGGAGTGAGTTTTCAGCGCGTATCAAAAAGATTTTCATTGCAAACTTCAAACGCGATTTTCTGGTAAACTAATTGAATGTAATAACTTTTTAAATATTTAGTCAATTTTTACGAAATAAACACCATTCCAAAGCTTATGATTCAATAATCCAAATATATAAAAAAATATAAATGAAAATTTACGACAAAAGTAGGGTTTTGCCAGATCGGGTCACATATATATATATAGTGTTTTGTGTTGGTTACCGGAGTTTGAAGTTGAAAAAAGCCCAGTTAAGAAAATAATAGAAAATAAAACTTGTGTTGACCATTTTCCGTAAGATACTTTGTGTAACATCAATCGCTATGTAATTATTTTATTTAATGATTTTGAATGAAAGGAAAAACCAAAACAGTATTTGTACACTATCTTTTCGGAATTATATTTTCAGCTAAAATTAGTGCTGCTTCTTTTGTGTTGGTATACCAACGATGTCGCGCTATATTTAGACGTTGACAGGGTCTGCCCACTGTCTGGTCATGGTCTGGGTGAGAGCATGAAGTAATAATTACTCCATGGTGAGAGCATGCAGCTTGTTTTTTAATATCTAAAACAATGGTATAAATAAATAATAGTAACAGAAGAATGTAATAAAGTTATGCAGGATATTTATTGTTTAAATGCTTGTATTAACTCCAATTAACGGAGCGTGTCTCCTGTTTCTGCTGTACTACTGATGAATATTCATTTGCTTACTTATGAATAATCAATTTGCTAACACAATTACTGAAATCCACAAGATTATTTGTTAGGAGCGTTAGTGCTTTAACAGCGGTAAACATTAAGTTAACTGTGTTGCACGGAGTAATATAATTTTGACACAGCCCCTTAGATAACAGCTGAAACCAAGTTTGTATGTGATCAGCACATTATAAAAGAATATCAAATGATCTACAACAAACCACCTAGATCTGATACCCACTCCACAACTAGACTACCTTAGATAATACCAGAAAAACAGACATGTTTATTATAAAATGCTCCCAAAATATACATATTTATTCCATATAAATGAGGAAACTTTCTCACCTCTATAATTATACTCACCTCTAAGTATATAATTCTGATAGTTTTGGTCAGCCTCTGCCCCGACCTTAATGAGACATGCCAAACCATCAGCACTGACAAATTCATGTACAAGGTCCTTGTCATCCTAAATAAAAAGCATCAATGTAATAACTTGTTTTTGAACTGTATTGAAAATATTTAGATCTTATTGATAATTATAATAAAGAAACATTGCATAGTATTAGAGCAAAATAAAAATAACCACAATTCAATATATTCAAAAGCATTTCAATTATGCACATCTTAAAGTTGGGGTGATTCCTCATGTCATGCAGCTGATTCTCTATTAGTCTATGCCTATAGTAGCTAACTAGTATATAGAGATTTAATTAAAAAACCAAAATGAATGAGAAAACTTAATTTAACAGCTTTTCTGATCACTTTTCTAAGATATCATTTCATACTATTGTTCTTTTCAATATACCAAAGTCTCAGGACAGTCCCATCATAAACAAATAGAAATTTAAGTTTTGAGGGTACCAAAATAATATTAATAACAGACAGTTGTTATGTCAGAATAAACCCAATTGTAAAAGTATTCTTGTTTTATAATTTATCATAAGGTACAAATGGATTGGTTATAGGCAGAGAGGAAAGATACATTCTACTAATCAGTAATCTTGGGTACCGTAGAAGAAATATCTTTATAGAAAAAGCATTACATTGTCCCATGCTATAGATTAAGAGCAGGTAAATTATCCAATCATGTTTTAAACATTTATTTTAAAAAAAATTAAATTATTGAGGTGGAAAATCCAAGGTAATAAAAGAAATTTTGAAGAAGACATTGAAAAGGTAAGCCTTCTTTCAAAATCTAAAAAGGAAAGCTAGATAAATGGGAACTGGGAAGGCCGGTGGAACTGGAATAAATTTGCACCTCAAACTATAACTCAATTTGGTATAAAAGCTTTATATTGTTTTCTTAAGAAAGACTACGCATCTGTTATTTCTGTTTTGATTGTTCTGATATTCTTAAAGTAATGCATGGTTTAATAAAATACAATCTTTATAGAAGAACTAATTAGATGACATAAAATATGGTTTTTTTTCACAATTTTATCACTATTTAGACAATTAATACTGTGTATAAATAATAAGCCACCTCTAAATAATCCATCAATATAAAAGAAATCCTCAAATCAAACATTATTCTATAATAAAATGGCTATTATTTAAACAGATATTTATACACGTTTCTAGTTAGGCATTGAAGGTATGACATGATTTTTACCTGAAATATCTGCTTGAGGGAGAAAAGCGCCCTACGCAGTTCACGGCCAGTACAGTTCAATAACTTTTCTGCAAAATGAGTAAAATATCAAGACATAATTCAAGATAAAATTTATGAAAATGGTATAAGTTGTTTTTAAATGAACCCATGTGGGCTGTGAACAAAATTTATATATGTAAATTAACATACAGTATTTATATTAAAAACATTTTCCTTTTAATTTTTGACATTTGTAAACATAGTGCATATATATTACTTAAAAAACATTTCTTGTCTTAAATGTACATTTTATGGTTAATTATAATGACAAAATGAGAAGATAATGGACTACCTAAGTAGCGAACATCGTACACTGCTAAAAGCCTGGTATTGTCTAGTTGCTGCATTGTTTTTTTTGGTAGAAATAATTTGTAAATACAAATTGTGGAAGACGATTCTTCAATTTTTTTTGCCTTCAGGACCGATCGAAAGTAGGTGCATCACAGAAGCAAAGCAAAAATATCAATTTATAAAATAAATGAATAAATGGCAAATCCAATGTAAGAAAAACCTTAGGGATGAACCACTTACCCTTTAATATTGTCCCTTTTGTCATTTGGGAAGTAGATCCCAAATCATTATCCTCTTAAAACATGAGATAACAAATCCAACAAAAAAGTGAATATATAAGATCCTACATGATAATATCTAACTTAAGCTAGTAGAAACCAAAATAGATATGACAACAGCTAAGGCTAGACTGGAGCATGCTCAGTAGTGCCTCACTCAGAGTGCCAGAGATAGTTTGAATTCCTTGACAGGCCATGTGATAAGAAAGTTATCTGATTGGTTGATACTGAAATAATTTGAAGATGAAACTGATAAGAAGGAGGGGGCCTAGTATCATTTGCCAGAAAAAATATAATGCTAACAAAATATAAAAAAAATATCTGTTAGTTATGCTTAATTGATTATTAAATTTTAATTAATATTTTCAACCAATATTATATGTCTATTAGGTTACCTTTTATTATTGGTTATGGGTATTAAGGTTAATCATGATCATTTCTAATCACAATCTTTGTATTGAATGTTAACATCAAGTGGAATTCTAGTTGTCCCATTTTCATTATCCCCATGGTCAAGGATCACTCTTCAACATACATGGTTATTCAATGTTTGTGGGTGATGTAGGATATCTCTAACAAATTTCATGTTAATGACATAGTTGTGCAAACGTAACTAAGCATGATTTAATGAAATTTCATTATACTTTGAAACTGACATGCTTTAATCAACAGCAGTTATGTGCATTGCATGCTTAAAGGGGGATTCTGGGTTTAAAATTGCTTTTAAATATCGTTAAATTTATTAAATAAAAAATATTATAACAATATAGACATGTCAGAATGAAGAAGTAATAACGAGAAATTAAAAAAATTAAATTTCCTATACATTTTAGGGTAAATTCATGGAAAGTCTGTTTTTCAGCAGCTTAGGGAAGCTCAGTAATATTCTTGAGATATTCACAAAATCATGTCATCAGTGGATTCCAAACTCGCGACGTCATGTACGTTGTGTTTGTCAACTAATTTACATCTCTCTCCCCTGTCAAACGACGATCACCCGATCATTGTGAAATACATATTTTGTAGATTTTCTAAGCTAGGCCTAAAGTGTAATAATAACAGTAGTAGCATATATTTATTTGACATTTAATGAAATACAAAATTTAGATTACGGAGTCATGAATTATACTATTTTTATACCTTGAATAGTACAGATCGTATTATCGGCTTCACGTACTAGGCTAGGCCTAGCCTAAATCATTTTTGTTCATGGGTGAGAGCCATTTTGACTAGGGATTCCATGCCACGATGGCTACGTTGAAACATTGGGGCCCATCATGGGCCTAGCTAGCCTACTACTAAACGATTGGCCCATAAATAACAAAACTCAGTGGATTCCAAACCCATCCTATCAACCAAACTCCTAAACAATCTAAACCTAAAAAGTTACAAAATCGGCTGTAAATATTGAGGCAAAACAAGGTCCGATCGCCTTCCGCACGTATGGTGTCCCGATCGTCTAAGTAGGCCTAAAATAGGCCTAGTTTACTCTCCAAAAAAACGGATACTGCATCAAGCAAGTAGACCAGGTAGTAGGAAGGAGACCTAGCCAATCCGGCCCAGTTAAAAATTGAGCTAGCTAGTGTAGTAGACCCTATGCGAATTGATACTACCAGGCCTTTTACTATAGGCTACACTAAAATTAGCAATACTTATGTTTACAAATATTCCAACTCTCTCATTCAAGCTATATTATCTATACCATTCCGGTAGGTCGAGTCGACCTTCAATCAATTACTGTACATCGTTCATGTTGTGATTATAGACGAGGTATACTCGACCCGACCAGTTTGGTATTGTATACTGTATCTGCTTATCACATGACGATGCCAGGCATGGGCAGAGAGAGCATGTGTATCGTCGTCTCGATCTCCTCGCTCTCACTCGGCAGGAATGTATACGTTACGTTTCATTGATTTTGAAGGCTTTCCCTAAGTCAGTGCGAAAATCGGCAAACGTAAAGTGCAAACATATCTAATTTTTCACTGTTTTGATGAATTTTCATAGAAAATTGACTTTATAAATGGGAAGACCGACTAAAATTACATCAGATAAGTATAATTTTACAAAAGTAATTGATATGGTTAATGATAATGAGTCGTCGGAAGATTGACCATTTCACGAATTTCCTATTCTGTAACACAGTGTCATATCGCCGTAGCTGCACTTGTAATCTGGCCTCATTTCACAGCCTTCGTTCTGCTTTACTGGGCGCTTATATAAATTGAAACTTTTACCGTTCAAGAGACAAACAAATATATTTTACATTTTTTACTATTCATTTTAAACCCGGAACCCCCCTTTAAACATGAAAATGCTAAAAATCAATTTGTAATCATGTTAGAGCATATCAAACTGCTTTCAGTTGTGTGCACAACAAACGCACTTCAAACTTTAAAAATCATGTTAACATCAATCAGCAATTTAAATATACTGTACTATATGACACAAAAGAGTGCGTTTGTTGATGAGAAATATTCCTAATGACGATGACAAAATATTATCATTACAAAGCATTATTGTGCGATACCACCATCTGCAGATAATTAAAGAAGATCATATATAGTTGAGACATAATCCGGGGTCAGAATGCTAAAATAAATTGCAAAAAAATGTTTTATTGTTGCTGGCTTTTCTAGCTAGAATTTGCTTTGCTAACTGATTTATATTCAATCTGTCAATAAGCTGTTCAAGGTGTCTGACAGGTGACATAGGAACACAAGGTCTATATTTCCTACACAATAATTACTTGCATCAGTCATCAGCCAAATTACATGTGTATCTTATCAGCCAAATTACATATGTATCTTATAAGCACTTTTATTACTTAAAATTTATAAAATATAGACTTCTCTCATCTAGTTAACTTTCACTGTCAGTATGATTTTGGGTACAAAATTATTTAAGGTTGGCCCTATGGTGAAGATTCTACCAGATACTTTTAAAGTGAGGGTATGTTCACAAATTCAGCAAGTAACTCACTGTAACTCACCGTAATCCATGACCGGTATTAACAGCACAGATCCTGGGGGAGACGAGAGGGACATATCTCCTCCACTTGTGCCACTGACCGGCATTAAACACAGAAGCACAATGTATTCATTATTTTACCAAAAAATCAGTCCAATAAATTTTAGTTCAAAATTTAAAATGTTACTGACTGAGGAAACATAATTATAAGTTGATTTTTAGGACTAGATTACACAGACAATACTTGCATAGCAAAAAAGTAGCCACACTATGCTACTTGTGTAAAAATGTTAAAACTATGATAATAGGGAGGTTTCGCAATCTTTACAAATATGATAACGACAAGTTTTGAGCTGATCCCCATTTCATATTCGTAAAGCGTATTCATGTTGACAAATATCATATTCGTAACTACAAAACGAGCATAGTTTTTGATCTATTTTGCACTTGAAGAAATGATTCATGACTATAATATAATAAATTATAGATTTATTGAAAGTAATTTACAAAAAGTGATTTACTAAAAATGTCAATTTTAAGAATTAGCAGCCAGCCAAGGAACACGTACCTGTGCTTCATTACATTTTACCGTCATACTTTGGACGGCGGCCTCAATATTTGTTGTCATGCGAAACAGATTTTTACTGGCTTATGAAAACGAATACGATATGATTCTGTTATCTTTCATATTAAAATCCAACCAACCTACAATATCCTAAAATATCCTAAACGTCAACTTAAATCTTTTCTTTTTAAATAATGACTAAATATTGTTCTTTGTAGGGCGCCATATAAAAACTTGTATAGAATAGAATAGAAATACCAATTTGCACCAACACTGATATAGGTTGGATTGTGGAAGTATGTTAACTATGGTTTGAATCAGACTATGATAAACCTGGTGTTTTTTTTCTAAAGTGTATAATGTACATTTAACACAAATAACAGGTTCAATATGCAATTGCTTCCTTCTCTCATTCCTAAGGTCTATCATCAAGGTCTACAAAGGTTGGGATCATAATAAATTTAGTTGGCATATATTCATTATATAAACTAAGGTAGTATATTGCATGGCTACAAAATCAAGTAAGAGATGATTTTGTGATGACAATGATTGCTGATGAAAAAATATTTATGTTATTGAAATCATTTCAACCAGTTTCATACATTACAAAAAACATAATATATTCTATTCTATTCTGTACAGGTTTTTATATGGCGCCTAAAAATACTTTGTAATTAATTAAAAAGAAAAGTTTTAAGTTGATGTTTAAATAGAGGTGCCAAATTCGCTCCTCTCAAATCGACAGGTAGCGCGTTCCAGATCCGCGGAGCGGCAACAGAAAAAGCATTGTTACCAGCTTTCCGATTAGATCGTGGAACGAAAAGTTGGGTGGGATCATTAGAGGAGCAAAGTCGGCACCTGTAATTAAATGAAAGCTGTTCACGGTTAAACTTATATTAAGATTTTTCATATCGTTAGGTAGGAAGTGTTGACAAAGTGTGAGGCAGCGAATACTTGTGCGAGGCATTATTTTATTTATTTTATTTCCAAAAGTAGGCATGCAAGGTATATAGTCAAATTATTTTAGTTCACTTTTACAACAGTGCCCAAACTGTTCAAAGGTTGTCTGTGATTAGTTTTTTAAAGTGGAACTGCAAAAACTTGCTGCAGACAGTACTGTTTCAATCTTATTAGATCTTTTCAGTGCAGCTCAGATTTCGAACTGATGTGTACCACAGATCTGGCACAATATATATAAGCTGAGACATGATACACTGATTATCAACACAAATAGTGCAAAAACTCAAGCTATGCAAAATGCTAATTGAGTTCACAAAAAAAATTAATTGTTTCGAATTGAAGAGTATTTATATAAACACATCAGGCACAGAACATTAATTCTAAACTGCCCGGTGATACTACTACATATATTTTCTCTTTCAGGGGCCGGCGGATCCAGGATTTTGTGAAAGGGGGGGGGGGGAGGGGCGCGCAACTGTAGAGAGTCTACACCCCCAACCACGGTGGGGCTGAGCTGAGACAATTTTGAAATATAACACCTCTAGATGGTCGGAAATGGCACTCTCACGTTATTATAAATGTATTAAAAATTGATATTTTAAATATGAAAACTGAGGTACTAGCCTATTAAATGGTGACATTTTTCCCATAAGCCTATTTTGAGTAAAAGCGTCACAATAGGGCGTTTTGCGCAAGTCAGCGTTTGCACATGCCGGAAAAGGGTGCTTGTCCTGGGCCGTCGACAGGACCTGTGGCGAAACAAACTTTGTTAAATGACGTCCCAGATGGCCGGAAATGGTACTCTTGCACATAAAATTCATGATAAATGGCATCTCTAATATGCAGGAAAAGACACTCTCATATGTAGCATGCTACCAATGAGCAAAACGATTATACTTTTTCCCTCCAATAAACACATGTGACTAAATTGAAGGACAATATAACATTTTGTTGCTGAATTCATTCACTCAGCATTTAGTTTTGATTGCGTTGCGTTCAAGTTCAATGCAAACGTACATCTAGGGGAAGCCACGAAAAAAGCGCAACATTTAATGCTTATTATAGATCAATATCTATTTACATCAATTTGTTGAGGAAATTAAATATATAAATAAATATAAATAGCTATTGATATAGTTGGGTAGGTGGCCTAGAAAAAAAATTGGTTGCTGTAATGTATACTACAGTACATAATTACCACAGCTAGTGTACTATATTATTATTAAAATATCCTCTATGATGATGATACACTATACTAGCCACACATACTGTGGGTAAACATGGCATTCCATTTTTGACGTATATACACTTTATGCTTGCTGACTGCCAGCGATCTAAACAATAGGTAGGCCTACGCGGTTGTATGACGGTGTCCTTTGTACGAATCGTTCGTGCCCCACCCAGTATGGGTATGATACACGCGTCAATATCATGTCCCATCCAGGGACCCTTATTTTTCAGGTGAAATTTCAAGTCATTTCGTAATTCTACAGAAATTTACAGGCAGCAACGGCAATGGTGACCACTAATAAAAAGTAAATTAGCACGGCGCTGAAACAATGTGTTTTAATTCAAAGTGAAAGTACTTTTTTTTTCCCAAATTTGTTTTCCTTATGGTAGGATAATTTTTTTTTTCAGATTTATATGGGGGACGTGCGCCCCACTCTGGATCCGCCACTGTCTTTTTGTCCTCCTTTAGTAACTGGAAACTGAGAAGTTGGATTAGGCCCTTTATAGTATACAAAGTTCTTTAACATGCACAGGACAAGCAGCTTCACATCCCATTGGAAGGACGTTGCAATGAGAGTAAAGCATGGTACAAATACTATCAATCATTACATCACTCTGCGGTTTATATGCAGCACCAGCCACGATTCCCCACATGGTTTTAAGAAAGAAACCAGGCTAAACTTTTCTTAAATTTGGTGCAATGCAATATACTAGCCGTGACCATGTATACAATTTTCAATTTATGTTTAAACATTACAATTTAACAAAGAATTTAATAGCATTCCTGTCAGTAAACCAAGACCATACTCCTGACAAGTTTAAAAGCATCCTACACAAACAGTTCACATTCCTTGCTACTTTACTGAACATGCAAAAAGATAATCTGTAACATGAATGGCTTAGGCAAAGTTGAACAGCAAATTAGAGGGGGAGGGCATGCGTTTATTTTTTTTTGGGTGTAATATGGTAACATAATTAAATAAATACCCCCTAGATAGGAAAAAATACAACACAATTTAATATCAGAAGTGAAAAATACAGTTAAAAAATGTAGATAATGTCAATCAATACACTACAATCTACTACAAATAGAAATGTGTAGATAATATAGCTGGCTGGGTGTTTATTCGGGGGAGGCGTTTATTCAAAGCGGGGCATTTATTAAAATATGGTAATCGAAATATCCAGTATTTGTTGCTAGATTTTTCAGGCAATCTTTTGTGCTACATTCCCATTACAATTCTTAAAAGTTAAATTATATAGAACTGTACATTAGTTGTTTGAGGTTCTGCTTGTTCACATAAAGTTTTTATCTTTGTGTATGTTTCAGATGATTAGATTACTATTAAAAGCAACAGTGGTAAACTATAAACCTAATAAATATAGCATTTTTGTCACATTGCTACAGAGTATACAGACTTACTTTGGATGCATTTGAGACAGTTTGCAATCTTGATTACTATGTATGCTCAACATCAATATAATTTATGAAATATCACCAATATTATTACTACAATACCATAACCTTTTTATAACATTATTGCCTCATGGCATGCTTATCAGAAGCTATTGAATCCTTTTTCTGCATAAACTCCTCAGTCTCCTTCAAATTACAACCTCAATCAAATGATCATAGCTTCAAGAAAATACTGTACATAAATTGATATCAATGACATACTTATAATATATAAACATTTTAAATCTTACTTCTAGCCAATCAGGTTAACTGTTTAAATGTGCATAGAAGCTTATTAGTAGTATTATGATCCTGCAACTGTCGATTGACCTTGTAAGTACACCCACTCAAAAATTAAAACAAGGATATTTCATACAAAAAAAATGCTGCTCGACTTTTTGATGGTTTTAATTATTTTTCTTTCTTCATTCAATTATTTTTTTCAAAAATTTTTTTTATTGATATTCTATTTAATAATTTAAGAAATAATGATTTATTATCATTAGACAACATTAGTAAACATATATCTAATCTGAAATGAAGTTTGTGGCCTATTGTACAGAACAAAAATATAATCCTACACTAAACTTATAATTTTGTACATATTCCTGGCTAGGGGCATTACTCCACTGTGGTAGTGACCCACGTTCCAGTAAACACAATTTCGACTTTCCCAGCCGCCAACAAACATACTCACAAATATTCTTCATCTATACATACCATTCGGCAAAAATATTTACCGTAGAGGAAGGATTGTTTTGACAATTATTCAATGATAAATTTACAGCCGAAACAAAAACACATTGTTTATTGAACAAAAAAGGCGAGCATTAAACTTTCGCAAATTTCGCGAGTGATTGAAATTAAATTCTTAATCAAATAATTGTCAGGAAGTATTGAGTATGCAAAATACAGGAGGCCTACAAGCATTTTCCAGTACACGCGCCTATACTGATAGAGATAGCTGTTTTGTTGCTTTCATCGCATACTGTCTGTAAACACAAACAATGTTGCATTCTATTGAAAGAAATGACTGCTTCTATGCGTAACCTTTCGTAGCTGCCTTCGCGTAGGTAAATCATAGGTCATCGTACATACGATGTATTGTTATGATAATTATGATATCAAATGTCAAATTTTAAAATTGCTTTGATCAAGCTGAAACTTGGGTAATCTTGAGGATATAGAGCGATTATGAATCTGGGGTTCCAGCCCGTTGCCACCCCGCCTGTTGCTACTCGGCCTTTTGTCACCTGATCTGAGAGTCATTGATTTTATTAATAATTGAATAAAACATTTGTACTTTTTAATTGTCCCAATTATGTGTGACAAATGTGTGTTCATGCATGTGTCTGTGCAAAATGTCTTTCATTAAAAATCACTTTGAAACAATGGACTGTCTCGCAGGATGTGAGACAGTTGGTAACTATGTAACGTTAACAGAACAAATTTTCAAAATTGAAGGTTGGTTAAGAAAAAAAAACAGACATGACAATCTCAATGATTATCAGCACTAACTTAGTAAAGGTATGGTAATAAGTAGAAATTTCGTCTGCAGAAAATGCAAGATTGCACACATTTGTACAGAAGAAGCAATCTCTACGTACAATTTTAAAAGTTTTAACAGTAAATATTTTGTATTTTTATATTTTTACAAATGTTACAAATTTACTTACCACAAACATCAGCCATCATAGCAATAACTTTAATCCTTAAAAAATAATTGCTATCCAAAAAACAATACTCTATAAATCTCAATATTTCATATTTTTTACTAGAGAAATCTAGAAATAGAAATGGCGATTAATTCAACTGAGACAAATTTAACAGAACAACGATACCTCCAAAGACGAAGAAAAGCTAAATGAAGACAACAACATTTTAAAGAATGTCATACTCATTAATGATCTATAAATGAAATTCTGTTCTTCCATGTTGATTAGATATTGCCTACACAATTATTCACAATATTTATGACTCAGGACACAATCACCTAGCCTAACTATGATAACATTCCACAGGCCAATGCTTGCTAGGACCCCCTTTGACTCATTAACATCAGATGCTATATATATTACTGATAATCATATTACTAGTCAATTATTCAAAAACATATTGGTAATTAGCCCTGTTATTTAGTCAGCTCTATGTAAAATGAACCTTACAATAGTTTATGACACCCATGTTTACTGTTATAACAGGGACTACTTGATAAATGAATAAAGTACTGGCCTAAAAACACACGGAAAAAAAGATGCTAAGCAAAACACAGTGTATAAGCATATAGGCACCGCGATAAAACAGTGGTGACACACATGACAGTGTGCATGCTTATACAAGTATATAATTGAGTTTTGACATGGATAAATTGCTTAAAATGTTTTTACCATTATATTTCTACATCAATTTCATTTCATTTGGCTAAATAAAAAAAATTGGCTATAGATAAACTGAATTGACTAAAAAAATATTTTGACTTTTACCAAATTGTTAAACAAAAATAAATGAATTTTGTCCATTTTAATTGTTTGAATGCATGCGTAATTTAAAGTTTACTTTTGGCGGGATTATTAATAGCAAACAATTTGAGAAAAGGGTGTTATAATGCATTTTCTCCAAATAGATCAAATAGATGGCAGCAGACCTATTTTTCATCATTAGAATATGTTTCTACTGCATAAAAAAAATACATGCCATTCTGATTCACGGTATATTTCCAAGCATTGTCCATTTATAGAGGGCACATGTCAATGATGTTGTGTTATGATGATGTGGGGCATACTTTTTCTGAAGAACTATGTAATTTGCTATGTAACTTACTAATATCCTCTTCATACTTATTTAGTAATAAAGTATGAAGAGAAATGAATTAATTTAAAGAATACAAAACACTAGTTACTTAATAACACACCTACTGTTCTAAAATGAACTTTCATTTATTCATTCTGTCGTGTACCGCCAGGTAAGGTCGAAACAACCGTTAAGGTACTGTAGAACAATCCACTGCTAATGTAAAAACTCCAACAGCTTATGTAGTAAATAAAATTATATTTTTGTCCCCCTGAAAAAATTGGGTTTTTTAAAATATTATTTTGTTGATTATGCCATTTTAATATCATATAATAGTTATCCACATTGACCAAAAATCATTTAACTGAAAAAACTGTAATTTAAAGCTAAAAATAGTCAAATTGGCTGCCAGCCAATGGATTTTTGGTTGAAGTTAACCATTTATTTTGTCATTTTAGTGAAAACATAATTTTTTCTTCGTTTTTTTCTACGCAATTGATTAACTTAATTAAAACTACAAAATAACACATTCAAAGTCTGATGTAATTGATCTTCATTTTTCATGTTTTTTGGGGAAAATAAAAAAACATAACCTTATGTCCTTATGTGACGTCATTAATTATCTAATTACAATCAACTTACAAAATAAAGAGACATTGCTTTATACATTGATACCAAAAATTATGAGCAAGGAAAACTGCACTTACAGATCTGTGTGTTTCCTACCCAAAAATTGTCCAAAACTGTGGAACTGATTGGTATAATTAGAAATGCTTTAAAATCCCACTAACTTCGGTCCTTCGTGTGGAAACTTCCTTGCTATTCTATCATTACTTGCAAAACATGATGACATAATTGCCAAGTATACTCATAACAGTATTCAGAACGCCCTTTTAGAAATAATGAAGGACATGATTCTTGAACAAATAAAGAATGAGCTACACAAAGCCTGCTTGTTCTCCGTCCTCTCTGATGAATCAAAGGATAAATCCAAGAAAGAGCAAGTGGTTGTCGCTGTTCGATATTGTTTCAAAAATGCAATATATGAAGAGTTTGTTGGTGTCGCTGAAGCACAAAGCCTAGATGCTGATGGGTTATCAGACACTATCATTGATAAACTGATATCAGTTGAAGCCAATATGAAAAATTGTATCGGACAGAGCTACGACGGTGACTCTGTTGTTTCTGGACATTTAAATGGAGTTCAGCGTAAACTACCATAGAAAACATGAGCGGATATGGCCTATTATGCCCATTGCTTCTGCCACAGATTGTTGACATCTCAAAATGGGTTAAGTGCATTTCTGACATAGTAGCGTTATTCAAGCAGCTTCACTTATTCCTTAGTTCCATGTTAGGTGGCAAAAGACGCAAGACATTTGCTTGAGTGTCAGAAACATGCTGGTCATGTCAGGCGAAGCAGTTTAACACGCTTTGGAACCGAATGGAAATAGCAATCGAGGTTCTTAATGATGTTATCGATAACAACAGTAATTCCAGTTGTATTACTAAAGTAACCAGTAATTTGCTACAGAGAGATCGTCGATTCTTACGATACCTGTCTGAACTAAGGCACATTTTATCGAAAGCTAAGTTTGCATCTGATGTTCTTCAAACACCATCAAATGACTTGACACATGCTGTTGACCTCATTGGTACGCCTAAATATGAAATAAATAACTGTCGGATAAGAGAAAGCTGTCAGGAATTCTGGGACGCCGCAGAAACAATTGCACCACCGACTGCTCTGCGTGCATACTATGTTGAAAGTAATATTGAACGGAGTGCTACTGATGGATTTGATGTTTTCGTCCACATAATGTGTTCGAAGTCATTGATAAAATAGATAGTGAACTTAACAGAAGGTTTAGTGAAAAAACATCTCATCGTTGTGTTTAACATCTAATACATTTCTTGAACCAGCCCACTTATGGAAATTGCTCAGCTTTTTAGAGCAGATACCGATGTTCTTAAAAGTGAATTAGTTACGTTCAAACATCTATTGGGACGTAAATCAACAACAACAAACTCGATCTCTTCTCCAGCTACACACATATCTAGAAGATTTGATGGAAGCTTTTTTTGAGTTGGAGCGTATCAGTTTACTGGCGTGCGCTTTGCCTGTTTCATCAGCCGAATGCGAACACAATTTTAGTTCAATGAGACTAATAAAAAATTTTATTTATGTTCAACAATGACAAATGCTCATTTGGACAGCCTCATGACACTTGGAATACATCGTGACCAAGGAAGCAAACTTGACGAGCGTGGTTGAAAGATTTAAGGCAAAATTCCCAAAATGTAGACTTTCTCTTTGAGAAAACGGTTTGAAAATAAATTAGTTGGATATTATTTTACACTTTTGTTCTTCTCTTTTCAATGTCCTCTCATCATACGTCATGAGAAAAGAAAATTCCTAAAATGGTACTCACTGCATGGATGTGTATCTATAACACGCTCATCACGTGTACATGGACCAGGGACTGATTTCCCCGACTTTTGTACCCGATTTTACACGATTTTCTCTTAAAACATAAAGTAATATAAATATATGATAATGGTCACAAAAATAAGACTTTTCACTATGTATATGCTTATTACATAACTATGATAAATAGGCATATTTATTTACTTTCCCTTCATTTTTAACATATTTCGGAACAGTTCTTCGAAAAGCGACCTTGGTGGATCACCATCCAAAATCCAAATGAAATAATTGATTATTTACCATAAAAAAATGACAAAACTTGCTTCCCCTAAATCTGATTAAAACGGCCTCGGGTTACGCTAAAACGCTGATGCTTCCAGGGGATTCGCCCCACCAGCTAAGGGGGACATTTCAAGGTACAGATTGCTTATTTTATGGAATATGGAAATATTGTACTAACTAACTAGATTTAATTCGTCACTATGATGAATTATAGGTTATATACATTGATTTAAATAAAGATTTTTAAAATATATGTTGTTTGATTGATTTTGTCAGAATCTTTAATTATTTATAATATATGAAGATAGGATCTTGCTACCGCAAATACAATAGCCATTCCGTTCGAATATCCCTCCGCGTATGTCATAAACCACCCTTGTTACATAATAATAAAGACACAAGTTTTTTTTTTACTGTTTTATTATAAATTATAATCTTATATAATTTTAATAATCTATACACAAAGAAATAAAATTGAACAAACAATACGGATATAAAAGTAAATCTTATTTTGTTTCGTCTCCCAAGGTGAGACTCGATCTCGGTACCTTGAATGCTATATAGACGCGAGCACAGACCACCGAGCCATACACAACTGTTGAAGAAAGATTCCTCTTTCGTGTATTTACTATGCAGTGCAATCTATGCAGTGCAATCTATGCAGCTATAGATTATTACATACCGCAATGAATCATAATTTTTTACTATTATTACATCATTAAAAATTAAAACAAATTATGCACCAGTGTCAAAGTATATACTTTTAACTTCAATATGAACATTGTAAATAAGAAGGTTAATGTTTAAAGTTTGTTATTTCGGTCCAAGAAAATGTCATAGTTTGTTTCATTGTGGAAATTAATTTTTAATTTAATATGCCATTATTGATGACGTAATCAACTTTTTTTCTCTTAATTTCATAATAAATCATACATGATACATACACTTTAAGAAAATTAAATGAATAGGGTTTCCCGAGCATTTCGACGATCTATATTAATTTTAAAATGTAGCATATTTTCACCATTTTGTTAACTTACATGTGTGTAGCCTGTCACTTTTAACATGCTCGTGTAACGTGGTTTCAAGTTGAAAAGTGAATAAAATATGATGAAATTTCTAAAGAAAGGTTGTAAAACAGAAATCAGGCAAAAAGAGTGCGCATTACCTTTTAACGCAAAATTATGCACACTCATGGCAATTTTTAAATGCTTAAAATTGCCTGAAACATGCGTTATGCGCTACGCAATGTATTGTCATATGATGAAATATGACCTGAAATTTGTGAGTACCAAATTGGTTTATAATATATGCTTGTGACGATATGATTACAAACGTGATTTCAATAAGTCGTGAAATTGATCTCAAGATAATTGACAGACAAAATAGACAGAATAAGTAAATAAAGATTCTGACAGAATCAATAAGGTTATATGCATGATAATGCATATAACCTAATAAGTACATTTCACATAGACTGGAATTCTATTGTGACTTTTAAATTATTATCAAGCTGAGATTAAAGTTAACCCAAATAAGAATTTGATTATATCTCCTAGGGAAGTAAAAACACAGCCACTTGTGGTCTCAGTAGACAGATACTAGATATAGACCTACAGAGTTATGGTTTTGTGATCATAAAGTAGTGACTGGTACCCCTTTTTGTAAATACATGCAACCCGTGTCATTCCTGGGTTAATGAATTAAGTGTGAAAGGGAAATCTATCCGTACATGACACAGGTTTGTTCTAAGCTCGGTGGTATAAAAGAGGTATAAGAAACATTATCATCTTTGGTCTGTTTCTGATGCATAACACCAATAATTATGAGTCAATCTCAATCATTTTTAAATTTTCACAAATATCTTTCCAATGATAATAAAAACTGGTCACAAGCTTTTTTCATCATTAAAGGCCATTTTGTGAATTCAGCATATCAATCCTATCTAAAACCAATTGTCAGCTTTCATGTATCAGGAATTAATCAATCAATTTCTAACCAAACCTTTAGTTAGTTACTTTAAATTTCTTTTTACTTGTGTTGACCCATGACCTTTTCAAAATGTTATTGATTCATCAAATTATTACTCAGTTGAACATAAAATCTTCAAATAATCAATATAAAAAATATATTTTTAAAAAAAATTGATTTAAATATAGTTTTATCCAAAGTTTAGTGCGACATATATTTACGATTTGATAAAAAAGCCTGTACACAATAACAACATGGCGTCGATTACGGAACACACGCAAAGTTTTGTATATGTAAAAACACCAAGGAAATAAAAGGAATTTCAAGTAGAAGCCTATATTAATTGTTTTTAATTATCACTAATAATAATGCAACTTGTATTTTCCCATTATATTATAGGCCTACAGAAGAGAATACAATAGTAGGAATGACAACAGACAACATGGATTATGGTTTCATTTTGTAGAAGTATCAACTGGTAAGTGAATCATAAACAAGAAATATTTCTTACAAAAAACGCTGCTCAACATTTTAAAATTAATCATTGTTCTTTCTTCAGATATATTAATAATTTATAGAAAATATGTTTTTGTTACCATGTAACAAAATAAAAATATGTTGGTTAATCGCAAAAATACACAAAATCTAACATTATAGCAATTTAATTATAAATCACATCATGCCCATTTTGGTGGGTGTTCAGGCCTCGAATTTTACCACGGCCACCGCGGCCAGTGCCGCCGGTGCCCTCCCAGTTGGCCTCAATGCCCTCGAAAATGAATAGCACCCACGGCCACTACTGGCCTGCCCTTTTTTGCGTTGGCCGTGAGTGCCCTTCCCGAGTTTTACCACAATAAAAACCACTGAAGTAGATAGAAAATAATGTCAAAAATATTGGACGAGACGCAAAACTATCGCCTGTCTTCGAAAATGAATAGCACCCACGGCCACTACTGGCCTGCCCTTTTTTTTGCGTTGGCCGTGAGTGCCCTTCCCGAGTTTTACCACAATAAAAACCACTGAAGTAGATAGAAAATAATGTCAAAAATATTGGACGAGACGCAAAACTATCGCCTGTCTTCGTTGCAAGGGGATTTCCCTAAACGCATTTAGACAAAACATCAAACATATTTGTGTAACCAAAACAATATCGTCCCGGCCGCCGTGCGTGGTAAATCATGGTATAGATAGTACATTAAAATACAGTATTAAAATAATAATAACGCTAAAAACGTTCCTCAATCGGAGGCCCATCGGAGGTCACTGAAAGTATTAAAGTCGCACCACACCCGCCTCAATAATCGAGCTAGCCGCCTTCGTTGAAAAAAATTACACGCCTCCTAGCCTAGCCTATCCTCCAGCCGCCGATCCGATCAAACACACGCAATTCAATACATTGGGAATACAATTCCATTTGACGCACACGCACCCTCTGATAAGAAATTTCACACGACGTCGTGTAAGTACGAAGGATCGGATCGTTGGAAAAACAATTCCTTTTGACGTACACGCACCCTCTGATAAGAAAATACCATGTGCGTTCCTGCATAGTGTAGCCCATTATACGTGTAAAATTAGGGGTGTCCACTTTTAGTACTAAAGTTAAACCGGTACCTCAATCCGAAGATCGTTATATTATATTTATATTTTATCGGACCCACCTCAATAATCCAGCCACAATCTGATGAATAGGGGAAATTCCCCCAAAAATTTTTGCGGGTACAATTTTTTTTTTTTTTTTAAATTTCCACCCAGGCGCTCAACCGGAAGCAAGCTATTTTTTAATTTTGGCCTAGTTATTAAAATATTTTTTAATTTTGGCCTTGGTGCCCCTTCGATTTAAAACAAATGGCATTGGTGCCCTCCTATTTGGCCTTGGTGCCCCTCAAATCAACCAAACCAAATGGCCTTGCCCCTAAAATCTCCAAATTCGAGGCCTGGGTGTTAGTAATCTGGTTGTATTTCATTGAATAATTGATATTTCTGCTAATTTTCAACAGCATTTGAAAGACATGTGTACCTTTCCAACAATGTATTATTTGCCAATAAAGTCTACTAATTAAAAAATGGCATTTAAAAATGGTCAATTTTGAACTTTAATGTGCTGTGTGTGTATGACCTTAACCTGTAGGCATGCAACTGAATACCCTCTAGAGACAACATGACTTCACGTCCTCTTGGGACATTGCTGGCTAAAGCCGCGGCACGAAAAAAAAACCTACTTACACTGAAATTGGTTAGATATTAGATATTCCTAAAAATGAAATATGAAAATCAAAAAAAGTATAATTGTTTGTAGTTAAACAATGGAACTTGTTTTTTCCAGTACGGTATTAGGAATGGGAATGAGACAACTAACTAAGGAGTATCAGTATGGTTTATCTTTCTAAAGTATCGACTGTCCTCGAAGCGAAAAGTGTAAGATGGTTTCAAGTAAATATGTAAGCAAATAAACTACATTTAACATTCATTAAAATATATATTCTTAATCAAAGTGTACTATTAAAATTATAATCATTTTTGTGGAATCTTTTTACATTTATCTTTACATGCCTAATTTCAAAGACTTCATCATAACCAGTTAACTGTATGGCTTCCATGACCAACCATATAATAATAATTCATAATACCTTATTTATACAGGAGCACATGAATTGATCCATCAATGTCCAATGCTCCAGAGATATTCATGTTCTGTGCACCTCTACTTAAATACAAGACATTGTAGACTTTCTCCAGATACCATTATTTCATTTTCTTTAATATTTTGATTGTAAACAGTAAAGGTTGTTTGAGATTACAGACATCAACTTATAAATAACTATTACTATATATAAATAACTGTTACTATAGTGTACCAAATATGGTACAGTATAACATAAATACTGTAAATGTCAAATGGCTAGTCTTTATTTATACCAAATGGTAACTAATCTGCCTCTGTATGAAGTCGGCCAATGCAAGAAAAAACTAAATGTTTCAAAACATACTATATAAAGATAGTTTATGTTTCATGCTGTTTCGTTTAATTTAACATTATTACCTATTAGTTAGTATTATTTATTTATTAGCATTTATTTCTTTATAAACTGTAATTCAATACATTTTGTTTTTTATTACATTGATTGTGACATTCAAAGAAAAAAAAACATAATGTATCGAGATAAGTAAATAAATAACTATTTAATATTATGTATACTGTACTGTATATTTATATATAAAAATAATAAAGTCTATCCAAACATTTTAGTTGAATTATTATGTAAAATTATTAATTGTGATCTTCGCATGGTTTATACTATTATTCATTTAATCATATAAATAATCCAGATATGTTTATAAATAAAAATATCTGACGTAACTACTGAGTAGTTTTCGTCTAATGGTAAAAAAATGATTAAACGAATAGTAAGTTGACGCAATTTTACTTAAAATGACGTGATTTAACTTGTACTGACGCCATTTGACTTGAATTGACGCGTCACGACTTAAGAACGTACAACTGGCACTGTACTTTGCACATAGAATCTACAACACTGATTACATTTTACATCTACAGTTTTTCCCTTTGTTGACGCGCAGCGAGTTCGTAGCATACACACAATTGGGAATCGACAACGGGGCAATGGATGCTTTTGTCGCATAGTTCATTGTTAATATACAAGTAGGGAATCCCCATTTAGGAGGTGGATTTAATAACCTACCAACTGGTTCTATGACGCTATTTTTCTGTAGTTTGCAAAGGAGTGTGTAACTTGACTGAAAAACATTAGAATAATAGAAAGAACAATATAAACGGGTCCATCCCAAATTACACTCATAGCGTTGTTTGGGCCCTAGCCAGGGGCAATCTTTATGGTTCAGGAGAACCCCTTGACGTTAACATTAATGCAAATGTGTTTACCGGCGGAAAAAGTAGGCTACGATTGTTTTGCCAATTGCGAACGCGCTATTATTAGCGTGTCATTTCTGGCCAACTAGAGGTGCCATTTATCAAGATTTTACGTGCAGGAGTACAATTTCCAGCCATCTAGGGGTGTCATTTACCAAAATCTGATTTGCCACAGGTCCCACCATACCCAATGTTGGGTCGCGAAAATTCCCAAAATAGGATCATGGGGTCATGCTCAAAAAAGGTTGCGGAACGCTGGTCTAGTCAATAACATGTCTTGGTTTACTACTGTACATGTCAAAGTGCAAAACAATATTGTCTATCCCTACAACATATCACAGGGACATGAATTAAAAGTTATACTATTTAATGTCAATTCAATCAATCAATATTTTCTGGTGTCTAAAGTTTAGTGAATGTTTATTGTGAACCAGACCAAAACTTGTTTTATGGTTTTAAATGCTGTCTACTAAAATTACAATAAGGATTATGGAATTATGTTATTATTGTAAACAATGATTGAGGTACAGTAAGAACCTTAAAAAAAACAAGAACTGCAAACAACATGAAAAATACAAAATTACAAATTTTATGTGAAAAAGGAAGACATAAAGAAAGGAAATGAATAATTAATAGGAAGTACTGTAAACTTTGCTATTACTCATTTTGCTATCATAGAATAGGTTTTGTTTATTATGAAAAAGTATTTGTGGTATTAATATCAAATCAAATTATTTTGTTTAAAAACTAATATAATCATAACTAGATTTGACGAGTTAGGTATGCGCACAGCAAACTTCACATGCACGTTATCAAATATTGTGTACAGAACAAGATTATGCCATTATGACCAGAAGAAAATGTTGTTTAAACATGCCATTTTTAATCCACAGAAAGTTTACCCTTAATATGAACTTAAATTTTCACAAAGTGTCAATAAAAAATAACGTTTGCTTTTTAGTCTATGATCAATCATTGGAATTCATAAAATCGCGGTCAAACCATGTTACGCAACTCTGGCGTCATTCAAAAATAGGAGGTGCACAACTTCATGTAAATGCACATACGTTGACAAAGTTATGACATGTTATGTTTACACGTTTTAGAGATACATGAGACAAGGCCAGAAGGAAAGAAGAATACAGAAAACTAGATTTGACCTTGTTACTTTGAAGAGTTTGGGTTATCCGCGCAAACGCAACATGCACATACGTTAAAATATGAATGCAGACAATTATTATGCCATCCTATTACATGAATTAAATATGTTTACACTGCTGAATTGTACTTATTTTTATAAATCATTACAGTATTTACGGAATGTTAACAGTGTAGAATAGATGAAATTACGAGACCCATCTTTTGTTCAAATTTTTAACATGATGGCATCATCAAAATGTAAAATAAATATAGCAATCTTACAAGATAATTATCTAAATAATTACATTAATGAAAATTTGAAGAATTTTGTGCACGAAAAAAAAATCCTGACAATAACAAGGGGTTAGATGAAGATGATTTCATACAATTACAAAGAGTTATCCACTATTAGTGCAGATAACTAGTTACTTTCAGGTCAACAGATCAAAAAGATTATCAATTTGGAGTTCGTTATTTAAACTTAATAAATTAATTAATTTGCCCATTTAATTTTGAATAAACTAATTTTAGTAAATTTGAATTTAAAACTGTCAACTGAAAACACAGTTTTAACAGTTTATAAAATTGGTATCAAAATAAAATCTCACCTATACAAGCATGAACTCTAACAGACAGCTGTGTCCGCAGCAGAATAGAATTCTTCCTTCCTTCACTGCAAAGGAAAATATACATAACTTCTTATTTATTGTTCTAATTAGCCAAAGCATTTATTGGACTGATATTTATCACAGGAATACGAACCTGTTCTTACTCAGTGTAAGCATCTGACTGGGGTTCTCAACCTTTCTCTAGTGGGATTCAAATTGTAATTTACAAATTATCATAAGTGCTTCATTTTAATTGTAATTTTTAAATTGAGGATTTGAAGTTTAATCAATAAATTTAGTACAAAATATAATGTGCAAATTAAGCTACAGTATCAATGTGTATGGGTTTCCTCCAAATTCAAGGAAATTGTTGTAGTGAATGTAATTTGATTTTAATTCAATTAAAAGCTTGTTATAAAGTGAACATATACAGTACCTCTTTTGAAAACCTTCAAAATCATCTCTTTGTTCATCAATAGACGATTCCAAATCTAGGTATAGTCCATTATGAGACAGTTGCAATGTAGAATCTTCAAGCTAAAACAAAACAATATAAAATACAACTAATTAATCATTAATATACTATGTACAATAACAAATATCAAAAATATTGAAAATAACATGTTTTACAGAATGCAGACTTGCCAACCTATAGACTATATTTTAGGGTTGTTTTAGTAGTGAGTTATATACTACATAATTCAATCACTTGATTATGTTGGTTACAATAAGATTGCTATGTATTTTTATCAAATATTTTAAACCAAAAAATGATGTTTTACCCGTTCACTACAATTTTTTATGTTTTGTAAGAATAATACATATATATTACTATATGTTATTATTAAAAATATTTAACCAGGTCATTCCTTGTCATAAATGTTAAATTATGATAAAAAATATAGAAACAATGAACTACCTAAGTAGCTCGTGTTGAATGTGGATGGTCTTTGGCTAATTAGGCCTAGCCGGCTTAGTACGAACATTGTACGTTATCTATAGGCCTAGTCCGACGTTGTCTAGTTGCTGCATTAATTTTCTTTTATTTTTTTGTACATACAAATTGGAGAAAACCTGGTATATTTTTGGTGAAAAGTTACAATTCTTCCATTTCTTTTGCCCCCCAGGTGGGTGAATCACAGAAGAAAAACGAAAACGAGCGCTTTACAACCGCTAATGTAGAAAACACCAGCTAATGTCGAAACAACCGTTATTGTAGAACAATCCACTGCTAATGTAGTAAAACCTTCAGCTAATGTAGAAACAAACCAACAGCTTATGTAGTAAATAAAAATCAACACCAGCTAATGTTGAAAATATTATACATTTTACAAACCTATGTCTAAATCATGTACAAATGCATCTCTCTACCTAGCTCAATCTATCAGTCTATCCACCTCTCGTAAGTGACCGACTATCAAAACGCAGCAACTTCGTAAGCGACCCCACCTCGCTAAAACGACCATACTGTACCTTGTAAGCAAACACCTTCCTTAGCAACCACCTATCTTAAGGGACCACCTATTGAATGACCACCATCTCTGTTAAGGGACCGCTAAGAAAATGAAATGCAAAATAAGGGTTCCCCAGCATTCTGATGATCTACAGTATATTAATTTTAAAATTTAGCATAATTTACCTATTTATTAACATTGTGTTAACTTACATGTGTGTAGCCTGTCACTTTTAACATGCTCGTATAACATGGTTTCAAGTTGAAAAGTGAATAAAATATGATGAAATTACTAAAGAAAGGTTGTAAAACAGAAATCAGTCAAAAAGCGTGCATATTAACGCTTCATGTGCATGCAAAAATCTGCGCACTCATGGCAATTTTTTAAACGCTTAAAATTGCCTGAAACGTACTCTAATTCCATCGAAAATTTTTACAATTTTGAAAATTGTAAGCGCACGTTCGCATGCATTATATAAGTTATGCAGGTAATTGTATTTCCATATGATGAAATATGACCTGAAATTTATGAGTACCAAATTTGATTTAATTATGATTAATTAAGGGTAAAATTGTTAAATCTCTATAATGTTCCGATCTTTGTTTATGTTTTTGTTGCTTATTTGAATGTATTATTATAGTTTATTTTATGTTTAGATTCAACCTGTTGGTGGCGGTTTCATCGCTGTTGGTTGTCAACTAAATAAAATAAATAAAATAATGCTTGTGAAGATATGATTACAAACGTGATTTCGTTAAATCGTGCGTAGACCGCGTAATGTTTGATTGCACACCGTGAAAAGATAATCACATCGATTCCTGACCATAAGGAACATGCTCTGAAAAATTGACATAGCTGGATGAAATTAGTCTCAAGATAATTGACAAACAAAATAATACTAAGGAAAGAATTTAAATAAATAAAGATTCTGACATAATCAATAAGGTTAATATGCATGATAATGAAAGGTCAAAAGGTCAGGGTGAAAGGTTATGTAAAAGACCAAAGAATATAAAATATGAACAGAAATGGCATTTCTGAACTTTGACCCACAACCCAGGGTAGGTATGTAGCTCCATAGGTTGTCGACAATTGAATTTGTTTTGAAATACACATTTTGTTATTTGTGAATAACATTTTGAAAAATGTTACAAAAGGTTAGGGTCAAGGGTTATATAGGCCTATGTACCAATCCCTACGTTTTTTAGATCTAATTTAAGGTCACAAACTACATAAATAAATACTATATGGTCCTATTGAGATAACTGTTTTCGTCTTTAAATTGTTAAAAATTTGAAAAGTAAGGCGATTCTAATAATTTTAGCGGCCCGCTATAAATCCCAACATGCATTGAACGCGGATTGATATTTTTGTTTTTCTTCTGTAATTCACCCACCGATCGATCGTGAGGCCAAAACAAATAGAAGACTCCTAACTTTTCAGCGAAAATATTGGGTTTCCCACAATTTGTATCAACGGAGTCTGTCAAAAACAGAAAGATAATTAATGCAGTAACTATACAACGTCAGGCTAGGCCTATAGCTCGCGTACGCTGCTTGTACGTTACCAGTGTTTACTAGCTAGGTCTACAAAACTAAGCCTAGGTAGACTAGGCATAAAGACGGCCAACGAGAGGACATTCACCGCGAGCTACTCGTTTTATCATAATTTACCATAAAACATACATTTAAGACAAGGAATGACCTGGTTTAATGTTTTTAAAGTAATATATTTATGCATTATTTTAACAAAACGTCACAAATTGTAAGGAATGGGTCTTTAAATAAATTGTTGGGAAAAAAGATTTCAGTTACAATAATCTATGTTAGCACTAAATTTGTATGTTTATTATTAATACTTGAAATAATTTTTTGACTGTAAAAATAACATTTTAACATATTAAAATAATTTCAAGTTACTACAGTACAGCATAAATATTTAATTGAGGGTACTTCCACTATGATAATATATTGTAATAAATATAATCAATTTGCAAATTAACTATTATTATCAATTAATGATTTTAAAAAGTTAGACAAAAAAATATGAAGCAAAACGTTATATAGAATTATTTTGAATTACTGTATAGGTAAATGCTAAATAAGTCAGCAGTTTAAATCACAATTTCCAAAACTAATTTTCATTTATCCACTATCTGTACAATAGTGTTACTTAAACTACACTAAAAAATAAAACAGAAATAAATGAAAAAAGAAAATAATGACAGGAAATTTAAAAGAAAGAAGCAAACTTTGCTCTGCTACCGGTATAACTAACACTGTTATTTCAAAGTTCGGAACGTCCAATACTACGGAAATTCAGCCTAATATTACGGACGTACGGAAATGAAGATTAATAGGGTACTACACGGAAATACAAAACTATACGCAATATCATTACGCACCACAAGCAACGAGTCAACAGTCAGAAACTCATTCTGCGCATGATCAAAAACATATCTAAAAATAAATACGCTGACAGCCGATACATTCTGCGCAGTATTCGTGACTACTGGTTAAATTTTACGATGCAGGCTGCCAATTCACAAATATTCTCTTCCAGCCATGGAGTTCTACAACGTAATGGATATTGATGAAATGGGATCTAAATTTTAATTTAGTGACAGAAAAAAATATTTAGTATGAAATTTGACAGTTAGTAAAAAATGTGTTACATTTTAAGATATCCTGACACCATTGGTAACAGTATTGATTGAAAATGTTGTTTTTTTGCATATTTTGACCGATTTAGCACTTAACATTAACGCTAATCAAATGTTGGCATAATTTGGCAAATTGTAGAATAGTTTTATCATAATTCTAAAACATTTTTTTTCTAATTTCAAAAGCAGATTTAAAAAATCGATAACTGAATCATCCTTTATTAAAATCCTTAATAAACTTATATTAATTCATAATTCATGCAAGTATACAGTACATACAACTTAGGATTATGAACTACGGTATAACATGGTATTACAATTTAATGTATAACTGCAAGGTTTTTGTGGGGTTGCAATACGCTAAAAATTGAAGACATGTTCAAATTTAGGGTGTTGTATAATTTAGGGTGTTGTATAATTTAGGGTGTTGTATAAACACAGCCACGGTTAAGGTAAGCTTAACGATCAACTCAAGATTATCTACTGCAACACAGCTTTGTCTATAACATGGAAACATGCACTTATGTTGAAAATAATGTACGTCAGTCATTAAGTTTATTTTGAATTCTGTAAATTCTGTTTTTTAGTTAATATGCTACTGCAGGATACAAATTTGCACTCTCATGCCCTTCTGATTGGCCCTGGCTACCACAATAGTATTGATCCTACGGTACGTTATCACTTCTTGGGAAATTTACCTTTATAGTAGCATACAGCAGTACAGTAATCCAAAGCAGGATATTACTGTAAACTTGCTAATATCCGACACCCATGTCATTGCATAAAATGTCTTCAACTTGCAAATTTCTCACATTATATTATTATTTATCAATAATATATATCAAAACCAAAATTTCAATTTCTTTTTTCAACCAAATACTTTAGGTTTTAAATGTGTATTAAAAACCTTTAAACCACTTGATATCGATCTTTCAATTTACCGTTCAGTTAAGAACAAAATCAGAAAATTATGACCGCAGATGGTCGTATCCTAATTTTGCTGCTGTGTAAGCCTTTTTGTTATATTTTAATGCACAAATCCACACATATACATCAAAATTCAGTTATCTTTGTAATCTGGGAGAAAATGTGGCGTCTGCCGGCCAAAACGGGAGTGTTGGCATATAGTATAATATATATATAGTCTTGCACTGATGAAGGGCTAGTGTTGCCCGAAAGCTCTGCTAACTTTTCTGGCTGTTTACATTATCGTTTTGATTTAGCTTTTCGCTTTTTTATTTGTATCTCCATTGAGATCCAGCCACTGATACCCACAGCATTGTCATTTTTTTCAGTAATTTGCCTTTGGATTTGTATAATATATATATAGTCATATAGAGTATTTCTTTTTATTTCTTTATTTTGAAAAGCGTTGATAGTCATAACCATAATAATATTACGCCGTGGCTAAAGATACGGTACCATATCCATACTAACTAGGTAGGTAATTATAGAGAGCACTGCTGTTTGCTACGGTAAAATTGCATTCCTAAAACTTGTACGTACCTAATAAAACTTGTGAATATTATAAAACTCGTTCCTAAATATTAAAACTCGTTCCTAAATATTAAAAACCTACAGTAACCCTCTAAATAATCTCTCTTAAATTAAAAACCAAAAAAAAACCCGTTAAATTGAGAATCGAACCTGCAACTCCTTAAGCCATAGCCGCATCACAAGCATACTAAGCCACACAGCTGGCTTGCTGAAAACCATTGCCATAACCTATTTGATTAACATCTACTATCTTACAATACATAGTGCCCTCTATAATTACCGTACCTTTAGTTATTAGAAGTATGGATACAGTACCGTATCTTTAGCCATAATGATAAAAATAACAACAGACATACTTGTTAATAAATACAAAAAATATTGTCTTACATAACACTGTTTTAACTATACGATAGGCCTAAGATCTACATATTATCATCTGTACATTTAATATTATATTATCCTAAAACTATACTAAAGCAAAAATAAGCTGATATCCACTTGTAGCCTTCATAGAAAGATTCGTAATTGTGGTTTAAAAATGCGAAACTCATTTTTTTTTTTTATGATTTATAAAAAGCATATTACTTCATTGAAATGGAGGAATGGAAAGGGGCGACTTTGTTTTGGGGCGACTTGACTGGATCCCACTAGCACTACCTATGGACATAATTTGAAAATATACAAGCCTGCAAAATGAAGAAGGAATTGGAACTGAGAAAACAATAGTTTAGTTTGAGAATAATCAATCATTGGAATTAAATATGATTTAGTAAATGCAACATCTTTGCAAGTGTCTGAAGCAAGATTGGTTAAATAAGAATACCATTCTGGGCTACGAACGAGGCATAACTGATTGGGAAGAGGAAAATTAGCCTATTTTATATATACCCACACCCAATAAGTTTCAAGTCTCACCCAGACACACAGACAGCAGCTTAGTTACGCTTGGTGGTGCTTGGCTTGTTGACAACACCACCAGCGGCAGGGGTTTCTGCAGTGTACAGGTAGCTTAGCAGCTTTAGGCTTACTAGGCTTAGAAGGTACTTACTTTGTGAGGTGCATTTAACAGTCTATGAATTCCTCCAATTTGGTCGATCAAGGGAATGTATTCATTAAAATCATAGAATGGTGGCCGAGTGGGTTCTGGGAATATTGTGCTTGCAAATGGATCGGTATCATCCAAATATTGTACTCGTAGTTCTAATCCATTTGTCGCCATGTTTCACAATGACCAACACAACACAAAAAACTTTCTTGTAAGTTGACAGTCTGCTGCTAGCTGTATGTCAATATTCGTCCGCTCAGTCGCTACACTCAGTTGATGTCATAAGTGAGTCATCATTTCACATAAATTGTCGCGGATTTAAAGACGTATTGTCCCCCTGAAAAAATAATTCTTACAAAATTTTTTGGTTGAATATTCCATATTAATGTAACATAATATTATCCACATTGACCAAAAATTGGATCGAAAAAAAATGTATTTACCTGAAAAAAAACGTGATTTAAAGCAAAAAATCATCAAATTGGCTGCCAGGCAATTGATTTTTGGTTGAATTTAACCATTTATTTTGTCATTTTATAAGTGAAAACATTATTTTTTTTTCTATTGAAGTGATTAACTTTATTAAAACTGCAAAATAATATATTCAAAGTCTGATTTAATTATTTTTCATGTGTTTGGGGGACAATACATCTTTAAGAAAAATATATTGCTCCTATAAATGATCAACTATCTAAAAGTACACATAAATACCAAATCATTGTTGGTTCTAAACATCATAGAGAAAATCTATGTCTAATATTATTTCTTTATTCTTTGTGTCATAGGCCTATAGACTAACTTTGTTATATATGTAATTATACTAGGCTTAATTACTTTTAGATGGAAAACGATGGAATTTTTTAAAGGCTTATATTTCTAAAGAACACATTCATTTGTGATTACGATGGCTAGCAACAATAGGCCTACAGTAAGAGTACACCTTCGAGACCAAAAAATTGTCCCCCTTAATAGCATAGGGCATACCCCTACCCCATTCTTAATAGGGGTTTCCGCGGAGAAACCTCCTTTGTTCATGGACTCAAGAAATGAAAGATAAGCTGGCGTATAAAGATTATTCTTTACGCCATGGTTTTAATGTCCCATTTTAATAGTTATTCACTTTGACAGATAATGAAAAAACTATAATTTAAAGCAAAAAAATGGTCAAATTGGCTGCTAGAGTAATTCAAACGTTTATTTTGTCTATTTATAATAAGTGAAAACATTTTTTCACGCCGTACCTTTAAGGCCAATTTACACAGACCAGGGAGTTGTTATTAGATAACTCCCTGCACAGACGAGCGGTAACGCGGTACGTACTTAAAGAGGTATTGTCCCTTGAAACACAAAAAATGAAGGTCAAAATATTCTAAATTTAAATTGGCCATATCAAAGTAATATTAAAGTTATTCACGTTAAGTCGAATTCGAGCCAAAACAACAAGTTTACGTAATTAACAGGTAAATTAATTTGATTACATTTCGTCTGAAAAATCGTCGCGAGCAAAAGTAAAGATTTCAAACCACGAGTATGCATGATGCTAATTAGGATTGTTTACAACTCGTCACGGTTGAGAAGGTGTTTTCACATAGATCGCGAGGAAGTTGTATGAGTATGCATAGGCCTACGTTGCATTATGAAATATGTTTTTGATCGAAAACTTTGACTGGAAGTTCAAGTTATTTTTTGAATAAAAAAACCTCTGTATTTCAGTTAAATGAATTTTTTTTCGACTAATTTTTGGTGAAAGTTAATAACTATTATGATACTTGAAATCTTTTTTGGGTGGGGGAGGGTAATTAGTCAAAGGGACAATACATCATTAAATAAAGTATGGAATATATGTTTTTCCGGTTTCCGCTCAGATACAGATACCGCTCGTAGCGGTTATAGAGGACGGAATCCGAAGCATTAGGAAACTGTATCACGCGGAAACTTATATATTAGCATGAACCTAGTATACATTTTTATAGGTCCATGCTTATTGCATGGAGGTAAAACTCCATGCTTATAGTAGGCCCTACTAGGACTAAAAAATGGGTACTTGGAAACTCGGCATGGACATGCGCACATCCCCTGAGCAGGTCCGAAGAATTAAGTCATGAGACTATATGCAGACAGTTTGTAAGACCTGTTCAATAAACATTGTTTTCGTCGTTGGCTATAGATTTATCAATGTCAAAACAATCCTTCCTCTATGCATAGAGATATTATAATATCTCTAGGCTCTATGTTAAAAATGATGGCGAATGGTGTGATAGAGATATTTACTTCATTATAATATCTCTATGGTATAGATGAAGAATTGTCTGATTAATGAGTAGGCCTACGTTTGTCGGCGGCTGGAAAATTATAAAATTATATTAATTAATTATACTGGAAGGAATGTTGGGTCGGTATATGGGTCACACGGCCTTAAGTAGTAACGCCTCTAAACTGTACAGTACAGTTTAGTTTTGGACTTTTAGGACTTCATTCCTTTCATGCTATACGTTACACATCTAGTGATTGTTAAATAAAAATCATCATTTAATGAAGAAAGAACGGGAGAAAGAACAATAAATTTAAACATCAAAACAGTTTTTTGTAAGAAATATTTCTTGTTCTCAGTAGTAATAGTTTAATAGTCTTGTCTTGTTAATGTTTTGTTTTTGGTGGACAATACATTTTAATATACCTGTAGGCCTATGTTTTCGGGGGCCCGTGTATTAATATGTGAAGTTTATTTTTTTAGGTCTATAAATAAGAAAATTCTAGATGATGTTATCAAATATTCAACATTCCTGAAGGTGAAATAGGAAATGGCTTGCGTTTGCACACTTTGGAATGAAAAAAACAAAATAATTTGCGTTGCCTGAAAATGCTCTAAAATTAGACATCTCGTGCTGTGTTGTGACGTTATATGATATTATTGTAGGAAACAACCCGCTGTATGCCTACATACTAATGTAACAATAGAAAGCCTGCAAGTGATATGATGTCGTTACTTATATCACTAAATGAGTTTTAATTTAAATCATGGCTCAATATGTCCTTTTATATATTATTTCCCAAGACACAGAAAACTCAAGAGAAAGAAAGGGGTTTCAAATAAGAGAGAGACAAAATAAAGATATACATGTGTGCAGAGCGGGGGGAAAGGGGAGGGGAGGTGTGGCAAGCTATATATTTTATTTTGTGGAAGCTCGATGATTCGGATTAGGAACTCTCGGACTACGTCAGCCAGCAATGGGCCAACGGCTTTACGTACCATCAGCATCTTGCCAAAACTTCATCTACCCTCTCCTGCTAGGAGCTAACGCTAATCCGCGGCCTAGTATTTCAGACACAATATGTACGCCGCTTACATAACGCCACCTTGACGCCGTGAGTCTGAACATACCCTAAGGATATATATTAATATGACAGGCTCAACCCACTTGACCCATCCGATTTGATAAAAACGGTAAAATTGTCTAAAATTTGTGGAATAAATATTTTCTTTAATTGATTTCAAATGAATCGAAAGTGGGTGAACTTGACAAAGGTGGGAGTTCGTTATAAAGAGAATGCAACAAAAGAAAACTACATCTTCACGCTATGATGCAATGCAAGTCATTTTACCAATCACAAACCATAGCTTATCCGAACTGTCGTTTGTGACGTGCGGCGAGTCCGTCCGCGAGTAGCGTACACCATTGGGAATCGACGACGAGGCAATGGGCGCTTTTGACGCTATGTTCGTTGTTAATATACAAGTGGGGAATCACCATTTAGGAGGTGGTTTAATAACCTACCAACTGGTTATACGACGCTATTTGTCTGTAGTTTGCAAAGGAGTGTGTAACTTGACTGAAAAACTGCGAACTTTGAACTTTTACAATGAACATAGACTAATAGAAAGAACAATATAAACAGGTCCATCCCAAATTACACTCATAGCAATGTTGTTCAGGCTCTAGCCAGGGGAAATTGTTATGGTTCGGGAGAACCCCTTGACGTTAGCATTGAACGCAAAATGTGTTTACCGGCGGAAAATGTAGACTACGATAGTTTTGTCAATTGCGAGCGCGCTATTATTAGAGTGTCATTTCCGGCCAACTAGAGGTTCCATTTATCATCATTTCCAGCCAGGGGTGTCATTTAACAACATTCGCTTTGCCGTGTCGCGAAAATTCCCAAAATAGGTTGCGGAACGCTGCTCTACAAAATAACATACTATATATGAATTTATATAACACCTAAATAAATTCCTGTCATTTGATTGGACGATTGTAGGTCACATGGCGTGCAATAGTACGCACTATTAAACGATCGTTTAATAGTACTTTTTAAACATTTTTGTGTACGAAAAAAAAAACTTTCGCGGATGAAAAAAAATCTGGTTTACAAATTACTGTGAAATACAACAGCGACACCTGTTGTCCTGCCTCTCGAAGTTTTGCCTTTCAGCCAATCTAGTACTACTAGGTCTAGCCTAGCTAGGCCTGTTAGTATTAGGCGTTTTAACCTTGCTAGGCCTAGGATTCTTTGGTCGTTTGTTGACATAATTAACACTAAAGTAGGTGTGTTTATAAAATCCATATAAATATAACATTTAATATAATATTAAAAACCAACTGTTACTATTTTAATCAATGTAAATCAAATGTAGGCCTCTTGGCCAACTACCTTTTATTTGATTCAAATGACAGGAATCTATTTAGATGTTATATAAAACAAATAATGAATGTTTTATATTCGTGTAATGGTAAAAATAATGGCATTTGGTGAATGATGAAAGATTAAATATCAACTCGGCGTTGCCTCGTTGATATATAACTTTTTATCATTCACCTCGTGCCATTATTTGTACCATTACACTCATAAACATTCATTATTTGTATAATAGCAGAAAGTAGAGGAGCGTATAATATCCAATCTGCAGACAGTATAGTACTGTTTCGATCTTATTAGATCTCCTCAGTGCAGCTCAGGTTTCGAAATGAAATGTACCGCAGAACTGGCACAATATATAGGCTGAGCCAGTTATGCGGGACATGGTACACTGATTATGAACACAAAGAGTGCACAAGCTCAACGAGCTTATATATATAAATAATGGCAATATTGCATCGTATCAGTATTGTAAAATTAAAACGTCCTTTTCAATAAAAAACATTCATCATATTATTTACGTCCGCCAAGGGATATATGTTAATCGATCGCGTGTGTTTGTTTGTTTGTTTGTTGGCAGGATTACTCAAAAAGTAATTACAAGATATTTACCAAAATTAATAGTAATACAGATAGCTCCATTAAATTTTGGAGGCAATCCGAACCAGTTCCAGTCTGGACCACTGTTTCGTATAATTTTCAGACCTGCTAGTGTTAAAAGATAGGACAGAATTTTCAAAAGCCGGCGAGGCAGTCTTAAAGTAAACTGAACATAATTTGATTTAATTTACAGGTTTTTTGATACGAGTAGTTTTAAAAAACCTATTTCTTTTCAAATTCACCCGTTTGTTTTTGGCGTTGCTGTTCTATTGTTAGTTAATTGTTTGTTGAAACTCCCTGTGGCGACGCTTTTACTAAAAAATATAGGGGGGAAATATCACCATTCAATAGGCTAGTACCTTAGGTTTTCACATTTAAAATATCAATTTGTTAATACATTTATAATAACGCGAAAGTGCCATTTCCGTCATATTTTCAAAATCGTCTCTTTCACAACATCCTGGATCGACCCCTTTTGTTTTTAGTCTAAAACCTTTTGTTTTTAGTCTAAAACGAACAACTACAACCATTCATTCAAAAATCTCTTTATTAAAATAATCATTTTATAAACGGTGTATACATTACACAGTTAAGTTAACATGCATTGCATTGATTGATTCAGTGAGCTCTTAGCATTTAATTACGATTATTCTATACATTCTAATTTGAAATTGGTGCTCTAATTGAATGTAAAAAATGAAACATCATAGTTATAACCTTTTAGTGAAAATCTATTAACACATTATGATGCAGAACAAATAGCTTTTGGAAATTATAAATGTTATGTTCATTGGTTGCAAAATGCAAGTGCATGAAAAGAACACAAAAAAAGGACACCAGAAATAACTACTTAAATTATAAAATAACAATAATGTATTTTATCTTATGGAAAAATTAGGTTGTTTTATTGTTATAATAAATGTACATTGCATCTGATATTTGGATATCATGCTTAGAGGAGTTCACAATTCCATTGATATTATATTAATTCATTTACTGTACTACACATTACAAATAATTAGTAATTTATTGAAATTGTTTTAAAAGAACATCTTTTTATTCAATATTGATATAATTTTATTAAAGCCACTTGAGTTAAGGCAAGTCAATTAGTATATACATTTGTGGTATTATGCATTTAAGATGGTAACTGTCTATTTCTATAGTTACAATTCATCCTTGTTCATTGTCAGCCCCATGGCTTCTAAATTGTAAGTAACTTTCTTACATAATTAACAATTAGCTACCAGTGATTTGTTTTAATTGTGTTTCTGAAATCATGGTGTATACACTAAAAATATTAATCATTTTATAAAAATATACTGTTCAGTACATAATTAACTTCTAAGTATATATTTCATACACAATTTATTAGAGCAAAAATCATTACGACACTACTTTGATAATAATAGAAGTGACAAACATATGAATGAATTATTAAATTTTAAACATACATTGATTGAAATTACTAGGCATATGCTAGAGGTGGAAGAAGAAGCAGCAATATTTCAAATAGTTTCCTTCTATCTAGGTAAAAGCATAAAATGGCCTAAGAAATTGTTATCCAGTCAATTGGTTTTAATTGAATCATTTCTATTTACTACAATATGAGCACAATTTTAAAAATATATGTTTTTAATCAAATGTACATCAAAATATAGTATAAGAAAAATAAAATAAAATTTATTCCTACAACCTTAAAATCAAAGCACCAGTGAAGCAATAAAGCCTATATTCCAGTCGACATTGCATTGAATTAACCAGATTAAGTAATCAATAATTATTTTACAGGAAAATGGGTACAGTAATCAGGCTACACATCAACATAGTCACTGAAACACGATTTGATTTACATTATTTGTTTCAAAATATGAATAAAATGACACAAAAATGGAACAATAAAAAACAAAACTAATTGAACCAGGATAAACTAAAGAAAGCTTAAAATAATATATAATTTATTTCCATTTGAGTCTTTAAAGGCCAGGTGCGGGCAAAAAATTTCTATTGATCATACATTCCAATAATTATCGATCGATAGTTTCCCCTATGTTTCATAATTTTTGGGATTTTATTTGTGTTACACAAGCTTGTTGAAAATAAGCACTTTCTTATCAGTGGGGGGATAGTTCAAATTACACAGTAAAATCTCTATTCTTTTGTACACAAATTTTGTAAATAGAGAGGCATTTTAAAAAGCTATGAAAAATAAACGGTGTGGTAAAAAATGTTATCAGATAACTAAATATAGGTAATATAACTTGAATATTACATTTCTGGTATTTTTATTCAACTTCAGCATTTTATTTTCATGCTATAGCAAAAATTATCCACCGTATATCCACCATCTTTTTTCACCTTCTAGGGAGTCACCAGACATGTTATTACATTAGGTTAACTACCTAACTACTGAAAAAAAGTCTTCCTGGTTTTTATGGAAGAACTTTGCCAAATATTGTATTTGGCCATATTAAGGGGAAATTCATGTTTTTTCGTCTTGATTTCTGTTACAAATATTTGATTTATGTACAATTAACCAAATATTATATTTAAAATTCATGCCTGTACCTGAGCTTTAAATGGTAACGATTAACAGGAAAAAGTGACCAATTAAATGGTTCACAAATTATAACATCGTAGTTTGCGAACATAATACCTACATGCTAATACTTATCACAACGCAATGTTTTTCACAATTTTTGTATACTTTTAGGTCTTTTCTTTTAAATAACAAGTTTATAACTCAATGTCGACTGGAAAATAGATATTTCCCGTTTTCAACAATTCCAACAAAATATCATTAAAAAAAAGTTGTAATATTGTATACTATTTAAGTGTAGCTATAATTAATCAAATTAAAATTATATTATAAATCTATGCCTGAAATATTTTATTCATTTACAAATTAAATAGATCAGGTCACAGATGTAGTACTGTTTGTGGCTGAAATCATGTTAATGACATAATAATCATGGAAGTACATCAATACACAAACAGGCTGACCTATAATAAGAGAGATCCATACAGCTGAGTTGCCATATGCTCCATGAAGGAATCGGGCTGTAAAATATTGAATAGGTACCTGTGAAAAAAACACAAATTTAACAATTTGGTACATGTATATTTAAAAATCCACATTACATACTATACTTTTGATTTTGAAAAACCAACCTTGAGAAAATAAGTAAACTAATAGCAAAGTGAACATTTGAATTTCATGGGGACAGTACCTTAAAAACATAACATTCCTAAACAAATATGAATAAGTAGACTTTGTTTCTACGCATGAAAATATTCACAATACAAAACATTCATTATTTGTATTACATAGCACTAGAAAAACAACCAAACTTATTCATTCTCTCAATTGATTGAACTCATCTTACCTGTGCCATCATACCAGCAAAAGCCCATAGCCTAAATAAGTGCAATGGAACACTCACAAGGTACTGTAAAAAAAATACACAAAAAAACACATTTTAAATTCTCAGAAAATTCTAGGGTTAATTTATAAACATGAATAAACAATAGAGCTCTATAATAATACAATTCATATAGAGGATGCTATACATAAGCTAATAGTAATAGGCGTGCATCGTCGGCATATCAAATACCAAGTAATGTAAACAATAATTATTTTAATAAAGTAGTCATGTTCTATCCATATTTTGGTGACATGTTTGACAAACCTGCTACAGTGCTACTGTAGCAGTTTTGTTTAAAATATATCTTATGATGGTCTATCCATAACAAGTTTATCATTAGGGCCGTCAGAACAATACAGGCTGACAAGATAATTTATATATGATTCTGAAATTAGATGTTGTTTTGGGGAAATGTTTTTTAATTTTCAAAATGTACAGTATCTTAGATTGTGCATCTAACATAGGCCTAAATTCCTGGGAGAATTTTGGGGTAAAATGAGTGATAAAAGCAGAGTTTAAAATAATTTGTGACTTGACCTCATGGAATATTGCCGATAACAGAAAAACAGCAATAGCTGCTTGAATTGATGAGTATCCTTTTCTTCTCATTGGTGCATAGAGATGTCTGAGGGGAAATTCATATTATTCTTATTAATAACAAGTTTATAAAGATAATTAGACTCCAATAGGATTTATACAACAGAGGCATGTCTGGTTTTAAATCTCTTGTTTTAAATGACTTTTTTAAATAATAGTTTAAGCAAACAAAAGAATATAAAGTACTGTGGTAGATGCAAACCTGGATGGAGTCTGGGGCAACTTAAGAAGTCCAGGACAGTAAGAACATTGGTCACTTAAAATGGAGGGTCTTTAAAACAAACTATATAGCATAGAAAATATCAAGAACTAGATTTGAACTCGTCACTTTGATCAAGGATTATTCAAACGGCACTAGTAGGAACAGTTTAGCCTAGGTTGACATTCAACACGGCAGCATGTATGTGTTCTAGCTCCAGCTTACCTTTTAGCCCACCTGTGGACTGGAATGTTCCAATTCTTCCAAAAATAATCAACATTTTCAGAATTCCTGATGAAAAAAGAAGCAGATAAACTTAAGCTTAATAACAATTATTATGTTTGGTTTCAAGCACATAAATGATCACAACTAATAAAAACATCATACAGCATTACTCATTTAAGGGTCTGTTTCTGCTGCATAAAAATAACCAGTTAAAATGGGTGTGAATAAATTAACTCCATTTTCTTGGGAGCAGAAACAGGACAAATTTGTGGGAACCAGTTAATAGGCAGCGCAAACAAACGGTTAAAAACACCCATTAAATTTGGTGTTAGAACACCATTTAACCGGTTATCGCTGGGCACCTTTTAGCTGCAACACAAAATAACGGTTATTTGATTGACAGCTGCTGACTCCGAGTCAACTACAGTGCAGTAATGTTTGAATTAATCGCCAGCACCAATTGCATTTTGGGTAATTCTAACGATTTTTGTCAATGACCACCCACTGATTTAACCGGTTATTTTGGAGCACAAATTGAGCAGAAATCTATTTTAAAATAAACGGTTAATTTGTGTTATGCAGCAGAAACAGACCCTTAGACACAAATTTAAGCTGAATTTCCCAAGTTGTGTAGTGTTCTCTAAGCTTCAGACATTTTTAAAGACATATATCAAAAAACATTTAAGAAAATAAAAAAAAGTATGGGTAGAACACAAGGCGCTCACATCTCAGGATTCTCTTCCATCTTGACAGCATCTTTGACTCGTATATTACATTAGGGACTTTTAGATTGAGTGAATGAGCACAAAGTTCATGTCCACATAGGTCGTAGTCAACTGTTACTCGTACGACAGATATATAAACCTTTCGATTAAGTGGACATTTACGTTGAGGTGCCAGTGAACGCATGATGTAAAATCTGACCCTGTAATCTCTAGAAACTGGCTTGTGTCCTAGGTGATATTAAACTCTATATTTAAAATATCTAATAAAAATCAATACATTTATAAATTTCCTGAGCTACTGTATAAAGTGACTCATATGTTTTCATTAATAATTCTTCATGTAATAAACAAATTTTAATAAATAACGGTTCATTTAAAAAATATACATTACGAATAATATAAAAATCTTAAAAATTATTATTTCCGATACTACGCCGATTTTGTGATGCCATGCCTCATATATTTGTCATAGTGACAAATTAATGCTAGTTTCATATTACGCATCTTAACAGGCAATGTCTTTATAATATAGTTTTAATAGTACAAGTTGTTTCTAACTTACCACCAATCCCTGTAGAATTCTCTATCAGCAAAGCGAATTAATTCTCCAATTAAATTGAGCAATGAGTGAAAGAAACAGTAGAAAAATAGGAGCCATATGAAGTGATTTGGAATCTATCAAATAAGAAAATGAGTCTGTTAACATGTCTATCCAACACAGGATTATATATATATAATGATGGTTTAAGGTTTACCAACTTTTCCAATACCCTTTTCACATCTGCAAAATGTAACAACTTGTAACAAGTTGTTACCAGGTTTGCATAGTGTGAATACAATTTTATGTAAAATCTCCCTAGATTTCACAGGGGTCCCTTGTGAAATTTCGGGAGAAAAACACACTGACGAGAGGCCTGTTTTTGTTCCGAGATGTTATCATAAATAAAATAGCCCAAGATTTCACGACGTTTGCTTATATGTGTTTGTGTGAAAACATGTAATAAGATCAAACCGTGTTACAACTTGTTACAAGTTATATATAGGCCTCTGAAATATTAGATTTATGGCAATTCATGAATTGGATCCATCTATGATTATTATCAACTATATAATATTTTTAGTCGGTTTAATAACTGTTTTCTGTAATAGGTCGACTTTCCATGTTTCCATGAAATACAACAATTAAAAATTTATTAAAATTTATTCAACAACTCACAGCAAGTTTCAGAATTCTTTCAACAATTCGTTTAAGATCCATTTCCTACAAGAACAGAATATATTTATTATACAGATATTGCCTGCTTAGAGATGAAATATAAGATTTGACATCCACGAGGGAATATTTTTCTCTTGGGATTATATACTTTTAGTCCTGAGGGAAAAATATCATTCCCAAGCGGATGTAAAATTATTTTACCAATATATAAAGACGATATCTGTTATATTATAGGGTGCAGGTCAAGTCGGCCCCAAACCGTCTCGGCCAAAGTCAAGTAGGCCCCACGTCAAGTCGGCCCCAAGTCAACTCGGCCTCAAGTCAACTCTGCCACAATATGGAACGCAAAAAGTGCTTAATATTATTATGATTATTACTATCCACTTTTTAAAAAAAATGAAGAAATAAGAAAAATACTCATATAAAAAAATGATCTCATTGCCGATATGCGTGTTACAAAAACATGTGCAGGTACCACATTTTAGTAAATCGAAGACGTAGGCCTACGTTCCACCATGGAGCTATTATAGCTCCATGGTTCCACCATTTGGCCATAGAAAAATGATCGTACATATCATTTTTGTCCATGATTTGCGTTTTTAAAAAAGGGGAAAACACATAGCAGTTGTAGATATCGAAATAGCTGCCAAAGGCGCAGGGAGGCGCAGCTACGAATTGGTTTCAGATGTTGTCGCCTGATCAAATGCATACACTGAAGAAATCTACGCATGATTCAACCATGGAGTTAACATTATTTAATACCTCATTGATTCAAACAAAAAATCTTATTACACCTAATAAATGTCCGCGCATATCGGACATGTTTATTGAATTTTGACGCATGAGCGAACATACGCGCCCACGTACGTGCATCATCATTATTGGGCCTACCATGTTCAATCAATATCTATTTATTATCCAAATGTTCATTGTAATCATTATTAATAGTATGAATGCTAGCTTATTAATCAAGTGTTTGCTATGCGCAATTTGAACAATTTGTTTTTTTGTTGTTATTTTTTATTAAACGTAAATAAAGGAAAGTTGGTGAAATCCTTCTTATTTTTTTTGCTAATTGTATTATTGTCTAAATATTAATATTCATTAAAAGTCAGAATTATTCAAAGGTAAAAAAATGTGAAGAAATATTATTTTATCAATCCCCTTCCTTTGCACTTTTTGCGTTCCATACTTTAACAGGGCCGAGTTGACCGATTATTTTTTGGCCGATAATAATTTCAAGCCCTCATTGTCAGCCTACCACAGTTGTTTTAACTTGTATGTACTCTCACTTTCGAGATCACAATGGATGGTGATGTGAACACTGTTTATCTTGCCATAGGGTAACGTGATGAACTTCACTTTCATCATTTTTTAAACTTAAATTTTAATAGATTTTGTGGAAAATAAGCAGGACACCTTTATTTAGGGCTGAAGTCTGTTGCAAACGACAATGTCAATTAGTCTTTTATAATACACCTGATTGTATTCTTGCAATTTGATTGGTTATACGCATCACATATAATTATTTTTAAAGAATTAGCTGTACCTAATAGAAAATTGATATCTAATGGTGATAATGCGCTCATAATGCACGTTCAACTTTCTGTAAACATTGCGAGAATGTTGCCATGATTGCGTTCGGAAAGCAACTTGGTGTGCATACATAACTGTTCTATTCCACCTCTAAAGTTGGAGCACTGCCTTTTTTAATGGCCTCTAAATGTAACGCCTCAGACTTTTTAAAACATATTATGAAACTAAATACTTTTATTTGAAATTTAATCAAAAACTACATAAAAGTGTTTACATTAAATGGTTTGACGGCATTCATGACAGTTGGAACAATCCACTGTTGAACCAAGCCCAGCATCAACTGTAGCAAAAACACCTAAAAAAAGATATTTGTTGCATATTATTATATTGTATTTACATATATTGAAACAGTATACATTGATTTTTCTTTCCCTTTAATTACCCCAAAAGGGCAAATTTATATTTTGTAACAATATACCTTCTAGCAACACCAAATTTCAGGTCCATTTTGAATAGAGCAACTCATTAAATATTCTCCACCACCATACATTCACTATCATAACATTGCAGGGGGTTTCAAGTAAATTAGTGAGTCCAATAAAATTACTATTTTTCATTTGCAATACATATATTCAACTGAATTCATTTTATGAAAATCAGACTGTGTTACCAGAATCAAAGGGTGTGAATATAAATGCAGTCAAATATTCTAAATTTATTAGATTAAATATTTTAAACCTTGGTACCCTTTAAATCTCTAATAATGATACATATACTACTTATTAGATATTTTAAACCTTTAAATCTCTCATAATGATACATATACTACTTATTAGATATTTTAAACCTTGGGGTACCGTTTAAACCTCCAGTAATGATACATTCTACTTACAATTTCAATGATTCTTCTGAAGAGAAAGCGTTTCCTAATTCTTGCCGAGCGAGGAAAATTCAACTCATAGCAGAGAGTAGGAGCCAACAGAAAATAATACATATCTGACAAAACGTAATAAGTCTTAATTACTTTTATTATATTTATTTATCATAAATTTGGCAAACATCCTAAAGAAGTGGGAACCCTCACATGTTACATGTTACAGAAACATTTTTCATACATTATAATTGAGGGAAAGCTTTTATATAATTGTAAAATTACAGTGCAGCATATACATACTCTAAAAATAATAACTCAACACTTTATTTTAGAAATATTAACAAAATATAAATAGTTTTAAAATTTCAAATAGTAAAAGTTATCCAAATTATATCTGGTGAAGTCCAATTTACCTTTTAAGTTTATATTATCAGGGTACTCCACTAATGTTGAATCAACTTTTGGGATATCACCATCTATTGGAAAAAAAAATCATTGAATTTGTTTGGTTGAATGAGAATGAGAAAAAGTTGCCCTAACTGAACCCGGAACCTTCTGCTTGATATGCAGAACCGTTAGACAACTGGGGCTTTCATGGTATTTCGATTGGATAGTGACTCTTTAACACTCGCAGCATGGTATGGTGGAACAGCACTAGTCCTCAATTGTATGCTGGCGCACCAGAAATCAAATTCATAGGCCCTTCATTTACAAAGTGGGATCTCCAAAGAGATACTTTTACATATATAAAGAGACAACATACTATAAGACACGACATACATGATCCTGAAGAAATGTCAGTGTACATACCATTATCCTCCTTCTCAGTAAAATTCTTTTCTTTCAATTCTTTTCTCATCCTGGGTGATGGGGTACTGGCTCCTCTTTTACGACGTTTGTTTTTACGTGTTGCTTCACGGCACCATCTGTTCACAATATGGTATGAGATGAGTTTTAAGAATGCCTGTGTGTAAATACCAAGTGCAGTAAAAGACCCAACTACAACATAAGGAATGCAAAGTAACAACAAATAAAATACATACAATTTGTACACAATTTTAAACTTCAAAAAAAGTATCTTGACATCAATATTAAACACTTCCTTGTAGTCCAGACAATCTTATATCTGTGGATTGACCCAAAACAAATTGCAATAGTTTCAAAACTTGTTTTTTCTGATTCTGTAGTTATTGGAGTGTTTTATTTTCAAAATCTACTATATAATCGGTTTTTTGGAACATGTATTTTAGAGGTTATTTTAGGTCAAATATGTCTAAAATCGGTAATAATCAATATTTAACGATATAAACTAAGATTGATATACTATCTACTATCATGTTTGGTACCACATTGTAGCTACTTCAATTATCTACCCAATGATGTCAAATATATCAAATTTACATGTACGATACGATACGATAAAACTTTATTGTCACAGCGGCAAAAATATACAGTTAAGAGATATGGGTCCTTAGGTACACTCGAGTTAGTATGAATATAACATAAACTACAAGACTAAAATAAATAATAAACAGGGAACTGTAACAGAAACATGAGTAATAAGCGGACTAGCGTTTGAAATCTCTATTATACAACCTGATAGCTGATGGAATATATGTGTTTCTAAATCTGTTTGTTTTGACTTTTGGGTAGAGCAATGTACCTGATCTGCAGGTAACACTAACAAGGGTATCAAAGACAGGGTGAGTAACATCAGACATAATACAATTAAGTTTTTTAGACATCATTTCATTACATAAGTGTTCTAACAATTTAACATCGGTGCCTATAATCTTACCCGCTTGCTTAATAATCAAATTTAATTTCAGTCCATTTAACCATATAATGATACAAATTGAAAGAGCAGATTGTACAACAGAAACGTAAAACATGTGTAAAATATTGGACTTAACATTAAATTTTCTACGTAGAAAGTACATTCTTTTATTACATTTAATAGCGAGCTTATCTGTGTTAACATTCCAACCAACCACCAACCACTTGTCATAAAGATTTGTTTTTGGTGTTAAATTGTTCAGACTAACATATTTATATTTGATCTAACACAACTTTTAGCCATAAAATGACAGGAAATTTATTCATTCATTAATATTCAATTAAACAATATGATGTCAATACAGAGTATTATATAATAATCTATATATTAATGTTACTAATTGCTAACTATTAGTCGTGTAATTTTACGTATATCCTAGGAAACCGCTGAATGATAAGTGATCACATTTGGCACACTAATGCTTCTTGATATGCCGCACATGGTAGGTTATATCACTTTCCTGAATTTTAAGGATAAACACTAAAAAAGCCTCAGCGGCCATGTTTTGCAAGTTGTTATGTCACATATCACGGCTAGCTCAGTGAGTAAAACGCTGTGGCCATTAAAATCATTGCTTAGTAATTAGTATTTTGCAGGCCTTGTCTTTTAAGGCGAGCGAGTGCGATCACTCACCTAACACACTCCTAAACTGCCCTTGAGGAGTGCGATTTACAACACGCTTAAATTTAGTAAACTTCTACACACCAAAATACCAACAGCATCCCTGAATGTATTGAGGAGTGCAATTTGTAGCACACCTATAATTTGCATAAGGCAAGGCATGATTCTGTATTGCCAAATGGGGATAACAGTGTCCAACATGGCACACAAATAGTAGGCGATACAAGCATGAAAATAGCAATAGCAAACTTAGATAAAATGTTCACTAACTTTGACAAATCCTCTTATCTCACACTATATTATAGTGAAAAAAAAACTATTTGTGTAATAGTACTTCTGTACCAATACCAAACAGTGATATATTCAACAAACAGTGATATATTCTTACCTGGATTTGGTCTAAACATTGTAATTACAACAACTGGACATGTCACAATGGTAAAAATATTTGCGCTCTTGAGAACGAATCCAACACTTTCGTTTATAGTGCCCTAAGATTAACATACCAATTAAAATAAACATTTATTTTAAATGTAATAGTTAAGTAAAATTTGAAAATCAGAGTTGCAAATAAAAAGAACTGAAAAAAAGACATATTGTTCTGAATAATAATAATTGTAAAATTTGACAACAAATCCAATAAGGTGGTATTTTTAAACCTTTTAAAAACGTTATGCGATGATGTGCGTTATATCAATAGGGAAACTCCTGGGCTGCCACAATTCATTAGAAATTGGTCGATGACCAGCTGCATTTTGAAACCGCAAAGAGTGCAATTTCTGGGCCATATTCAAACATTTTTCTCCCTTCATTTCACCACTGTGGAGTAGTAGTATATCATGAATCAAACATTTACCATCTAGCAATTGGTTAAAATAGCATCACATGATAAAATATAGATGTACTATTTTCGAACGTTAGAGAAAAAAGTAAACTAAGACTAAAATAGTCTTTACTATTTGCAGAGAGATGATGTTACAGCTACCACGTTCAACATTCTTTAGAATGTGCAAGCAAGTGCATTACTGTTATTGGCTGTCGCTTTTGGTTTAGAAATAACATCCGATTTAGTAACCTGGGAATAGCAGATTGCACAGGTAAAAGGTGTATAATGTGTTTAAATATTTGATCCATAATATAAAAACAATTATACTTTGCCTATTTTGAGTTTCTACTTAAAACTGCGGGCCTCAGTGTCTCTGAAATAGTAAGCTAATAGAGACATATTCAAAAAATGGTTATTAACTAAAAGCTGGAATTATTAAAATAAAATACAACAGTACATACTTGTGCCAGTAATTGTTCAATGCCAATAGAAAAGAAGACAAATATATTGAGTACTGTAAAATATAAAACAAATATATTACTCTTGGCAACCATTCATATACACACCAATGCATATATATTTTAATTTTACATCAATAAAATTAATTCAAAATAAGATATTAAACATAGTTAAAAACTTAGCATGTCATGCACGTTAAAACTCATTTTACTTGTGGATAGGAAAATCAGAATTAGTCATGTAAAGAAGAATTTCAGTTAATAATACATCCTTACCACATATCAGTGTTAGATTAGGCCAGCTGTATGGATTTTTTAAGAAAACTGAAATCCAAGAGATAGGATCCACCAGAATTCCATACCTGAAAAGATTATGTAATTTTTTAATGAAGTTCCAAAAAAAAAAAGTAAATTTTATGTATTATCAATTTATTTTTATTTTATTTCACCTTATTTATAGAGGGTGACCCTAAAGAGCGTTTATGAGTTATGATAACTGTCTGTCTGTGACAGTGGCTGCGTGTATACTAGTACACCGGTGTAACCTCCTACTCGCCTAGAAAGATGTACTAGGTTCTTTAAAGTGCATATGAGCCAGATGTGTACACTGGACCTATGGTTTATAGTCCTTATCCGAGAAGACTCATTGTATCACCAGAACCATGGAGCGAGTGAGGCTCGAACCATTACCGATGTTAATATGGCAAAGTATTACGGTTCCACTATCTTTACCGCTTGGCCACTCATTCGCTACCAATCAATCATTGAAATTACCTTGTTCGATAATGCATCAAAAATAGTAAAAAAAAAAATCACAAGAACCCTGTTTGAACACCTTAAATTTTTATGTTTTAAAATGGTCTATTTTGAAAATGAAAACCATATACAACATTCAATTCTATGGGCATTTTTCGCAATTTAAGATGGTGCCTAAAATAGTCACCATTTCCTGTTTTCCTCATAACATTGAAAGATATAACACCATTAGATAATTTTAATGTATATATACAGTTAAACTTCCCATAAGTGGCCACCTTTGGGACCTACAAAAGTGGACGCTTACGGGAGGTGAACGCTTACTATCCATATCTATATGGTTTTCTAGACCTATTTTATTTCTTCATTTATTTACTGGATGATCATTGATGGAGGTGAAACTCAGCTGTCTGTGAGCATAGATGGATTTTAACCTGAGGCTATTGTATTAGGCGCGTATTTGTAAATACAGCAGTACCGATAAAATATGATAAGAAAAACACAGCGTAGAGCATAGCATAATATGTAGGTTATTATACTGTACATACTGTACATATGGGAAAGATAGAGGGAGAGTAATTGAGACTGAACATAGCCTTATACAACATTACAGGATCTCATCTTGAGACTAACACAGATTGGCTATTAACACATAGTTGAGGTCTGCCATAAACAAAGATTTAAGCCTAACAACATGTGTGGATGCCAAAAAACATGATTCACCAACTTTTTACAAGCTTAGAATAGAAAACTTACTTTATAAGGTTTTCTAACACAAGACGTGTATTGGACATTGCCTGCAATTGAAATGAAACATTATTATTATTTTTGATTTTATTTGATCTTTTCTAATATATTCTCTCAAATGGGAGCATACCATTACAGAATGTTAGTTCAGAACATTGAAGCCAAAGTCTTCCAGCAGTTAGACGTTAAGGGTTCATCATGCTTCTCAAAATTTAATCGTTATCTTATCTATTATTCAATGGGCGGAAGATGATTTGACATAAGCTATGTTTATAAGATTTCTTAATATGGTATAGTTTAAGTAACGTTATGTTATGTATACTTTGATTGTAATTTAAAGTTGATGGACCAGGTGATGATAAATTTTACAATACAGCAGATTCAGTTTATAAACTTTAATATCAATAATTTTGAGGCATACAATTGTTTAATGTTTTGTCAATATTATAACACTTTGTAATTTCAATAATACAGATAAAACCGGATTAAGCGATTCACAAATCTCTGGATCATCTAGTCTAATCAATATTCATGTCAGTATACAGTACATCCATGTACAAGTCTTTTTAAAGTCTACAACCGTGACAGAGGTCATGCATTATGAAAACGGATGCTTTGGATTTGGACATTAAAATGGTCAAAAAAATGCCAGATTTTGGTAAAATGATGCCAATTTTTATATCATCCAATGCCTGATGGGCCCATATGTCAGAAAGCATAATTATGCTTGAATTTGTCCCATTGTGTTTAATACTGTAGTTATATATTTAAATTACCACAAAACAAACAAAAATGATTTAAGAGGTAAAAATACATTAAAAAAGAATATTTATATATTAAAAACAATAATAAGCATACCAAAAGAATAATGCACAAGTTAAGGAAGCCTCGATAGTTGTTAAATCCACTTCCACTGCTCAACAATGAATCTTGTGGTTTATGTAAACTGTAAAAGAACATGCCATTGAATTAGAAACATAAAGTATTTCACGGTTGATAAATATAAAATTATTTAAAAACAAATTTATATCGTGCATTGTTTTAATATTAGTTATTGATTTAATGTTTTATATTGATACATTATCATATGTCTTTACTCTTTAATATCAGTTATTATTTTCCGCAATTAAAAAATGCACTGCAATGACTATCACTGAAAAATTCACTAACGGAATATCAGGCTGCTTTTTACGTTGTTGTTCATGCTGTCGAACTTCATCATCAATTTTAGTTGCTGATCCAACACGTCTAAGTTTGCCACTGGAATGACGCTGCCTCAACTGACGATCATTGGTGTCTACCTCTGAATCTGAAGCTGCCATCTACAAAATAAAAAAATACTTTACATCGAATGTGAGGAAAAATGTACATAACACAAATGTAACTTAACATGTTCATTTTGCCGCAACAGAAATGCAACTCAATTTTAAATGCTGCAGCACAAATTAAATTTAGGTGAATGAGGAAACTTGACACAAATGCAAGGGATCATGTTTTAATTTTTGTATCTTAGTCTTTAAAAAAAACTGTTGACTTTTAGTAAAAATAATGCATATATATTACTTTTAAACTTTTAAACCAGGTCATTCCTTGTCTTAAATGTACGTTCTATGCACTAGTAGAATCCTCTCATGGACAATCTTAGGTCCTACTTTAGTTAGGCCTTTGTGGTACGTGTAAACAGCTGTAATGTATGAACATCATATGCTAGCTATAGGCTAACCTGATTGCTGCATTTCTTTTTTGGCAGAATCCATCAATACCGGGGAAGACCCAATATTTTCCCTGAAGAGTTACGGTTCTTTCATTTGATTTGCCTTCATGATCGATCAAAAGTGGGTGCATCACAGAAGCAAAACAAAAATATAAATCCATGCACAATGCATGCTGGTATTTATAGAGGGTTGCCTAAATTATTAAAATCATAGTAGTCAACTCTTACTCACGATTCATTGATAATACTTAATAGCAAGATTTTCATCAATAATGTCGCTGGACATAATGGTACATTAAAAAAAAGTCAATGTTTGGTTGACATGGAATACAAGAAATGGTTAATTAGTCCACGATACCCAATGAGTAATGGGGAAGCGTAACGAGCAGTTCAAATCGTGAAACAATTTGTACGCGAAAACGCTGACCTGTGCAAGGCCCTAATGGCATATCGCACCATCCCATTAGCAATGGTTAGTCTGACAGAGCTGTGCTTCGGACATACAGTACAGATAATAAATACTGCAACATTTGAACACATTGACTGACTACCTATTGGACGCGTGGCTAAGCTAACATGCTACGCGTAGTCTGCGAAGCGATAGCTAGGAGGGGAAATCCAGATGTTCAGATTTATTGTGTACTGATGTTCTGCATGCACCGCACACGGAATTAGAATACTAGTTTTCATCAAATTTAAAATGCGAGTTAATTATTGTGAAGTAATAATAAATGTATTAATATTAGTATTAGTTACTGTGTGTTTTGAATTGTTGAATTAGAAAATATCTTGACAAATGTACATCACAGTTATTTTACAACACATTAATTTTACCACACATTGACTACGGTGCTCTTCTGTTGGGCACCGGAAGTAAAACACACATTAACAAGATTCAAAAACTTTGTAGTTCTTCAGGCTCCGCCTCGCACCAGCACTCACATTCTTCTAACATCTCTACACATCATGAATGTGTCACAGAGGGTGCAGTACCAGGTAGGCTGCCTAGCTTTCAAAGCTATGAACAATATTGCCCCTCGATACATCACCCAACGATTTTCCACTGTTCCGATACGCTCTATTAGGACTAGGGCTGCTTCCAGGGGCGACTTACTGGTACCCAAAGTCAAATTGGAATGTTTCCGGCGCTCTTTTATTTATTCTGCTAGTATTTTATATAACTTATTACCTTCTGTTTTAAAAGAATGTACCAATATTAACTCGTTTAAATTTAATTTAAAAAAACACATTTTATCGTAATTGTCTAATTGAATTTTTTTTAGATAATTATTTTTTTAGATAATTGTTTTCAATTTAAATGTATATAGTAGATTCGTATTAGTTAAGTATAGTTGTATATATTTTGTCATTTTTAAGAGGGCCCCTGGATATCAGCTGACCTGCGGGTTCAGCTGGAAGGGTTACCCTCTATAAATAAAGTTGAAATAAAAAATAAAAATAAATGTGTTGTGTTAAAAATGGGACATTTATTTTTATGAAAGAAGAACAAGTGAGCCTAACGGCCAACGTACGTTAAGGATGGCGGTCGTTGTCTACCGACAGTTTAATTTTAAAATAAGTGGTACGCCTAGCTAGTACTTATAGGCCTAGTTAGTAATAGTACTCCATACTGTGTGTTTATCCATGTGTGTATGATCCGCGGATGGATACTCTCTCTGAAATGTACTTTTTTATGTTTTATTTAATCTTTAATTTTGTGAAGTTGAACTTTTAAATAAAGTCTTGCCTATTTCCTTACCCTAAAATGTTAATTATAATTTATTTTTATTTATAACTAAAATAACATTTATTTAAATACTATCTAATTTATTATCGCGCATGACTAAAAAAACAAAACAAGATCAGGCAAGTACATGTTATGTGTCCTCGATCCTCCTCTCTGATGACGATGTTCTAAACGACCTGAGACAACTTAACCCTCCACCAATCCTCTGCTGCAGGTTGTTACAATAGCTAATAATGGAGTTTGATGTACAGTTACAACAGTTTCAAGCCTAGATAATTTTTGTTTTTATGAAACATACTGACGTACTGTATTAATTAATTATAAATTAACTTGTAATTTTAGGCCTACTAATGGTCATAACGGTCCGTCATCAATGAATTTTGTACACAACTGGCCGGCAATGGTGAATGTACAGTCAGCAGTTGTAGGCCTAGTATACGACTTTTCGTGTCTAGCCTAGGCTTTGAGCAGTTTTTAATTGCTATTTTCTTTAGAAAAATTTGAATTTCAAGTATGTTTAATGATGATATTATTGTATTGGCAATCGTATTATTTCTATTTATTTGAACTTTTCGTACTCGTAGCCTGCTTAACCGTCGACGATGTACGTGTACACAGTTCAGTTTGAGGAATTCCCACACACAGTTGATCACAAAGTAGGCTACGAATGCTACACGTAGCCTACGAATTTTGTAAATTACGCCACGCGTAGACCACGTTTTTATCTGTACTGTAAGATCAGAACAACAGTGCCAAGAACAGAAAGAGAACTACGACTTATGCTATCAGACCGAAACGCTCACAAACTAGATCCAGGTGGTCGCGTATGTGCGAGATACAAAGACACACAGAACAGTAATTGAAAATGCATGAATGCCATAATTGTATGTGATCCAAACACAGAGAGGTAACATACTCAGAAATAGAAGTGGCAGAGTTTCTAAACCACCAGAGAGACTTGATTTAATCTATGAACAATCTAGAGAACATTCACAATGAACTCAGTCAGTAATTGTTAATCATAAATATTATGAATGATGTACTAAACATTTGAACACTGTAATTTGAAGTTAATTAATAATGTTGATAAAAGTTCAGTGTACATCTGGTGAATTAAGAATGAATAGAAATGGTCAAGTCTGATGTCGCAAAGTTGCCCCAACACAAAGTTGCCCCAACACAAAGTTGCCCCAACACAAAGTGTTGGAAAGTCGTCCCCTAAACGTTAAAATAGTTTACAAGTTCGTAAAATTACGCAATTGATATTCTTGGACAATGTGAACACAAAATAACACAGAAGGTGTAGGCATACTGTAAAAAGGGGAAGCCCCGCCATGTAGTAGGCCTACTAGCCTAGTAGTCTCAGGTCATTGTCCGTGTATGTATTATTTGGTGCCTCTTCACTGTTGTTTAATTTAAAATTAAACAAACACCCGATATGAGGATATTTATTAGGTTTGATAATTAGGTCGTTTTATAACCAAAAGGGTTGAAAGGAATTTCTTCAGTAAAATGAAGTTGTTGATTAAAAGGCGACTCACGATTTCTGAAACCAATCGGAGCTGCGCCTTCTGGCAGCTGTTTCCTCACAGCTGCTACGTGTTTCTGTTATCGGGAATTCCCCTTTTTTAAAAAACATGAAAACTGTACGATGGTTTTTCCATGGTCAAAATGTAGTGTCTTAATTTATACTAAGATACCTGCATGTAAAACGATCTTATCGGCGATGAGATCCTTTTTTTTTGACTATTTTTTATTTCTTCAATTTGAAAAGTCATAACCATAATAATATTGAACAAGATTTGATTCGTCACTATGACGAATTATAGGTTATATGCATTGATTTTTAAAATAAAGATAATTGATTTTTAAAAGATATATTGACTGATTGATTTTCTCAGAATCTTTAATTATTTATTTATAATATATGATAGGATCTTGCTAATGCAAATACAATAGCCGGTATCACAATCCGATCAAAAGATCCCTCTGCATATAATGTCATAAACCACATTTGTTACATAATAAAGACATTATAATATATATAATATAATATATATAATTTCATTATAAATCATGTGTATTTTAAGGAAGAAAGTTAATGTTAAGTTTGTTATTTCGGCCTAAGAAAATGTCATAATTTTTTGATTGTCGAAATAAATTTTTTAAATTGAATATGCAATTAATGATGACTTTATCAACTTTTGTTCTCTTAATTTCATAATAAGTCATACATATGATATACACTTCAAGAAAATGAAATAAAAAATAGGGTGTTCCTGAGCATTCTGACGATCTATATTATTTTAAAAATTTAGCATATTTTCACCATTTTGTTAACTTACACGTGCGTAGCCTGTCACTTTTGACGTGCTCGTGAGTTGTATAACGCAAATTCGAGTTGAAAAGTGAATAAAATATGATATTATTAAAGAAAGATTGTACAACAGAAATAGGACAAAAAGAGTGTGCATAATTGTTTAACGCGCAGTGCGCATGCAAAAATCTGCGCACTCATGGCAATTTTTTAAATGCTTAAAATTGCCTGACAGTGAAACGTACTCTAATTTCATAAAAAATAAATGTTGACAATTTTGAAAATTTTAAGCACGCGTACGCATGCGTTATATGCGCTACGCACGTAATTGTATTGCCATATGATGAAATATGACCTGAAATTTATGAGTACCAAATTTTGTTTAAAATTAATAACATGCTTGTGAAGATCTGATTACAAACGTGATTTCGTTAAATCGTGCGTAGATCATGTAATTTTTTTATTGCACACTGTGAAAACATAACCACATTGATTCCTGACCATAAGGAATATACAAGTCGACCTTCTCATTTACATACTTCTCAATTACGAACCTTCTATTTTACGAACGCTGTTCGAACGATGACGTCATCACTAATAATAATATAATAAAACTTTTACGTACCTACGAATTTATTATCTTCTTAATTTAATAAACTATCCCAAAACAATTACTTCATAACTAAAGCAAAGCTGATTAAAAACGATCCACGATTTATTTCTAGTTTAAAAGTTGTCTAGGCCGTTTAGCTAGGCCTAGGCCGTTTAGCTAAGCCTAGGCCGTTTAGTCTAGGCCTAAGCTAGTGGTCAGGAGATCATCATCCCCACTGCTGGAGTGCATGGAGAGCACCCTGCACATGTTTTGAAAAAACCGAAGGTTGATCGCGAACTGCAAAAAGGCTAACTACGATGACCATACTATAAATTTAGTTTGGTTTGTGCATGTTTTTACGATATAAAAAAACACTTGACCCTTATTTATTAATATTTTAAAACTTTGTTGCCAGTCGTCGCGTAGCCATTTTTCTGGGAATTCCATTTTACTTGCTGTCTCCACCACACAAGTAAATGATGGAATTTTGGTACAGAGAATGTGTGTAACATAACAAAAAGCAGAAATATCAATCTTTTTGGCAGTTAAGGTGTTAATTTACATTTTAAATTTAATTGTTTTATACTGTATTTTTAATACTGTTTGTTCTTCTACTGTACTATGCACAGTAAGTTTTACATAGTACATTTGTTTGGACATGTTTTTACCACTGATTTTAATAGAGGGCGCTTTTTTCCGAACCTTTCTCATTTACAAACTTTTTCATTTACGAACGCCTCTCAGACCAAGGGGTACGTAAATGAGAAGGTCGACTGTACTCTGAAAAATTGATGAAACTGATATCAAGATAATTGACGGACAAAATAGTGCTAAGGAAAGAATAAATAAATAAATAAATAAACTAGAGGGTACTCCGAGAGTACAAACCTCCGCCTACTGTAAAATTCCCCTACATAAAATGACCCCGGAAAGTATATATATATATATTTTTTTTTTTTTTTAAATTAGTTTTAAGTGTAAATAGGCTAACTGCAAAGTTGTGGTTGAGAGTTTGGTGTAATGGTTATGTATCCATCCTCTCACAGTTGAGATCGCTGGTTCAAGTCCCACTGAGGTTTTTTTTGTTTTTTTTAATTTCTTTTTTTTTTGTGGACCTTCATCTTTGACCATGACCCTTCAAAATTTAACCACAATTGTATGATGAGTCATTGATCATTAAGGCTAAGTTTGGTGAGAATCGGATAAAAACTGTGGTCTCTAGGCAGTAAAATAGTTTCTTAGTTGTGACCTTGAACTATGACCTTTCCCCCTCACAATTGAACTCGTCCAAGCTTTTGGGGCATAGATCATTGTGGCCAGATTTGGCCAGATTCGGATGAAAACTGTGGCCTCCAGGCTGTTCACAGACACACACACACACAAACGCATGCACACACAAACATACAGGGGTGAAAATATAACCTCCTTGGCAGAGGTAATAATAAATAAATATATAAAGATTCTGACAGAATTAAGAGGTTATATGCATGATAATGCATTAACCTAATAACAATAGACATATACTTGTCAATAAATGCAAATGATCAAAAAGTAGCCCATAACACTCATTGTCTTACATAATGCTGTTTGTTTTAACTAATCTATACGATAGGCCTACTATATCACTTTTATACATTATATTACTATATTATCCTAAAAAATGAGCTGTATCCACTTGTAGCTTGAAGATTTGTACAGTAGAACCTTCGTTTTACGTACCCTAATTTTACGTACCCTTGATTTTACGTACGCTTTAATGACCGATGACGTCATCATTTTCTTACATTGAGGGCGCAATTTAACAACAACAAAGCACAAAGCCATGGCTGTGTAAGGAACTCATGTGCATTCCCCTACAGCAGCGACTGTTTTTATTGATAGAAAATACAAGAACATTGATATTTTATTTATTACACTTTATTTAAACTAAATCGCACAGCCTGTATATACTGTACTTTTCTAGGCCTCACATCTTGCTAGGCCTGCTAGCCTGGCCTAGATTAGTCTGGGCCTAGGGAGGGCCTAGCTAAGCTGAATACAGATCACTCCGGCCGCGCTTCACTCCGGCCGCGCTTCAATCCGGCCACGATTCATTCCGGCCGCGATTCATTCCGGCCGCAGCTATGGAGCGCCCAATGAGTCTTTTACAACCGAGACACGTTTTTTGTAGAGAATCAAAATAAACATTCGTAACATACAGTATATTTTTTTCTCTTTCAGGATCACAACAGCATCGCAAGTGTTTTAAATTAGGTCTAATGCTAAAACAAAATAATTTAATTGTAATGTGATTAATTAATGTAATTGATTGCAATGTACCCTATGTCAGTATTATTTTTATCATATATAAATTAAAATATAAAATCATTGTAAATTGGACTGTACAAAAATGATATATTAATTCTTGATACAATTCCAGGTTTTATGCTTTATTAGGAGAGTGTGGGGTTTATGTTATACTTATTCCTTCTGATTAGTAATCACATATCAACCATAGAAAATAAAAAGACTGTGCAGTTATTGTATGGAGTCTTCTGTGACTTCTACGTCTATGGGACCAGTATCGCCAGGGAAACCGCTCAGCAAGATCTCTTTTAAACGCTGGATCGCGCATTATCTCGCACAATGTCAGACAATTTGACTAGACCTACAGTATTACACTAGCATTAAACATAAAATGTACATAGAAAGAAATTAAATATTATTCAAACATTAAATAACACATATTGTTATTAACTATAATTAGTAAGTATGGGTACTGGCAAGATAAAGTGTTATAAAAATAAGGTTTTTAACTAATTTTTAATGTTAATGTAAAGCTATAAAATGTACAAAGAAAGAAATTAAATATTGTTATTGAAGGAAAAAGCAGTTCCAACTTCTTTGAATGTTAATGAAAAAAGTAAAATTTTTGTTAATAAATATTCAACTAGTTCCATTTAAATTCTCTTTTCTTTTAATTCTTTTGACCAAGAATTTGTTATAACACTGAACAGTATAGAAAACGTAGATATGGGCGCTCCATACTAACGGCCCCTTTGCACAGGAAGTCGAATTGAATAGCGGCCGGAGTGCATAACATCGCGCTAAACTGATACGGCGGCCGGAGTAGTGAAGCGCGGCCGGAGTGATCGGCTTCCGCTAAGCTAGTGACCACCTGCATGCTGTAGGCAAACACGGCAGCCTTTTTAGCTACGATCTACGTATTTGGGGGTCAATTTAAGGTCAACCTTGATTTTACGAATCCCTTGTTTTACGTTTCGGTCCCGTACCGTACGTAAAATGGAGGTTCTACTGTACTTGTGTCTTTGGTAACTAATTTTAAAATCATATTAAATTAACATTTTCGAAACTTTAAATCAGTGGTAATCTTTTTAGAAACTTTCAAAACAAGGAACTATTTTTTTAATGATTTTCAAAAAGCACATTATTCCATTAAAACCTGTAAAATAAAAATTAAAACACATAATTATTATGTATATAATAGTAGGGATACAGAGAGCTGACCCCATTTTCATTACCACGATTAAACAGCGCGCACGTTAATACAGTATGCGCGCAATGTCATTGACGTGGTGTTTTTCTACTTTGGTAAACACTTTTTATAAGGTCATTATTCTGAAAATAAAATTATGAAAATATTCTTTTGAGTGAATACTTATTTACCGATTATTCTATAAGATCAAGTATTTTTTATTTCCATTTCATTCAACCAAACATGTGAATATAGTGGTTAAAAGATCGTCATCGTCTAGCGCATATAGCTTTTGTTTACTACGAAACCCTCGGAAGGCTCAATGACCTACAATTATCAACCTTATTTTTCTTATGACCTCAAAATGTTTTTTCTTCCTACACCAAGATAATATAGTTCCACATACCATGTGCTTGTTACTAAGAAAAATATTAATTTTAAAGTGCTAAAAAAACAGTTTTATCCCGATATGAGGCCTTTATGATTCGAATATTTCATTTTAGTAACAACCCATATACCATGAAAAATATCCGTTTTGTCCATATTTAAAATAATTTTTGGAAAATTCCGAGGGGCTCAACTACAAAAACGCCATTTTGTGGTATGATGTCATCGTAAGCCAATCAAACCTCCGCTTTCGACCGCTCTGCAGAGCTCACGGTTGAACGATTTTGGATTCTCGCCCTTTGATTGTTTGATGCGAATCAACACACAGCGGAGGAATTTTCTCGCGAGTGCCGTGAAGTCACATGGGCTCAGGCCTGTCCAATTACACTGGAAAATAGTGCATTCAAATTCTTCGAATGAGGTTAAAGCCCCCTTCCCTACGTTTTTTAGATCTAATTTAAGATCACAAACTATATTTAATGTAAAAATAATACTATATGGTCCTATTGCGATAACTTTTTTCGTCTTTAAACGGTTAAAAATGTGAAAAATAAGTCGATTCTAATAATTATAGCGGCCCGCTATAAATCCCAAAATGCATTGCGCGCGGATTGATATTTTTGTTTTTCACCTGTAATTCGCCCACTTTTCGGTCGATCGTGAGGCCAAAACAAATGGAAGACTCCTAACTTTTCAGCGAAAATACCGGGTTTTCCCCAATTTGTATCAACAGAGTCTGGCAAAAATAGAAAGACAATTAATGCAGCAACTATACAACGTCAGGCTTGGTATATAGCTAGCGTACGATGTTCGTACGTTACCGATGTTTACCAGCTAGGCCTACAAAACTAAGCCTAGCTAGGCTAGGCCTAAGACCGTCCACGAGAGGTCGATCGCCGCGAGCTACTTAGGTAGTGCATTGTTTCTCACTTTTTATCATAATTTACCATAAAACGTACATTTAAGACAAGGAATGACATGGTTTAATGTTTTTAAAGTGATATATATGTATTATTTTCCAAAAAACGTCCAAAATTGCAGGGAAGGGGTCTTTAAATAAACACTCTTTTTATATAATAAACAAGTAATTTTACAATGTTGATATACAAAATATATTACTTAAAACCGTGATTTTATATAATTATTTTTACGAAAAATGACTAGTTCATACAATTGTCGACTGAGGGCGCAATTTGTTTACATCATACGTGGCTAAAAACGATCATTTTCGGCGATATTTTAAACCCTATATTTCGAAAACTACAAACAAGTCATATTTTCATAATTCTTTCTTTATGCACTTGTCAATTGTATGACCCACTATACGACCCCCGGGAGAGGTGCGTCATTTGTCCGACGTGTGTCATACCTTATGAATACCATGACGCACATGTGCGTCAAAAATGTGACTTACCTTTAGGTGACCATGACGCACCCATTTTGACGCACTGTGACCATGTTATTTATGATATGGTGGGTGGTAAAGTGACAGACATTGACCCACCATTGTTCATTGATGTGACGTACCATCTAGGTTTTTTGACGCACCCCTGCGTCAATAATTATTTGTAAATGACGCACCATTGACGCACCTCTCCCGGGGGTCGTATAGTGGGTCATACAATTGACAAGTGCATTATTACAATATTGATACAAAATACTAACAGTACAGGCAATGTATAATTTGTTTGAAAAATATTAACTTTTAATTTTACATCGTTATCCCTAATAATAGAACATTATAATGTATACGACATTAAGCGCGTACAAAGGAACAAGGCGATCGATATCAAACGCAACCGATATGATTAAAACATCGTACTAACGGCGCGCTTCATACCGAAATAAAACCGTGGGCAACTTTGCGATGGGGCGACTTTGCGATGGGGCGACTTTGCGATGTGGCAACTTTGCGATAATAATAAGCAAATTTGCGATGGGGCGACTGTGTCTGGGCGACTGTGTCTGGGCGACTTTGTTTTGGGGCGACTTTGTTTTGGGGCGACTTGACTGGATACCGGCCTAGCTAGCCTACCTAACTAGAACTTAGGCCTAGCCTACTAGCTAGGCCTAGCTAGCCTAATTAAGCCTTATTTTTATTAATTTAGCCTAAATTTTAGGCTAGCCAACAACAACAAAAGAGTGCGCCTTAACTAGAATATAGGCATATGCCTTTTTTATCCTTAATTATGCGTATAATCTATTATCTAACCACTAGAAATGTTATATGCATAAACGTAAACATCAAACTTACAACGATCGTGTCTATCTCCCCCCAAACACGACCGTCTCTCTCCGGCCTCCTCGATCGATCGTGGTCAACAACAACTATGGAACGCCGTTACTGCCTTCTTCGGCTCTCTTTTTCCGGGCGCAACTGCAGTTTCGCACCACACTGTTATATATTCGATTTCTCACCTAAATTTTTTCTCACACCCACATCAATCAATTTTGGGCCATTATATAACATGTTCACATGATTTAGCCACCGCTATCACAATAAAAAATGCCTTTCAAAACATTTTTTTTTCCTCGAATACTTCGATTTAACTGGGGCCATTTTAGAATCAAAAAATTGCCAGAAATCAATGTATGTTTTATTTTCTGTTTTTATTTTTAAACTATAGAGATAAAAGTGGTTTTATAAAGAACCAGCTGTACATATCAAACCGGCGACGATATGAGTCCGTACATACAACATTTTATTTTTTTTAAACAAGGCTGTTCACAGTTTTAAAAATCATAAACCATATTTCAATTTCAATATGTAAAACACATATCTAAAATATTGCTATCTCAATGTATTAAAAAATTGAAAATGACATTTCGCTACCAATGTAGCAACATTGATTAACAAAATCAAAATTCAACAGTGTGGCGTGTTGACCGCGAATTACTAACAATACCATCTTTCCCACTACACCTGCACAAAATCATTTGCATAACAACGAACGGCATACCAAACTACGATGAGACATACATTTTCTTCTAAACACGTAACGAAGATAATTAATTTCTTTTTAACATTAAAATTGAGGGCGCTAAACATAAAATTTACGAGATCAAATACATGTAGCGAAGGCCAAAAAAAAGAGTAAAAAATGTGCTCTCCCTGCCTCAGCACTAAGGCCCTGCCACAGCCTTGGGGTCGTTTCCACCACATCATCACCAGATGCATTGCTAGTGCCTTCTCAAGATGTGTGGTGGAAAGGGGGACGTATAATTCTGTGAACCCCAAACACAGTGGTCGCATACCTTTAACTCTATTCCACCGACCAGCGTGGGAATCGAACCCACGACATTCGTGTTGTCAACACGACGCTCAGTCGCCTGAGCCAACTGGTCATTTTGGTTTTAACAAAGTTAATATGATATTTATGACGTATTGATGAATTACGTAATACACGTATAAATAGACTTTATCAACTGATCGGTGTGTACCACTTTATGGCGTAGCGGGTAATGCTCAGGTTTGAGTGCTCTCAGTATTGGGTTCGAACCTCTACGGATATTTTTATTTTATCTTTTTTTTTTTTTAATTGAAAATAAATATTGTTTTTGAAAGTGAAATATTTTGAGGGTTGTAAATGTCAGGCCTAAACAAGTAGACCTTTTTATAAAATCAGAAACAAAGTTGCATGGCATTACTTTTCATGGATTGATCATTCATTTCATATAAATAGACTATTATCAGCTCTTCAGTCATGTACTGATTTGTGGCGTAACGGGTAGTGCTCAGGTTTGAGTGCTCTCAGCATTGGGTTCGAACCTCTACGGATATTTTATTTTTTCATTTATTTTTTTTTTAATTGAAAATAAATATTGTTTTTGAAAGTGAGATATTTTAAGGGTTGTAATTGTCAGGCCTAAACAAGTGGACCTTTTTTACAATCAGAAACAAAGTTGCATGGCATTATTTTTCCTTAAATAGACTGCCATAAAGCCTCGAAAAGAAGCCCATGTGCTCCTTCATTTTTAGTACTCATGATGGGTGGGCTTCTTTTCCACCTGGAGTTATTTTCGAGAGCTGCTGGGTTCCCGCCCGGAAAATGTTTTATTTACATGATTTGAACAATCTTCTAATGTAAAGATTAACGGCATCAAAATTTAACAGTGTGGCGTGTTGACCGCGAATGACTAACATATTATCTTCCCCATAATACACATGCACAAACTCATTTGCATAACAACCACGACGGCATACCAAACTGTTTAAAATAGAGCTGCAAGGTCCCCGAAAATGACATCTATTATTTTTTCAAACAACATGCATAAGAATCTTCAGTACCCCACCATGTTTGGGGCTGAGCAAAGACAATTTTGAAAACTAGAGCTGCATAGGTTCCCGCCCGGAAAAAAAGGCACTTTACATGATTTGAAATTATATGAAACAAAGTATATAAGACTCACCAGGACAATAGAGCTTGTCCCCGGAAAGTGCACCTATTCATTGAAATATGAAATTAAATATTAAGTCTCCAGTACTAGCCCACCATATTTGGGGCAGAGCTAATAATGAAAAAGAGCCCAGAATTGCACTTATACTTATTACTATACATAATCCCCTATGATAATTATGATTACGTTAAAATTTCAACTATCCAGATGCGACTTCAAAATTTTAGGCGGAGTTTTCTACTTTAAAAACTCGACTTCGTATATGCTTAAGGCCTAGCCCGGCGGCGGAATTATTCTAAGCTTCGAAATTGGTCTGGAAATCGGCATCTTTGCAAATGTTCTATATTTGATCTTATTTCACTCTCCATTAACCCCATACAAAAACCATCGGAGACAAACTATCTGTTTAAAATATGTTTATTCTGGGACGGTGCGGCCATACACACCAACTACCATAAACGTTTATACATATAACCTATTACAATACAATATCTTGCATGAATCGGACATTTCGCTACCAATGTAGCAACATTGATTAACAAAATCAAAATTCAACAGTGTGGCGCGACCGCGAATGACTAACAATACCATCTTTCCCACTACACCTGCACAAAATCATTTGCATAACAACGAACGGCATACCAAACTACGATGAGACATACATTTTCTTCTAAACACGTAACGAAGATAATTAATTTCTTTTTAACATTAAAATTGAGGGCGCTAAACATAAAATTTACGAGATCAAATACATGTAGCGAAGGCCAAAAAAAAGAGTAAAAAATGTGCTCTCCCTGCCTCAGCACTAAGGCCCTGCCACAGCCTTGGGGTCGTTTCCACCACATCATCACCAGATGCATTGCTAGTGCCTTCTCAAGATGTGTGGTGGAAAGGGGGACGTATAATTCTGTGAACCCCAAACACAGTGGTCGCATACCTTTAACTCTATTCCACCGACCAGCGTGGGAATCGAACCCACGACATTCGTGTTGTCAACACGACGCTCAGTCGCCTGAGCCAACTGGTCATTTTGGTTTTAACAAAGTTAATATGATATTTATGACGTAATGATGAATTACGTAATACACGTATAAATAGACTATTATCAACTGATCGGTGTGTACCACTTTATGGCGTAGCGGGTAATGCTCAGGTTTGAGTGCTCTCAGTATTGGGTTCGAACCTCTACGGATATTTTTATTTTATCTTTTTTTTTTTTAAATTGAAAATAAATATTGTTTTTGAAAGTGAAATATTTTGAGGGTTGTAAATGTCAGGCCTAAACAAGTAGACCTTTTTATAAAATCAGAAACAAAGTTGCATGGCATTACTTTTCATGGATTGATCATTCATTTCATATAAATAGACTATTATCAGCTCTTCAGTCATGTACTGATTTGTGGCGTAACGGGTAGTGCTCAGGTTTGAGTGCTCTCAGCATTGGGTTCGAACCTCTACGGATATTTTATTTTTTCATTTATTTTTTTTTTAATTGAAAATAAATATTGTTTTTGAAAGTGAGATATTTTAAGGGTTGTAATTGTCAGGCCTAAACAAGTGGACCTTTTTTACAATCAGAAACAAAGTTGCATGGCATTATTTTTCCTTAAATAGACTGCCATAAAGCCTCGAAAAGAAGCCCATGTGCTCCTTCATTTTTAGTACTCATGATGGGTGGGCTTCTTTTCCACCTGGAGTTATTTTCGAGAGCTGCTGGGTTCCCGCCCGGAAAATGTTTTATTTACATGATTTGAACAACCTTCTAATGTAAAGATTAACGGCATCAAAATTTAACAGTGTGGCGTGTTGACCGCGAATGACTAACATATTATCTTCCCCATAATACACATGCACAAACTCATTTGCATAACAACCACGACGGCATACCAAACTGTTTAAAATAGAGCTGCAAGGTCCCCGAAAATGACATCTATTATTTTTTCAAACAACATGCATAAGAATCTTCAGTACCCCACCATGTTTGGGGCTGAGCAAAGACAATTTTGAAAACTAGAGCTGCATAGGTTCCCGCCCGGAAAAAAAAGGCACTTTACATGATTTGAAATTATATGAAACAAAGTATATAAGACTCACCAGGACAATAGAGCTTGTCCCCGGAAAGTGCACCTATTCATTGAAATATGAAATTAAATATTAAGTCTCCAGTACTAGCCCACCATATTTGGGGCAGAGCTAATAATGAAAAAGAGCCCAGAATTGCACTTATACTTATTACTATACATAATCCCCTATGATAATTATGATTACGTTAAAATTTCAACTATCCAGATGCGACTTCAAAATTTTAGGCGGAGTTTTCTACTTTAAAAACTCGACTTCGTATATGCTTAAGGCCTAGCCCGGCGGCGGAATTATTCTAAGCTTCGAAATTGGTCTGGAAATCGGCATCTTTGCAAATGTTCTATATTTGATCTTATTTCACTCTCCATTAACCCCATACAAAAACCATCGAAGACAAACTATCTGTTTAAAATATGTTTATTCTGGGACGGTGCGGCCATACACACCAACTACCATAAACGTTTATACATATAACCTATTACAATACAATATCTTGCATGAATCGGACATTTCGCTACCAATGTAGCAACATTGATTAACAAAACCAAAATTCAACAGTGTGGCGCGACCGCGAATGACTAACAATACCATCTTTCCCACTACACCTGCACAAAATCATTTGCATAACAACGAACGGCATACTAAACTACGGTGAGACATACATTCTCTTCTAAACACGTAACGAAGATAATTAATTCCTTTTTTAACATTAAAATTGAGGGCGCTAAACATAAAATTTACGAGATCAAATACATGTAGCAAAAGTAAAAAAAAAAGTAAAAAATGTGCTCTCCCTGCCTCAGCACTAAGGCCCTGCCACAGCCTTGGGGTCGTTTCCACCACATCATCACCAGATGCATTGCTAGTGCCTTCTCAAGATGTGTGGTGGAAAGGGGGACGTATAATTCTGTGAACCCCAAACACAGTGGTCGCATACCTTTAACTCTATTCCACCGACCAGCGTGGGAATCGAACCCACGACATTCGTGTTGTCAACACGACGCTCAGTCGCCTGAGCCAACTGGTCATTTTGGTTTTAACAAAGTTAATATGATATTTATGACGTAATGATGAATTACGTAATACACGTATAAATAGACTATTATCAACTGATCGGTGTGTACCACTTTATGGCGTAGCGGGTAATGCTCAGGTTTGAGTGCTCTCAGTATTGGGTTCGAACCTCTACGGATATTTTTATTTTATCTTTTTTTTTTTTAAATTGAAAATAAATATTGTTTTTGAAAGTGAAATATTTTGAGGGTTGTAAATGTCAGGCCTAAACAAGTAGACCTTTTTATAAAATCAGAAACAAAGTTGCATGGCATTACTTTTCATGGATTGATCATTCATTTCATATAAATAGACAATTATCAGCTCTTCAGTCATGTACTGATTTGTGGCGTAACGGGTAGTGCTCAGGTTTGAGTGCTCTCAGCATTGGGTTCGAACCTTTACGGATATTTCATTTTTTCATTTATTTTTTTTTTAATTGAAAATAAATATTGTTTTTGAAAGTGAGATATTTTAAGGGTTGTAATTGTCAGGCCTAAACAAGTGGACCTTTTTTACAATCAGAAACAAAGTTGCATGGCATTATTTTTCCTTAAATAGACTGCCATAAAGCCTCGAAAAGAAGCCCATGTGCTCCTTCATTTTTAGTACTCATGGGTGGGCTTCTTTTCCACCTGGAGTTATTTTCGAGAGCTGCTGGGTTCCCGCCCGGAAAATGTTTTATTTACATGATTTGAACAATCTTCTAATGTAAAGATTAACGGCATCAAAATTTAACAGTGTGGCGTGTTGACCGCGAATGACTAACATATTATCTTCCCCATAATACACATGCACAAACTCATTTGCATAACAACCACGACGGCATACCAAACTGTTTAAAATAGAGCTGCAAGGTCCCCGAAAATGACATCTATTATTTTTTCAAACAACATGCATAAGAATCTTCAGTACCCCACCATGTTTGGGGCTGAGCAAAGACAATTTTGAAAACTAGAGCTGCATAGGTTCCCGCCCGGAAAAAAAAGGCACTTTACATGATTTGAAATTATATGAAACAAAGTATATAAGACTCACCAGGACAATAGAGCTTGTCCCCGGAAAGTGCACCTATTCATTGAAATATGAAATTAAATATTAAGTCTCCAGTACTAGCCCACCATATTTGGGGCAGAGCTAATAATGAAAAAGAGCCCAGAATTGCACTTATACTTATTACTATACATAATCACCTATGATAATTATGATTACGTTAAAATTTCAACTATCCAGATGCGACTTCAAAATTTTAGGCGGAGTTTTCTACTTTAAAAACTCGACTTCGTATATGCTTAAGGCCTAGCCCGGCGGCGGAATTATTCTAAGCTTCGAAATTGGTCTGGAAATCGGCATCTTTGCAAATGTTCTATATTTGATCTTATTTCACTCTCCATTAACCCCATACAAAAACCATCGGAGACAAACTATCTGTTTAAAATATGTTTATTCTGGGACGGTGCGGCCATACACACCAACTACCATAAACGTTTATACATATAACCTATTACAATACAATATCTTGCATGAATCGGACATTTCGCTACCAATGTAGCAACATTGATTAACAAAACCAAAATTCAACAGTGTGGCGCGACCGCGAATGACTAACAATACCATCTTTCCCACTACACCTGCACAAAATCATTTGCATAACAACGAACGGCATACTAAACTACGGTGAGACATACATTCTCTTCTAAACACGTAACGAAGATAATTAATTCCTTTTTTAACATTAAAATTGAGGGCGCTAAACATAAAATTTACGAGATCAAATACATGTAGCAAAAGTAAAAAAAAAAGTAAAAAATGTGCTCTCCCTGCCTCAGCACTAAGGCCCTGCCACAGCCTTGGGGTCGTTTCCACCACATCATCACCAGATGCATTGCTAGTGCCTTCTCAAGATGTGTGGTGGAAAGGGGGACGTATAATTCTGTGAACCCCAAACACAGTGGTCGCATACCTTTAACTCTATTCCACCGACCAGCGTGGGAATCGAACCCACGACATTCGTGTTGTCAACACGACGCTCAGTCGCCTGAGCCAACTGGTCATTTTGGTTTTAACAAAGTTAATATGATATTTATGACGTAATGATGAATTACGTAATACACGTATAAATAGACTATTATCAACTGATCGGTGTGTACCACTTTATGGCGTAGCGGGTAATGCTCAGGTTTGAGTGCTCTCAGTATTGGGTTCGAACCTCTACGGATATTTTTATTTTATCTTTTTTTTTTTTAAATTGAAAATAAATATTGTTTTTGAAAGTGAAATATTTTGAGGGTTGTAAATGTCAGGCCTAAACAAGTAGACCTTTTTATAAAATCAGAAACAAAGTTGCATGGCATTACTTTTCATGGATTGATCATTCATTTCATATAAATAGACTATTATCAGCTCTTCAGTCATGTACTGATTTGTGGCGTAACGGGTAGTGCTCAGGTTTGAGTGCTCTCAGCATTGGGTTCGAACCTCTACGGATATTTTATTTTTTTATTTATTTTTTTTTTAATTGAAAATAAATATTGTTTTTGAAAGTGAGATATTTTGAGGGTTGTAATTGTCAGGCCTAAACAAGTGGACCTTTTTTAAAATCAGAAACAAAGTTGCATGGCATTATTTTTCCTTAAATAGACTGCCATAAAGCCTCGAAAAGAAGTGCTCCTTCATTTTTAGTACTCATGGGTGGGCTTCTTTTCCACCTGGAGTTATTTTCGAGAGCTGCTGGGTTCCCGCCCGGAAAATGTTTTATTTACATGATTTGAACAATCTTCTAATGTAAAGATTAACAGCATCAAAATTTAACAGTGTGGCGTGTTGATCGTGAACATATTATCTTCCCCATATTACACGTGCACAAACTCATTTGCATAACAACCACGACGGCATACCAAACAGTTTAAAATAGAGCTGCAAGGTCCCCGAAAATGACATCTATTACTTTTTCAAACAACATGCATAAGAATCTCCAGTACCCCGCCATACTTGGGGCTGAGCAAAGACAATTTTGAAAAATAGAGCTGCATAGCTTCCCGCCCGAAAAATGGCACTTTACATGATTGGAAATTATATGAAACAAACTATATAAGACTCACCAGGACAATTGAGCTTGTCCCCGGAAATTGCACCTATTCATTGAAATATAAAATTAACTAGATTTAATTCGTCACTATGACGAATTATAGGTTATATGCATTGATTAAAATAAAGATAATTGATTTGTAAAAGATATATTGATTGATTGATTTTCTCAGAATCTTTAATTATTTATAATATATGCTAGGATCTTGCTAACGCAAATACAATAGCCGGTATCGCAATCCGATCAAAGATCCCTCTGCGTATAATGTCATAAACCACATTTGTTACATAATAATAAAGACATAAGTTTCTTTTTATCTAGATTTCATTATAAATCATGTGTATAACCTATACACTAAGAAATAAAATTGAACAAACAATACAAATAATAAAAAAAAATCTTATTTCGTTTCGTTACCCAAGGTGAGGCTCGATCTCGGTACCTCGAATGCTATAGACACGAGCACAGACCACCGACTTCAACTATCCAGATGCGACTTTAACATTTTAGGTGGAGTTTTCTACTTTAAAAACTCGAGGCTGTGAGCTTAATGCTCGTAATAGTTGCCTCCTCTCCTTTTGTTTATGTGAATGTCGAGGTTGTTTTTGAATGAATTTGTGTTTGTGCTGTTAATGACATGTTCTGGTAGTGAGTTCCATTTGTTGATTACTCTGACGTCAAAATAGGTATCTCTCCTGATGGTTTTGTATCTAGGTTTTGATAGTGTAAGTGAGTGTCCTCTGGTTATATAACCTCCGGGGTTCTGCCTTAGAGTGAAAAATGAATTTGCCTCAATGTTTACTATACCACGAATAATTTTGAACATTTCAATGAGATCGCCTCTATCTCGTCTTTCTTCGAGTGTTGGTAGGTGAAGCATTGCAAGACGCTCATCAGCGGGAAGATCCCTAAGTTCAGGTACAAGTTTGGTTGCTCGGTTTTGTGCTCTTTCTAAAATATTCTTGAGTCCAACTTGGCTAGGTGACCACACTTGTACACAGTACTCTAAGAGTGGACGGATTAGCGTTTTATACAATGGGATGAACATCTCTTTATCTAAGTAAGTGAAGGTGCGCCTGATCATTGCAATTCTGCCATTAGCTTTTGCGACAATCTTGTTTATGTGGGTTTTGAATTTGAAATCTGTAGTAACAGTTATTCCCAGATCACTTTGCTCAGTCACAGATGCAAGTTCAGTGTCACCAAGACGATATGTATGATTAGGATTTTGCGACCTCATATGTACAACATTACACTTTGTCTCATTGAACTGGAGAAGCCAGCGTTTACTCCATGTGTTGAGTTTGTCAAAGTCTTTTTGAAGAATTTGGGCATCATTTTCAGAGCGTATGCGGCGATATACTTTTGCATCATCCGCAAATAACTTGCCGTTTGAGTTGATTGAGTCAAGAATGTCGTTTATAAAGATCAGGAAGAGTACTGGACCTAGAACTGAGCCTTGGATGACTCCGCTAGTCACTGGTAGCCAACATGATAGTTGCCCTTTAACAGAGACACGCTGACGTCTATCATGAAGAAAGTTGGATATCCACTTTAGGATTTTGCCTGATATACCAGTTGCTCTCAGTTTAGCTATCAGTCTTTCATGAGGTACCATATCAAATGCTTTACGGCAGTCTAGATATACAACATCGACAGAGTCACCATCGTCAAATGCGTTGTGAATATCTTGAAAAAATTCTAAGAGTTGTGTGCAGCAAGAACGTTTTGGTCTGAAACCATGTTGATGTTTACTCAAGATGTTGTTTCTTTCGAGGTGGGATACCATGGCACTTTTGATGATCCTCTCTAGTAGTTTGCCAACAACGGATGTCAGACTAATAGGCCTGTAGTTTGATGGGTTTATTTTGGAGCCGGCTTTATGGATTGGTGTGACGTTCGCGTCTTTCCATTCCCTTGGTATGCTACCGGAACTAACAGATTTGCAAAAGATAATATGTAAAGGAACAGACAAACTTTTGATGCATTCCTTCAGTACCCGAGGATGAACACCGTCCGGGCCTGGTGATGAGTTCGAGTTTAGTTGGTTGATGGCGGATTCGACTTCATCAATGTTAATTTCTAGGTCATCTAGCAGTGAGCCCTCAAACACATTATCAGGTATCGGTATTTCGTTTGTGTCTTCGGTAACATAAACTGCGTTAAATGTTGAATTTAGAATTTCACTGTTTTCTAGGCTAGATGTTGAGAGAGAGCCATCAGGTCGTTTAAGTTGAGTTGCTTCAGCTTTTATTGATGTGCGGCTCCTAGCATATGCATAAAACGCATTTGGGTTGTTTTTTATGTTGAGTGCCAGATCACGTTCAAATGATGCCTTTGCTCGTCTCACAGCTGTTACTGAAATGTTACGTGCTTGACAGTATTTCTTGTACCTTGCTTTTGTTGGTCTTTTGTGGTAGTGTTTCCAGGCTTTTTCCTTTGCTGCTATCTTGGATAGGGTCTTGGCAGTCATCCATTTTTGTTTGCTAGGAGTGCACGAGTGTGTAGTTTTAGTAAGTGGTACAAAGTTTGATGTTACTTGCTGATACTTGTCATGAAAGAACTCCCACGCTTCAATAGATGATTTGTCATTTAGCAGTTTGTTCCAGTTGTAGGAACTGAAGTGAAAGTTCATTGCAGAGTAGTCGCCCTTGTGGTAATTAAGTTTGGTATTGGTGGTGTCATCCTTTGAAAGCACTGATCCCTTTTCAAGTAGGAAATCAAAGGCCAATGTTGCATGATCACTCTTGCCGATAGGTGGTTATTAATTGATTTGATCTATTTCAAGTTCATTTTCAGTGAAGATTAAGTCAAGTGTAGATGGTCGATCATTGCCCCTTACCCTTGTTATGTCATGGACATGTTGAACAAGAAGGTTGTCACAGCATGTTTCATAGAACAGCTGTTGGTCACTCTCTGGTAAGCCATGCACAATGTGATCTGTCCAGTTAATCTCTTTGTAGTTGAAGTCTCCGGCTATAATAAGTTGGTCATGTTCAATATTACACATCTGATTTATAGACAGATTTATTGATGTGTTATAATTGCGGGTAGAGTTAGGGGGTCTGTAAATACATGCAACAGCTAGTTTCTTGTCGCCAAATCTAAGTGAACAAACGCAAATTTCACTGTCAGTCCAAACAGGTTCTTGGATAATTTCTGAAATAATATCATTTTTAATCAAAATGGCTACTCCGCCGTCCTTAATGTTAGGCCTGTCTCTACGATAAACTGAAAAGTTTTTAGTATCAAAATAAAAGTCGCTTGAATCGTTTTCTTTCAGTTTTGTTTCAACTGTAAAAATAATATGTGGTTTTTCTTCCAAAATTAAAGTTTGTAAGAGGTCGGCTTTATTTGAGATGCCATCTAAGTTAGTGTAGATGCACTTGAGGCAGCTAGGTGGTTGCTGGCTTGTGCTGTACTTTGACTTTGAGGTTTGAGCCTGATGTTGGGGTCTATCAGCACTAGTTTTTCCCGCTTTATGACCCACTTCTGGTTGGTTACGCCTGACAGGCGTAATTGGTCGTTTTTTGTATCTCGAATGGACTCCATAGCATTTCGTTCTGCTCGTTCTTTCTTTGTGTGGTCTGGGTACATAACTACGTGCGGATAGAGGTTTGAAAGCGTTAGTTGGTTTCTCGCTACCCTTGATAATAGTTTGTACTTGGTAGTTTCGTCCGCAAACATGGCTTTAACAAGTCTTGTTCTATTGCTGTTTGGGGGTCGGGTTGTGTCATTAAGCCTGATTGCGGATACCACTTCTACTTGTCCAAGACCTGATGCAGCTGCAATCTTTTTTACTGATTCAATATCGTTTGATGATTCAGGTAGTCCTTGAATAATGATATTGCATTTTCTCCGTGATCTTTCTTCTAGATCTTGTCTAAAATCGATAAGCTTAGTATCTATGGCTTCGTTGAATTCAACGGATTCGCTGTAGTCTGTCTTGGATTCAAGTGTGTTTATTCGATCTTCGGTATCTGCAACACGGCTCTCGAGCACTGTAAACCGCTGTTTGAGTTCTTTGAAAATGTTAGCACCTTTAAATAAATCGAGGAGTGACCCTTCTTCACCTCTACATTGTATGCAGATAAATGGGGGTGAGCCATCTTCAGAGAGAAATTTAAACCCTGCATCACTTAAACATTGGCATTTTGGGTGATACCATTTATCACATCCATCGCAGGCGATGCAATCATCGTATATGCCTAAGGCCTAGCCCGGCGGCGGAATTAGTCTAAGCTTCGAAATCGGTCTGGAAATCGGCATCTTTGCAAATGTTCTATATGTGATCTTAATTCACTCTCCATTAACCCCATACAAAAATCATCGGAGAAAAACTATCTGTTTAAAACATGTTTATTCTGGGACGTTGCGGCCATATGCACCAACTACCATAAACGTTTATTCATAACATATTACAGTACAATATCTTGCATGAATCGGACATTTCGCTACCAATGTAGCAACATTGATTAACAAAATCAAAATTCAACACACCACACCACAGATGCGACTTCAATATTTTAGGTGGAGTTTTCTACTTTAAAAACTCGACTTCGTATATGCCTTAGGCCTAGCCCGGCGGCGGAATTAGTCTAAGCTTCGAAATCACCTGCATATTATCTTCCCCATATTACACCTGCACAAGCTCATTTGCATAACAACGCACCGCATACCAAACTGTTTAGAGCCCCACTCGCTCCATGGTTCTGGTGGTACAATGAGTCTTCGCGGATAAGTACTATAAACTATAGGTCCAGTGTACACATAGCTCATGTGCATTTTAAAGAACCTCATCTTTCGAGACGAGTAGGGGGGCTACTCCGGTGTACTAGTCCACACAAACACAGCCACTGTCGCACACAGCCACTGTGCAATTGGGACTGGACCGTTTTTAGAGGTGTTTACCACCTGTTGGTCCCGATCCTTCACTAACAGTGTTAGTGAGAAGTTAATTCGCGCGCTTGCGTTGCGGCCGGCTTACGTCTTTACGTTGCGTGCTAGTCGGAACCAAAGCCACATTGCGCGCGCTGATTTTGAGAGTTTAATACAGCCACACGTTTTATAGACATTGTATTGCTGTTCATCAAGTAATTCACGGTTGGATTAAAACGCAAACGTCAAGTAGCGGGCCACCAGTAGCAATTTAAACAAGATTAAGAACCACACCTATCAAAGATTTAATCATAACTCCATGGTTTAATCAGATCTTCACTCTGAATCTGATTACACAACAAACAATTAAAAATCTGTATTCAGTTTATTTACTCGAGCAAATAATTTCAATGTCAATTTTCCGATGTTATTTCAACGTTACTTATTTTTACGTTGTTTCAACGTTGATAATTTCTATGTTGAATCAACGTTGACATTTTTGTTGATGCAAACTTTCATTTTCAACACTTTTCCGACGTAAAAAAACGTTTGCAGATAACGTTAAATTAACGTTAATTCAACCAGTTTTTGCCCACTGGGTACGTAATAATTTCAGCATAACACTGTCATTGTCAACTCTATATATAATGTTTTTCATTCGTTGTTAATTGTTACCTTTATTATTTCAAAAAAGTAACTTTATTTCAAACTTTTCTACTAGTAAATATGTTCTTCCTACCAACAAGTTTTGCGACCTTCACAAAGTGGAAGTGTGCAAACTTTTTGGAAAGTAGGCCTATCCCATAATAGTGTAATAGAAGTTACTACGCATGATCAGAACAATTAAGTATGGAACTTTGTTTACCAGCGAACAAACTTACAACCACAAAGAACTATACTACTAACTATATAAAATTGATAAAAAATGTTATCTGAATATTTAAAAACATTCAGATAACATTTTTTTTTAAATGTAAGGAGCTTGAATTTTTTTATCTATTTTTTTTTTCATTAAATTGAAATACGCCATATAGGGTGTGAGAATTGATTATTCTTTGGCTTATACGTTATTCTATTGTTTTGACACTTTTTGTTTTGTTTTGTGTAAAGAGTAACACACGGTCTATTGAACACACTGGCACACATCTGTCGCCTTGGCAGGCCAGGTTGACTCTTTGCCAAAAAAACCCCAACTTTTAATTGTTACTTTATACGCATAAAAATACAAACACTGACTGACCAACATTTAAGTGTTTGCAATCGAAGTTATATCGCAAGCGTACAATTTTATTGCGATTTCTAATTAAATGGGTTTCTTGAAAATATATTAGTTAGAGTTGAGTTTGATACTCAATAAATGGAGGCCAGAGGTGTTGGCTGGTAACCACCCCGCCCTCTCCTCCTAGGTGATTGCACTTATACTTTGAAATATGAAACGAAATATATAAGTCTCCAGTCTATCATGGTGTGAGTGTTGCCAAATTGCGAGCCAATGAGGCATACAATGCCTGTACAGTAATTCATGCGAAACTCGAGGGTATTTCAACAGATCAAAATTATAAAATACAAACAGCGCGAACCACACACAAAAGCCTAATTACTAATTTTAACATTTGTACAATTCATAAAACAATTACAATAATCAGCTACGATAATTATGGTAATGTTAAAATTTCAACTACTGTATACAGATGCGACTTCAAAGTTTTAGGTGGTTTTTTCCCCTATTTAAAAAACTCTTCATATGCCAAAGTCCACCTTTGAAGTTGGTCTGGACATCGGCATCATCTTTACAATGTTTTACATTTGTTCCTAATTTGCTGACATGTATTTGTGTTCTTAAAATTGAGGGCGCTAAGCATAAACTTATCGAATCGAAAAACACTGACTGAACCAAAACTTAAATGACCCAGTACTATTGTCATAGTGTCCTCTCCCTACATCTGGTAATGTCGTGGAATTGGAAACGACCTCAATGCTGTGGCCAGAGACACAGTGTCGTTTCCACGGCATCATCAGATGCATTGACTTGCTTGTGTGGTGGAAAAGGGGACGTATTATTCTGTGAACCCCAAAACACAGTAGCATTATAGCTTTAACTCTATTCCACCACGACCAGCATGGGGTTCGAACACGTGACATCCGTGTTGTTAACACGACTGAGCTGAACTAACCGGTCATCTTGGATATAAACAGGTTAATACCAGCTTTGACGGTCATGAATATATTTATGACGTAACGATGAATTACGTAATATGAAGTAAGTATAAAAATAGACTATTGTCAGCTGCTCAGTCATGTACTTTGTGGCATAACGGGTAACGCTCTGTTCGAATACTCTAAGCGCTAGCTTGGGTTCGAAACTCTGCGGATTTTGTTTTTGATTTTTTTTTTAATGAAATAAATATTGTTTTTATTTTATTTTGAAAGATATTGAGACAGTTAAGTTCATTTAGGAAATAGGTAAGCTATATTTGCGATTTCTACCGTCATTCGGATAGTTATGATGCATACATAATCACTATCGTTATGGTAATCTCTATTAATGGGGCCATAGGCATTTTGCCGCCCGCAGCATGTTGCCAGCACATAAAAAATGCACAAATTACCCATGGTGGGACCTGTGGCGAATTTTGTTAAATGACACCACTGGCTGGAAATGGTACCGGTACTCTCGCACGTAAAAATTATGATAAATAGCACCTCTAGTTGGCCGGAAATGACACCCTAATAATAGCGCGCTCGCAATTGGCAAAACGATCGTAGCCTACTTTTTCCGCCGGTAAACACATTTGCGTTCAATGCAACGTCAAGTGGTTCTCTCGAACCATAAAGGTTTCCCGTGGCTACTAGGGCCTGAACAACATCGCTATGAGTGTAATTTGGGATGGACCTGTTTACATTGTTCTTTCTATTATTCTAATGTAAAAGTTCCCACCGCCGGTACACCAAAATTCGCAGTTTTTCAGTCAAGTTACACACTCCTTTGCAAACTACAGACAATAATAACGTCGTATAACGTCAACATAGGAAAAAACTGTAGATGTAAAATGTAATCAGTGTTGTAGATTCTACAAAACTGAGAACATTTCACTTATAGATCTGTGTATAATTGATAAACAAAATTGGGTCGCGACCCATAAGTTGGCCTATCTTTACCGTTACAACAAATATTGGCACGTTTGGGCGATGAAATCACGCGGCTTATCTGATGTTTTATGTAGAAAGTATCTGTTGCTGTTATGGTATAGGCCTACTTTCCAAAAAGTTTGCACACTTCCACTTTGTGAAGGTCGTGAAACTTGTTGGTAGAAAGAACATATTTACTAGTACTACTAATAATTAATGTTATTTGTTGTATATTGTTAAGTTTATCCTAATCTTTATCACTGTGCTCAAGTATACCAAAATTACTATAGTTGAGAACAGTGTTAAACTGGATCGTACATTAATGTTAGGCCTATTTGTTGTATTTGGTTAAGTTTATTCTATTCTTTATTACTGTGTTCAAGTATACCAAAATGACTATAGTCGAGAAAAGTAGTAACCTGGATCGTACATTAATGTTATTTGTTGTATTTTGTTAAGTTTATTCTATTCTTTATCACTGTGTTCAAGTATACCAAAATGATTATAATCGAGAACAGTGTTAAACTGCATCGTACATTAATGTTAAGAAAGATTCGTAATTGTGGCTCTGGTATCTAATTTTAAAATCATATTAGGCCTAAATTAACATTTTCGAAACTATAAATCAGAGATAATTTTTTTTAGAACTTAGGAATTATTTTTTTAATGATTTTCAAAAGGCACATTACTCCATTAAAACCTGTAAAATAAAATTAAAACACAAATTATGTATATAATAGGATAAACATTATAATGTATACGACATTTAGCGCGACCAAAGTAACAACGTGATCGATATTAAACACAACTTAACCACCGATATGATTAAAACAGCGTACTACTAGCGGTGGCGCTTCATACCGAAATAAAACTGTGGGCGACTTTGCGATGGGGCGACTTTGTGTTGGGGCGACTTTGCGATAGGGCGACTTTGCGTTGGGGCGACTTTGCGATCTTACAATCAAGATACTACTATAGCGTGGCGTTTTGTTTTGCTCACAATATACCTCAGAAAAACTAAAGATTTATCATGGCTGATGATCCAGAACTCGCGGCTATTCGAGCACGTAGAATGGCAGAAATTCAGCAACAAATGGGGGTGTGTATATTAATTAAAGTTCTTCTTTGTTTTCCAAAATTATCTGCTTATTTAATACTAGGCCTAGGCCTAGCCTAGGCTAGGCCTAGCAGTCTATATAGGCCTAGGCCTATTTTTAGCCTAGCTAGACCTGCCTAGGCTAGGCGGTTATCAGACGATCGGGCCCACTTCAAGACGAACGGGCTCAAATCGTGAGACGATCGGGCCCATCAAGGGTGAAAGATGATCGGGCCCATCAAGGGTGAAAGATGATCGGGACCAGACACGATCGGGCCCAGACACGATCGTGCCCAATGAATAAGACGATCGGGCCCAAAACATTCTTTAAAAAAAATAATTATTCGATTTTATTTAAGTCAGAAAAATATGAAAATATGTATTACCGAATCGGGTTTCACGTATGTGCTATTAATTTTGTCGCGAGAGAGAAGTCAAGTTTATATCACACTGTCTGTATAGGCCTAGGCCTAGAGCAAAAATTAAATACGGGAATAGGTTTACACTTTATGGATATTGTTCACCAGAAATAAATTAAAAAGTGTTCTTTTCACGAGTTTGTGATACAAATGTAGCAAACTAGGCCTAGGCATATGTACTTGAGAGGCCTAGCTAGGCTAGACCTGTAAAGATACTGAGCATCAGTACATGGTGAACAGACGATCGAGGCCACAGACGATCGGGGCCACGGACGATCGGGGCCATCAAAGTAAGCATAGCACATACATTTTAAAATTGTATTCAGTGCTTATCAGAACAGAAAAGATTTTTAATATTGTACTACCGGTTGTTGAGTTATGTAAAAAAATGTTACCCAATCAATGCCGATTTTAGCCGATTTTGGTGAAAAATTACAAAATCGCTTTTTTCCAATATTGAAGTCTTAAAAAAATTAAAAGTATAATCTTTATATATTGTGAATTAACTTTTTCTAAGAGTGTACTGGGAAACATTTGGTTTAAAAAAAAAGTAGGAGCTGTAATGTCCTGAAATATTTTTTACGTGCTCATGAAAACTGCTAATAATAATATTTGTTTTAATGTATTGGAAAACCAATAAAATGTTTAAAAATTGACAAAGTCCAGCTAATTAATATGCCTAATTGATATAACTATCAAATGAAGTTATCCGCCCATCACTGAAAACTATTTCTTATATTAAAAAACATTATAGAAACTTCAATTAAGTTTCAAGTAAATATAACACTGCACAGTTGACGTACAGATACATTCAAATCAGTAATGTGATTACATTTAAACAATCTATTCTTAACATTATCATAAACAATATATTTTTACAATTAATGGTAATTTTGACAATGAAAAGCGATACGATTAAGCATAGCTTGGCACGGCATACAACTTTCCAAAAGTTGGTTTTATTGCTCAAACAAAATAAAACGTGATCGATATATCCTCGTAAACCACAATTTGGGCCTGATCGTCTTATTTGTTGGGCCAAAATCGTCTCTCTGGTCCTTATCGTCTTAGAACCTTGTTGCACCAGATCTTCTCCCACTTTGGTTCCGATAGTCTTACAATGGTCCTGATCGTCTATTCCCCGAAAATGTACCCATGCCAAATCCAATCATATCATAATTTTGGCTCACACGTACCAACAATTTTGGCTCATCATGGGCTGGTTCGTCGTACCCAAGTTTATGTCAAATATATTTGTATTACATTTAGGTTAGGCCTTATGCCAGTTTTATTACATTTTTAGATGCCACTCATAATATGCGATATCATAAAGGCAAAAACTACTGACCTAAAAAGTATAATGTACAGTACGTTTCCCTTGGTAACCTTGTTTTGCATGATGTCAATGGCTTAGTCTGTTATATAAAAATATGTTATGTTATATAAAAATGGTATACGGCCAAGACCTAGACAAAAAATAGTCAAATTGACCGGAACTTGATTGGTTTTTGGTTGAATTTAACAGTTTATTTTGTTTTTTTATTAACATTTTTTTTCTACGGAAGTGATAAACTTTATTAAAACTGCGAAATGGCATATTCAAAGTTTTTTTTATTAATCTTCATTTTCGATGTTTTTGGGGGACAAATACTTCTTGAAACCAACTGTGTATATGAGGAAGTCCACCTCAAAATGTGAAAAAATGGCCTACATTAATTTTGAGATTTTGACATGATCCTATAAATACTTATCTTTAACTTAAACACGTGTTGACAACAAAAATAACATAAGTGAGTGTGTATTTTTCAATTATTTAAGCCATATCCATTTAAAATCGCCATTCTTTACGGTACTTTTGTGTAGCTTTTGTGAAAAAACCCTCTAACCCTGTTTGGTACCTATCTGTTCGAAAATACTGTATATCAACTCTCATAATCTCTAGCAACCTAGGTGATTTTTTTAAATCTAGCCACTGGCAATTGGTTTTATTAAAGTCTTTAATGTAGGTTGCTAAAATTTCTACCAAGAGTTTGTGAATCCTTGACTGTGAGTGTGATTGGCTAATAATAGAGGAAATACAGTACGCTCTTTTTGTGAATATTTGGGAATAAAAAAAAATTGCATCTATTTTATCGAGTTGACAAACTGCATTTTATGTAAATATATATGGGGCTATTGCAATAATTTTGTTCATCTTTAAACCGTTGAAAATGTGAAAAATAGCGGCCTGCACAATTTAATTCTATTTTCGTTTTTATTCTATAATGCAACCAATGGGCATAGCTACCGTAAGCCTACATTTAATATTACTATACCTGCAGTAAGTTAAACTGATTTTTTTTTGCTTTCTTTACAGGGGAAGAATAAAAATGATGAAGAGAAAATGAGGTAAAAAAATTGCTTTCTTTCTTTCTTCAAATAATTTGTTAATAATGATTTTTCCTCTATGTTATGAAGTTGGGCCGTCAAAATGTCAATTTTGGATATGAATGCCCGAAATTCATGGAAAAAACAAGGCCAAAAATAATCTGCAGATGGACATGTCGTTGTGGTAGGCGCACACGTTTGTAAATAACAAGAAATTATTTATTGTGCATGGTTTTTGGTTTATCTTTTTGACATTACTGTATTTGTTCCTGTTATTGTATTCAGGCAACAACAAGAAGAACGAACTCATAGTATTTTGTCACAAATTTTAACACAAGGAGCACGTGCAAGATGTGAGTTATTTTTGCTTAATTTTTTAAAAATAATTCAGTACTACTGTACTATAATATTTTGTATATAAATATTTACTGGGCTGAGGGGCATGGTTAAAAATATAACCCAAGGTGTCCTGGAGACTATAGGCCTACTACCTCCCGAGACAAAGTCAAGGGATATTGTATGTCTTGAGATCAAATCAAATCAAATGTTCCATATATAAAGTGTGTACATGGAAAAATTGTTTTGCTGAGTGCTATATTTTTACCATGCCCCAATTAATTGGGTCTTTATTTCCTCAAATAAATGCCCTGCCACATGCATATATTATAAATAATATTGTATTACAACACATTTTTGTTTGTACATGTCCTGTAAGTGGTCGCTTACGGGAGGTGACCACCAAAACATGTATTATAACTATGCACGAAACTTTTCGCTGTTCTCTAATTTACCATACAAAAAATCTAGTTTTTAGTTAAAAAATGTGGCCGCTTATGGGAGGTGCCCGCTTATGGGAGATACAAAATTAAGTTGACTTCACTCATGTTAACTGACATAGCTCGTGTTGAGTCTACACATCGTTTGTGTTATGTTGGCATCGCTCGTGTTGAGTTTACACATCGCTCGTATTATGTTGGCATCGCTCGTGTTATGTTTACACAACGCTAGTGCATGCCAAGTTTTTACACAACGCTAGTGCATGCCAAGTTTTTACACATTGTGCATGCCAAGTTTTTACACATTGTGCATGCCAAGTTTTTACACATCGTGCATGCCAAGTTTTTACACATTGTGCATGCCAAGTTTTTACACATTGTGCATGCCAAGTTTTTACACATCGTGCATGCCAAGTTTTTACACATTGTGCATGCCAAGTTTTTACACATTGTGCATGCCAAGTTTTTACACATTGTGCATGCCAAATTTTTACACATCGTGCATGCCAAGTTTTTACACATTGTGCATGCCAAGTTTTTACACATCGTGCATGCCAAGTTTTTACACATTGTGCATGCCAAGTTTTTACACATTGTGCATGCCAAGTTTTTACACATCGTGCATGCCAAGTTTTTACACATTGTGCATGCCAAGTTTTTACACATTGTGCATGCCAAGTTTTTACACATTGTGCATGCCAAATTTTTACACATCGTGCATGCCAAGTTGTTACACATTGTGCATGCCAAGTTTTTACACATTGTGCATGCCAAGTTTTTACACATTGTGCATGCCAAATTTTTACACATCGTGCATGTCGAGTTTTTGCAAATCGCTCACATCGAGTTTACACATCTAAATCATTTATATGAATAATACTTGTTTTAAAAGTAAGCCTGTTTATTTCCGAGTTGTTGGAATTATTTTTTTTAATAAAAAAAGGTGAAAATGTAGCATGACAAACCTCAGAAAAGTGGGTTAATAGGTACAAAATGAACAAAAGGCCCAGATATATTTAGATTATAAACGGTATTTTACTATATATTAATATGCAGTGGTTGTAATGCCATGAAAGAGAGAGAGAAAAATAGTTAATTTTTATTAATGAAGGATAATCATAAATAGCATGATTTTCAACTTTATTATATATTTATTTTTAGACTACTAAACTGCCCTAGTTGGTTGTATTATGGTCATGTGATCTATGCACCTAAATACACACAATTATTACATTTGTATTGTACCCCTGAACACATTAAAATTATTTACCTAAAAAACAAATATAATTTAAAGCAGAAAAGAGTCTGCCAGCCACTGTTTTTTTGGTTGAATCTAACTGTTTATTTAGTCATTTTAAACACATTATTTTATCGGGGTTTTTTTTTCTATGGAAGTAATTAAACAAACAAACAACAAATGGTCTATTCGAAGTAGGATTATTAATCTTCATTTTTCATGTTTTTGAGTGACAATACATCTTTAAGAAGAGAAAATGGATATTGCATTACATTAAAACAAATGTAAATCAGAATAAAAGATGAAAACACTTACAAATACATTGTGAGTGTGTGACTGAAGATAGATAGTAGAGTAAGCAAAAAGTAAATATAGACATTTATAATCTATAGATTTCATAATTAGTATGAATGAATCGAATAGGCCTACTTATTTGTAACAAAATATGCCTAGAAGTAACAATTATTATTAAAGTAATATTTATACGTGAAAATGTATGAAATTATTGTAAGAAAGGTACAAATGTATGATGTGTAAAAACTTGACACATGCGATGTGAAAACTCAACGTGTGCGATGTTTAATTAAAAACTCAACACGATGTGTTGAAACAGAACATGCACGGTGTGTAAAAACTCAACACGCGCGATGTGAACATCCAACAAGCGCGATATGAACAACTAACACGAGTGATGTGTTAACTCGACACGACCGATGTTAACATAACACGAGCGAGGTAAACTTGACTTAGTTATGTCTGTAGGAAATGTACAGTAACCCCTGAATTTTCCTATATATTGCTTTTGCAAGTTATTCATTCTACAGCTGCTTGGTTGACAGCTCCTTTGAATGCTCAATAAGCATTATATTTATCAAATTCCTGGTTTTAAGTGACAGCAGTTTACAATTTACAATTTACTGATATATTGAGTTTTTGTATAATGTGCATTGTTTATACAAAAGTTTGAAATATGCAATTGTAAATCATAATAATGTATCTCTATAATTATCATGGCTACTGTAACTAATTAAAACTACAATTATTAACCCTTTCACTGCGTATACCCGGTACTACCGGGTATAAACAAACGTCGTTGAAATACGTATACACGGTGATACCGGGTATGGGCAATACATTGATTTAATCGTATTTGCCTATAATATATAGCACCCTCTATGTTTTTTCGATGAACTGGAATATTTTTGCAAGTCATTGAAAATATTTTCCAGCAAAAAAAACGGCCCTCTATAGTTGTATTATGGTCTTGAAAATCATGCGCCCTCTATAAAGTTTTCTTACGCGTGACTAGTTATTTCTATCTTGGAAAGTTGTTTTGAGTAGCGAAATGCGCAACAAAGGTTATATGATGTTAGTGAAGCTTTGAATCAGATATTTGCTGATTCAGACAGTGAAGATGACTTTGATATCAATGATTCAATTCAATCGTTCCCGTCTGCTGACTATAGTTCCGATGATAGTGATTCTATGATGAGTGCTGATTGTTCGTTAGATGTGGATAATGAACCTGACGTAGGCCATGGATCACAGGATGTAGAAATGTCTGTGGACAGTGACGGTGAAGCGAGCGTAGACAGTGACGATGAAGCGGTGAGTTCTGATCGTATATCAGTATCAGATGATGATGAGCCAGTGCCAGTTGTGCGTGGTCGTGGTAGAGTAAGACGTGGTGCACGTGTTCTTGATGGCAATATAGATCTACGTGGTGTACGCGGTGGCAATAGAGGCAGACGTGGGCCACGTGTTTGTGGTGGTATACGTCAAAGAGGAGGTCAGAGGGGCCGGCCTCGTGCTAGAGGACAGGGGCGCAGGCCTGCAAGAGATCAGAACCCAAAGATAAATTGGGACATTGATCCAAATGATAGTTTTCAACCAAAGCAAATTCCATTCTCTGGTGGGGAACGACTCAAAGTTAGAATGGGTGATAATGCTTCAATTGAGGAGTTCGTTTTTCAGTACTTTACTGATGATATATTTTCGCATATTGTAGAGGAGACCAATCGATATGCTCAGCAGTTCATCAATGCAAACCGTGATAAACTGAAAAGTCGAACCAGGGTTCATCAATGGGTTCCCACTACCGTTCCTGAAATGAAGACGTTTTACTTGGACTGATGGGTATTATTCACAAGCCTAGGCTAGAAATGTATTGGAGCACTGATGATTTGATACAAACACCTATATTTGGCCAAATAATGAACAGAGATAGTTTTTCCTGATAATGAAATTTCTACATTTTGCAAACAATGAAGACCCTGCACATGACCCCACGGATGTCAATAGGGACAGGCTCTACCAAATTAGGCCTCTCATCAGAATGGTTCGAGAACGAATGCAGCGTGTTTATTCGCCATCTAAAGAAATCTGCGTAGATGAATCCTTGCTTTTGTTCAAGGGGAGACTGCTGTTCAAGCAATGCATTCGAACAAAACGTGCACGTTTTGGAATCAAGTTTTATGAACTATGTACATCCGATGGCGTATCTCTTGATTTTATTGTATATTCAGCTGAGAATATTTTCAGAGATCATCAAGACCCTCATCCTCAAATGCTTGTTACTGAGCGTATTCCTATAAACATGATGTAGCCTTTTCTCGACCGAGGCCACACACTTTATGTTGATAATTTTTATACATCTCCAGCTCTGGCTACGTACCTTCTTGATCACGATACATACCTTTGCGGCACTGTCAACCCAAAGCGTTCTGGTTACCCCAGTGATCTAGGGACAAAGGCACTTGACAAGGGAACATCATGTTTTATGAAGTCGCAAACGGGAAACATGTTAGCGGTAAAGTTCCGGGCGCTAAAAAACAAATCAAACAATAAACCAAAAGAAGTGTGCATGCTGACCACGGAAGGCAGGGCCGCTATGATCCCAACTACAAAACGTGACAAAGACAACAATCTTATTCACAAGCCATCATGTATAATTGCGTATAATCACAACATGGGAGGAGTTGATATGGTGGACCAACAGCTGCACAGCGTGAGCATTGTAAGAAAAACATACAAGTGGTATAAAAAAATAGCTCTCAGAATGTTCATGCAGTGTGCTCTAAGTGCCCACAAACTCCATCGGAAGTTTACGCCATCTACCAAAGATTTTTTGGCTGATTTCAAAGATCTTTTGACAGTACTTGTGTGTTCAAGCCCTAGATTGAACAAAGATGTAACACGTCATGAAGTTGTACAAAGGCTAACTGGGAAGCACTTTCCCGTGAAAAGAGAAAGTAAAGACGGCAACACAAAAAACAAGAAAGACAAAATGTGCCGGGTGTGCTGGGCTCGTGGTCACCGCACAAGTGCTGGAAGAGAGATCAAGACAGTGTGGATTTGCAAAGATTGCCCAAGTAACCCAGGTTTGCATGCCGATAAAGATTGTTTCAGGGCCTACCACACAAAATTGGACTATTCTAAAGAGGATGATGAGTAAGAGAAAACCAAAAAACCATGACGTCACATAATAACTTTGATTTGTGCATAATTTGAATAAAACAATGAAAAAAATTCAATTTGTTTTTATATTTTTATTTGTTATACGTATCTTCATCAATATCCAGTTGGAAAAACGTATTCCATAAGAATTTCTTATAGAAAATATAGTTTTATATAGATAATAAAAAACACGAAATCAAAAATACCTGTAATGACGTCACATAATAAGGTCATGGCGGCCATTTTGAAAGTAACAAAAATTTACCTGCCCCAATAGGGCAACATCGTGTTTATCACAACACGCAAAAAAAAAAATTGTTGAAACAATAGTTAGTTTTTGTACTATAGTGAATTTTTGGAAAAAGTCATTATTTTCACGATTTTTCCCTAAAACTTTGATTTGTGCATAATTTGAATAAAACAATAAAAATAATTCAATTTTTTTTTAAATTTTTATTTGTTATGCGTATCTTCATCAATATCCAGTTGGAAAAACGTATTCAATAAGAATTTCTTATAGAAAATATAGTTTTTATCATTGATTCGATAAAAAACACGAAATCCAAAATACCTGTAATGACGTCACATGACGTCATCAATATGCAAATTTTTTTTTTTTTTTATACCTAACTGTAGACTAACCCTTTTATTTATCACATACCACAAAAATAATTACACAATTATCTCAATTAGTATTTTTTTGCAATTTATTAAAATATCATATGTTTTTCTTAAATATATACTACGCACAGAGGTGGGAATAATGCACCGCAGTGAAAGGGTTAATGTTCAAAATCTAGAAATTGGTATAAAAAACTTTTAAAAAATTAAATGAAAACAATTTGGGCAATCTAGTAAAATATTGTCAGGGCAACCAAATCTCACACATTGGTTGCTTGAAGGACAACCCAAAATGTTAAAATTCTGCGAGGCCTGCTGGGGATGCACTATCAGATTCGAAGTCACTGCACGCACCAGTAGAGCGATAGGGTATTTACTTTTTATCATGTGACCCACAATCGTCCAATCAAATGACAGGAATATATTTAGATGTTATATAATTTGTGATATTTTTTTTGCATAGTAAATAGTATTGCATTGGTAAAACCAGAAAAAATTAAAATGGTTGAGAGCATGTTGATTAGGATGGCCACATCTGGACAAATTCCAGGGAAGGTAAATTGTTTATTTTGTTTGTATAAACATATATTATTAGTTCAAAAACGAAATGTTTACAAATAATTATTAGTCAGTAAAGGTATCATTTCAAAAGATTCTAAGATTAATAGAAGTGATATTTACATAGTAGCATATTAATGTCATGATTACACAAAATGGCACACAGGGTTCATGTGTTTTTGGAAGTTTTTGATATTTTATAATCTATTTTTTATAATTTAATAATTTTCTCTCTGTATTCTCTCTGTAATTGTAGGTTGATGAAAATCAATTAAAAGATTTACTTTCTCAAGTTAGTTCACAAACAGAAAGGAAAACAACAGTTAAGGTACCAACCATCTCTTGTTGCATGTTGCATTAGTGGCCATAAAACATTATTCCAATTAAGTATCGATGTGGCAAAAATGAAAAAAAAGAGTGAACCCTGCCCCAACACACTTTCTGCCATAGAAAGTGCCTGACACATTGTTTACTATAGACACCTAGCCTAAGATATTTTATTTATGTCTATATTGTATCTGAAATATAAGAGTGAATTTTCATTTTGTAATAATTTGCTTCAAGGATAACCAATATATCATTATTTCTACAGTTTGATAGACGAAGGCTTAATTTGGATGACGATGATGATGATGATTACTGACGAGTACTATAATACCCATCATTTATGTATCCATCCAGTTTGTTGCGTTTTTCAAAAAGGTTGGCTTTCTACCGTTGATTGGACAGCTTGAACATTCTACATTATATAGTGCGCTGGTGGTGGTGTTTGCCTTTTGATAGCTTCAATACACCAAATGTTGCTATAAATACGTATTATTGTATTTTTTATGCAACTTCATCGTAGTATAGAAGGGTATACTTATAGTTGCCTCATGGTAACTTATGTACACAGCAGTACCTGTAATCAATGCAAATACTCAAGCAATGGAATATGCACCAATGTACAAATATTTAATGGAAAATTAAAGAAGTTAAAGAATAAATAATTCACAAACTTTTTAGAGATTCTAAGAACAGACTGTGTAAAGCTTAATTCGAACTGAGTTATCAGTTGGTTTACACAGAGTCTTAAGCGTAACTATATCCCTCCCTCTATTACATTGATGCGTTGTGGGAATCAATGCATGTTGTTTAATTTTGACTGTCCAGCGAGTCCTTCCAAAGTTCATTTTGGAAAGAAAAAAAAAACTGACAGTGGAGCTCGGACTAATAAACTGACCCAGAGGAAGATGCAACAAAAAGCTTATGTATTAATTGCAGGTTTATTTATTATTTCTAGTAGTCTGAGAGATTGTGCGATACATACTTTGGTACACTGAAAACCCAATTCTTACGTGATTCTGGTGATGCACTTTCGGGTCAGAGGTCAATGACCTATTTTTTCACGTAATCATTTGAGTCATTATTTTACAAATTATATGGAAAATAAACTCATTTTTTGTGTATTTCATTTTTCTATTTTAATGAATAACAAATATTTTTGTAACATATGCTTGATTTTTTTTCAAAAAACTTTTAAAAACTGCAGATAGCTTTAACCAGTTACGAATTAAAATCAGTATTTTCTAAAGTTAGAAAAAAAAATTACATTAACAATAATAAATATAAACATCATTGGCTTTCATTAAATGTATGATTTAGCGTTCTACGACAAGTAATTTACAAGGTAGCTTTTCTTACAAAAATGAAGGAAAACCAGTATTTTCTAAATTTATGATAGCTTATGATAGGTTTATGACACAACCTTCCATTACAATGAATATATATATTATCATTGGCTTTTATTTAATGTAAGATTTAGCGTTCTACGACAAATAGTTTACGAGATAGCTTTTTTTTTTGCAATTTGTACCCAAAATGAATAAAATCAGTATATTACATACATATACAAGCTCTATTTGTAATGCAAATTCAAAATTTCTTTTTGATATTCACTCCCATATAGTTAGGGCAGTTGTTACAAAAATATTTGTTATAAAATAATGACTCAAATGACTTTAAATGACAATCAATGTGTAGTATGATTTATCAGCTTTACATTGAGCTTAATTCTAAAATTGATGCATTTCATCAAATACTGTGCCATAAAATAAAGATATTGGTAAAATTACATGGAAAAATAGGTCATGGACCTCTGACCCGAAAGTGCATCACCAGAATAACTTAAGAATTGGGTTTTCAGATGTACGTATGTCTCACACAAAAATCATAGAGATGCTATATCTCTAGGAGTTGATGAACCATGTTAACCACCAAGCTAGTGTTTTATATTATTGTAATGCATTTAAAAAATGTTAGTGAAAAATAAAAAATAATATTGCTGAATTTGTGTTGGTGTAGTGATTAAGTTTATAGATTGTTCCATTCATTATTTTATATTTTGTTGCTTACAATCACATAAATCAATGAAAATTGTTGTTTAATCTACAAGTTACCATAGACAAATGTAAACAATTTTTTTTCTGGAAATGGGCTGTACGAATAAGTAGTTAGTTTGCAAAGGTATTTCTTTTGAAGCATATATAAACACATTTTTTAAACTAATTTTTTTAAATCGCAATATTCACTTTTTATTTTGAAATGAGGGCTCTCTGTCAATAATGTAGTTGAAATAATAACTCATTTTAACTCATTTACTAACTAACCTATTAATCTATTCAAAAATTGTTTTAAAAAATAAAATATCAACAATTTATCCAGTTAAACATGGTAAGTATAAATAATGCATTATTAAAACAGTGCTATTCTTTCTTGGTTTTCTTATTCTTGTGTTTCATTGTGTCCTCATTCTCATATGAAATGCCATATTCATTCTTCCTACTTTTGTCCACTGGATACAACCTGAACAAATATAAATACAATAATAATGATAACAATAATGTGTATTATTTAGCATCATTAGCATGCACACATATCTACTAAACATGCTCAAGTTAGAACATTGGTCTTAACACATTAAAATACAGTAATATGTTGTCTTTTGTAGCCTAATCAGTAAGAACTTGGAACAAAAAACACAGGTCTCTTGTTGGTGTGTTTTTCTTCCAAGATTTCACCAGGGACCTCTGTGAAATCTCGGGAGATTTTTCACAAAATTGTATTCACACTATGCAAACCTTCTTACAACTTGTTACATTTTGCAGATGTGAAAAGGGTATTATTCAAACTAGTACACAATGGTAACCCCATATTGTTTACAAAAATGTGTCAACAAATTGCTTGACAGAGGTGAAAATGAAGTTACTTTGGAACTTTTATAAACTTGTTTTTTATCTTAAAATACTGTACTAATGTAAGATGTGAAAATTATATTATGTATAGTTATGGAGATGGTTTAAAGTTCAGACTTAAGAAATGAATACAAAATTAATAATGGAAAACTGTGTTCAAACATCGAGTTTGAAACACAATGTCTATTTCATCTACTTGGACTATTTATACTTACCATCGTTGGTACAGATAAATTACAAATACCACATCATCTCTAAAACAGGCCACTCTATGAGTTGTAGGCATGGTGATAACAAATGCACACAAATCATCAATAAAAGTATTCAAAGCCTAGAGAATAAAGTTGTTTGTCTTAGGTACACATATTATTTCATGGCATGTACTTTTCAAGATGGCATGCTCCTAGGCTTGTATGGTATAATTACAATTTATAATAGGTAGGGCAGTACTCATTTTTCATGTAATTAAAGGCCTTGGGCATGCACACATTTTACATCAAAATACCCATCTTTTTAAGTTGATTAATTTAATCTATGTACAATTTACCTTATACATAAACACTCTCCATGGTAAATGTGAAACAGATTTGAGCTGTCAAAATAACATTTTAAAAAGGAAAAGGATAATAAAATAGAAACTTAATGTTTAGCGTGAATACAGTTTTAATACCACAACTGTGCTGAGAATACAACATAATGTTTACCTGTACCATAATATCATCACATACCTTGTGGTTTACAAAAAGTTGAGGTAACATAAAGAGAAATCCAAATGCATAGACACCATTAGCTAGACTGTGAATAAGCCATGAATACCAACTGTAAATTCAAAAGACATAACATCATTATGTACTTTTCCAATTTTCATCTCAAATTGCATAACAAATTCGTGGATACATACTACTAGGCATACAACATTATACAAAAAATGAATGTTTATATAACGGTGTAATGGTACAAATAATTTAATGAAAATATAATATTTTATCTTCTCACTGAATTAAATTATTTTCACCATTGCACTAATAGAAAACATGTATTTGTTTTACAACACACATATTTTTAACGAATCAAGAAGGCAGCGCTCCGATTTTGGATGCAGAGTAGAACAATTGTTGATTTTTTAACATGCTCAGTTAAGTTTTGCAAGCAGTTGCTCATTGTGTAACAAGCAAGATTCAACAGCCATATAATAAAATTTAGTGGCCTTTACTGTATACTAAAATGTCAAATAGTTGTATACTGTTGATATTGTTTATTGTGTTAATAAAACTATTATTGACATCTTTACATGCCTAAATTGCTTTAATATTTCTATCATTTCCTGTTTGATGTTTTCAACCGCAAGGAGCATAACAAATATTTGTACCTTTTATACGATACATATAGTAGTGAATAAACAGCAAGTCCTATACATATAGGAGCAAGAAGGTAAGATAGATAGATCATAGCTTGGTTATTGATTTCATTTGTGGCCTTCTCTTCCTTAGTACATTCCCCTTTATTGATGATTGGTCTGTAGCCCGAAAGTGAGAAACTTATTTTAAAAGCTTTCTTTATCTTCCAAACCTGGTAAGATACAAATCAAATTTATGTGAAAAGTAATTTAAAAACCATTTTGAAGACATACAGGTAGTTCCTCAGGAGGGTAAAATCGATGGTGACTTACTGCATGATAGTGGTCCACTTATGAGGCCAGGGCTTATGAAGGTGGTCAGTCAGTTTATATGTACATTAGTTAAGAGGCCTTTGATTTAAGAGGATGCTGCTTTGAATATGACTTAAGAGCAGGATGTGTGGCTTTAATGCTATCATGATTGCACAAGTAGCTTGTGGCTTGTTTTCAAGGATGGTGGCATATGATGACAGTGGACTGGTCGTGACGACATCACTGCACTTTGATTATTGATCAGTTAAACTGAAAGCCCACAAGATTTGTGCAAAATTTACCAGAAAATGAAAAATATATACTATACCTCAATAATTGCACCAATGCCTGCTGGTACAACAACAAGTAAACTAGTGTCCTCATCCATTAGATAGAAAAATATAACAATTTGACTAAATCCGCACCAAAGCACTGTCAAACACAAAATAAATCATAGAAAATTTATAAAGGTAATTAAATATGGTTATTTATTTTTGTGCACAGGTATGCTAATAAATTAACATATGCTTATCAACAAGATGTTAAGCTTTAAAACCATATGATAGCTTACATGAGTGCTTATTGTAACACACATGAGTGTGTCCTTGCAATTTCATTGGTTGATTACGCATCACATGCCGTTCTCCCTAATGGCAAAGTGATATCTAATGGTTCTAAGGCACAGAAAAAAATATTGTCTAATACCATAAAAAATCTCAGACCTCCGGCTGTGTTGAACATGTATTTGTTCACGTCACACACACAGTTTTGTCCACATAGCACATAAGCAACGCAAAAAGTTAATTTTTAAAGTCGATATTTGTTCTTCCATGAACTCTAAATGTCAAAATAACAACACATGTGCACATGAAAGTTAAATAATCGTGCGCTCTCCAATGGAAAATTAAATGCAAATTTGTGTAAAAAGATACCTATTGTGAATCTCTTATAGCTCCTCGGAATGCATGGTGACATCCAATTTTTATGGAAGCCAATGAGTTCTAGATATGAACTCATGTACACATTTGACGTACAAAATGTTATGACATCATATGGCCACCTGAATTTAAAAATTACAATTTTTTTCTCATTTGTCAAAAATAATCACATTCAACAGAGTGCATCTCGCTTATATGTGCCAGATTTTTTTCAAATTGTGCTTGGTCAACTAATTATCTTTCTTAAAATTAAATGTCAGTAAAAATCTATCTATCACAATAATCACTTACAATTCGTCAAAGAGAGAAATTAAATTTTAGAATAATCTTATTTTTGTAAATTGTCATTTTATCAAATGTATGATGAAATTATCATTGTTTTGTTTTTTTATACTATATTTCTGTCGAGGAAAACAATTTTGACATGTTCTCCTTTTATATGGAACAAATAAAGATTTGATTTTAAAATTATTTTTATAATATGAGGCCTGGCATCACAAAAGCGGCGCAGAGTTGCAACCCATAGAGATATTTAGCCTTGAAGTTCAGAATGTGAAAACAGCCTAGCCTACCCATTTTAAAATTTCAATAAAAAACGATATTACAAACACTTATCTTTAACATATCAAACTCTTGTTCATGAAAAAATATCACAAGCTAAGGGATTTGTTTTAATCAAGCCAATGGAAATTGGTTTTATTAAGGTGTTAGGTTGCTAAAATTACTAAAAAGAACTTGTGACTGTGATTGGCTATAGAGATAAATTAGGCTCTCTGATTGGCTGACGCTTTTGTTTACGATGAAACAGCATGGCTTCCACCGTAGTTTTTCGAATTAACGTTTCAACATTTTGTGAATATTTAGGAATTTAATTGTTATTTTTATCCATATATTTTTTTTAAACAACAAAAATATAATATTATGTACCACACAGTGATATATTTTGGACTAGTTAGCCATTATTGAGGAGATAATAGCAAGTTGTCGCGTTGATCGACGGGCTAGGCCCAGCTAATCGGCGTCGCTACTTCATTGCTGATTTTCTCAAAATTAAGGTTTACTGAGCTAGAAAGTGACTCGTATGTTTTCATTAATAACTCTTCATATAATAAACCAATTTTACCTCTCATTTTAAAGCTTATTAATATAGATTATGAATATATAAAAATCTAAAAAATCATTATTTCCGACACTGCGCCGATTTCGTGATGCCATACCTCATATTTTTTGGACCAAATATACAAATGGAATAATAAATAATGTAATGTAAACACATGAACATGATTGGTTGAAACTGCATCACATGACTACTGCTGCGAGGATCGTAAATCGTATATTTCCTCGAGTACAATGATATTGAGTAATTTTTGCAGGATTATCGTGTCCCTATCATTATAACATATAAAATCCAGTAAATTCTCGAGGAGTTTGATATTGACTGTGTAATTTGCGTGTGGCAACACTCGCGTTTGTCGATAAAATAAACAAAAGTCATCTACTGGGACTTGAACTCGCGAAGATTATTCTACATCATCACGAGACATTTTACACGCCGTGCCACGTAACTTGCTTGAAGAAATCAATCAACTAAACTATTTAAACTATGCATACATAGCGCCCTCATTTGTTATTCACCTTCTATAGACGCGACGAAAGACTGTTTGTGATTGGGCAATACTCACGGTGGTAACCTGGTACGCGCGGCGCGATGAACATCCAGTGATTCGGCTCGAAGAATTATTACTTATTCAGCTGATATTATTATTATTAATGTAGGCTTATTGATGGAAATTCTTTCATTCTGTTAATTTAAACGACCTAGGTGAATATTTTATTGCCAAGGAATCATTAATTAGTAATTATCTGGGTTGGCATTTATCAATATTTGCTTACATTTTTGCTTAAGCTGAAATATTTCAGAAGTGCTTAAGCAAATAACTTAAGCTTATTTATCAAACCGTCTTAGCAGAAAAATTGTCTTAGGTAAATTTTACTTTGCACATGCGCAAAATTAATCTTAAGGCAGGGTGTTGTTCGTCTTAGATTTAAGACAAAATTAAGCAATTTCTTTTGCTTAGATATATTGATAAATCTGACTTAGGCAAAATCAAGGATTTAAGGCAAAGTTAAGACGATTTTTTTGCTAAGCAAGTTTGATAAATCCGGCCCCAGTATATTATTCTTCGCAAGGTAAGGTGAATGCAACGCCTAACTAGGCAGGCTTATTACATAAAGGAGGCCTCTACCCGACCCAGTAGATATTCTACTTGTTGTTGGCTATATAATATAACAGATATCGGCTTTTATATCGGTAAAATATAAGATTTGATATCCCCTTGGGGAAAGATATTTTGCTCTCAGGAATATATTTCCCTCAGCGCTACGTGCTTCGGGAAATATATTCCCTCGAGCAAAATATCATTCCCTCAGGTAATATCTGTATAATATTACCTGTGCTTGTTGACATTCCAGTCATACGATCTTGATTTCTCCAATAACTTATATCATTTTTAAATGCTAGAATGTCGAATAGGGCCTAGACAAAAAAATAATTGAATTAAATACCATAGATATAATATAATTCTAAATATCAAAAACATAAAAAGAAAGAAAACTAGATTTGAACTTGAGTTAGGGTTATCTGCACAAACGCAACATGCACCATAAAAATTGTTCGCGAGTGCGGGAATTTGTGAAATGCGCAAAATGTCATGAATCGCGTAGAAAGTTGATTAGATTTTAATTTTGAAATTTTAAATGCGCATGCGCATAACTTCTTGTAAAACATGGCATTTTTAGTGCACAAAAAGTTGATCCTCGATAAGAATTAACCTTTCACCAAGTTTCAATAAAAAATCACTTTTAGTTTTTGTTATGATCAATCATTGAAATTCACAACTTCATATAAATGTCCATATGTTAACAAAGTTATGAAATATTATGTTTACATGTTTTTGAGAAGCGCGATGCACAAAATTGGAGGAGAAAGAAAAAAAAAAAAAAAGAAACAGGACGATTACAAGGAGTTCCGCCGCGTGCGGATAACTAATAAGATAGAAAAAAAATAAGAAGATCCTGACAATAACAAGGGGTTATCCGGCAAGTGCGGATAACCAACAAGTCAATTCCAACAATGGTGAGCAAGTCAACTTACATGCAACATAGCAATGATAGCAGTTATACTTAAAATGAAGAGATTGTTTCCAGTCAGTAACCCTCTCATTTCATCTAAATCCTTCTGCCCAAATCCTGTTAATAAAAAGTCCATTTTGCTAACATATTTAATTGAAACTATGGAGTATATTCCATATATCCAATGCCTATAATGAAAGCAATTTTCCTGATCTTCTCATTCACACTTTACAAGTGAGATATTTCCCTTAAATATTAAGTATTTTACTTAAACCTGTAAAAATTTCACTTTAGTGGTATTATAATAATAATAAAAATAAAAACTTTATTTAATCACGGTAACACTTGTTCACCTCAATGGTGTTTTTCGACAAGGCCGTAAGACATTATACACTATTTAGCAATTAAACAATTAACAACAAGAGTTTAACTTGACAATGACAATGACACTTAATACTAAAGATATTAATTAAATTATTAATAAGGATTTAACCAAAAACTGAAAATCTTAATTTACACATCTAGCACAGATAGGAGAATTTTATGATTTTAAGAATAAGCGTTTTCCTTATCCTAATTCTGAATGATGAATATGACCACAGGTGCAAATTTGATTTGTATTTTGATTTCTTTTCTAGGAATTATGTTTTGGTCTAGCAATCAAGTTTTGGATCATTATTAAGGGCCTGTTTCTGCTGCATACAAAATAACCGGTTAAAATCGGTGTGAATAAATTAAAATTGGTGTGAATAAATTAACTCCATTTTCTTGGCAGCAGAAACAGGACAAATTTGTGGTAACCGGTTAAAAGGCAGCGCAAAATAACCGGTTAAAAACACCAATTTAAATCGGTGTTAGAACGCCGTTTAACCGGTTAACGCTGAGCAATTATTTTCCTCGTGGTTTTGACAGTCGAACGAAGAAGTGAACATGCATGTGGATGAATGAAATCACAAGATATGTTATTCAGTTGTGGGGGGAAGAGAAAGTACGGGGAAGGATGGCAGGCAATAGAAAAGATTCACAGATATATAAGAGCATTTTTGCGAAAGTAAAAGAGGAATTCGGAGTGGAGTTCCAAACTACCCAAGCTAAACAATTTGAGGCGTTAATAATAGGCCTACACGCTCGCGAAGGGTATGGTCCTATAAACAAAAGGGACTCAGAATGTTGCAAATACCTACCAAGCGAGAATAGATAATGGTTAATTAATTATGAAAACCCAAATTTTATAGCAAAAATCGTCCGAATTTATGTTAAAAACGATGAATTTAGCAACAAAAACTGATACCAAACGAGCGTATTTATGGCACGCCCTTAGTGCCTTTAATAGGAGAACAATGAACAATCTTACTTTGATCGTTTTACATAATATAATTTTTTAGAAAAACATCACATCGACCGAAAACAAAGGTTATCAGAGCCTTTGATAATATATTAAATATGATTTTATTAAGCATAGAAATGTGTTATTATTTATGCTAGTACATAAATATACGAACTAATGTTCAATACTCATTATTCTATTAAGGCACTATGTGCGTGCGATATTCTATGACTTGGATACTCTCGTTTGATTTAAGTTTTTGTGGCTAAACTCATCGTTTTTAACATAAATTCGGACGATTTTTGCTATATAAGTTGGGTTTTCATAATTAATTAAGAATTATCTACTTTCGTTTGGTAGGTATTGCAACATTCTGAGTCTCGTTTTTGTTTCCGTTTGGTGTTTAGTAGGACCGCGCTCGCGAAAGACAACAGTCGTTCACGTGGGAAGGGCCGTGTGACATCGCCTTTTTGAGGAATTAGGCTAGATAATAATTATCCTAGGCGATCGGGCGCTGCACAACCCTCCCCATGTTATTGAAGGTTCCATGAGAATTAATTTTATTAGCGATATTAAGTAGGCTTTACAAAAAACAAAACGTGTAGACCTGGTCGGAGACAACATGATATCACACACGTGTGTACTGACGTCGATGTAAACAAACAGCCAACTTACTACTTCCGTCTGAGTGTATTGCATTTTGGGTAATGATGACGTTTTGCTCGACGACCACCCATAGATTTAACCGGTTATTTCGGAGCACAAATTGAGCAGAAACGCGGTCTTGTTATTGTTATCTATTTTTAATCTATTTTAAAATAACCGGTTAAATTGCGTTATGCAGCAGAAACAGACCCTAAAAAACATATTCCTGCAGTTCCATTTTATTAATATGTAAAGAAAATTCAACTTACCCAATTCCTGCATCATTACCATAGATTGCTGAAGGTTTGTGAATAGTCTTAACTTTCCAACTGATATAGGTGTATACTCTATCAATAAAGGCATCTCACATGTAGTAGAATTCATCAACTAAACAATGTAAACACAGTGTGAATAAAGGCTTAAAGGTTTGCATAGCGAAATCAAATGTTGATATAAATTTTGCGGTACACCACATATATTAGTTCTGAAAACAACTGTTGAGTTTCTCGACGTTTCGATCAATATGCTTTGATCGTCCTCAGGAGTGAGAATGCAGAAAGTCCAGGAAAGATTTTGAAAATATAACACCTCTAGATGGTCGGAAATGGCACTCTAAAAATTGACATTTTAAATATGAAAACTGAGGTACTAGCCTATTAAAGGGTGAAATTTACTTTTTTTCTTCATATGTTAATATAAGGAACTTGAAAGTTGAACTTTCACAATACTGCAAGTCACTTTTTTTAATTTTTGAAGATGTTATAATAGTAAAAATTATGATTTGATTCAGTAAGTAATAATCTATATCAAGGGATTCACAACATACCAAATGCAGGAGGGAATCTTTCTTTGGGTTTTTTTTCAAGTGCTCATGTGGCTTGAAGTTTAACAGTACCAGGATCGAATCCAACATGGGGAACACATTTAAAAAAGGATTTATTTGGTTATTAAACTGGATGGTTATTTTGCTGTTGGTTTCGATTGAATAGAATAAAAATAAATAAACCGTATAATTAAAAATTGGTTCTTTTTATGTATACACGTTTCTGCTGGCAAGAAAACACAGTTCATTCAAAATACAGTATTTTAAATCCATGTTCAGCAGAAACTGGCCCTAAATAACAATGGGAAAATGTTTTGAATATTACCACCTACCACTAAATCTGAATATTTAATTCCAAGTTCATTTATAAAGAGGATTGGTAAATACTTTCCACTTCTTGTAAATCTGAAAGAATACAATTGTTTTAAAATATAATATTTAAAGTTTTTACTCATAGTTTATATATCAAATTTGACATTTCGCTATTATTTTGATTTCTCCATGCAGACCTTCAAATAATATATATATTTATAAAGTAAATTGGAACATTAAACAGAAGCTTTGTAAATACATATTATTTTTTATTATATTGCATTTTCTTACTAAAGTATTCATTCACTCATTTCCTTCCGAAATTTGGAATAGTACATCCATACAAAACATACAAAAGAAAAATTAACACTAGCAAAAACAACCTAAAATATGATAAAATATCAATTTGCACCAACACTGTATGTTAACTATGATTAGACTATAACAACTGTCATAAATTCTGTTCATAAAATAAGGGAATGTTATTCGTACCAAACATCATGCTTGCACTACTTACAGTAGGTAACTTCAGTAGCTTAACCCGGTATTAAAGCAAACTCTAAATGAGTTCACAGTAGCTTCACTGAATACAGTATACATTCATTTTTTGTAATATGTTTTCAATTTGACATTTCACTTCAACAGAACATTTGGAAAATGTCCTGCATATTATGTATTAGCTCAGATACACAGAGCTCTATATTGTTTCTTAAAGGAAAGGGACACCCTAATATTTTACTTAACTATTATAAAAGTAACCCTACCAATTTAAATATTCAGAACAATTTATGTTTAAATCGGATTTGTAGTTTTCTAGTAAACAGGATTTTAAATAAATGGTCTTTTGTACAGCGTTTGGCTGCACAAATAAGATGGATTCTACAAAGAATGTCAGCTTTCATAGGCTACCTTTGAACCGACCTGTCCTGTTGAAGAAATGGCTAGTGAACATTAAGCGAGACAATCCGGTTGTAACGAAGCATGTTGCGCGGTATGTTCGGACCATTTTGAGCCTAGCTGTTTCAAACGGGATTTGGTAGGGGAATAAACTGGCAAACCTTCCAAACGGAGGCTGTTGGTTGACGATGCAGTGCCTACTTTATTTTCGTTCAACACGAGTTCTAGGCCTAGTAATTCTTGTAGTAGTAGTAGTAGCAGCAGTACCGCAGCGACATGAAATACTGTACTAAAGATGATGGACGCTTGGATTTGCTTGAATGCGTCTAATCTGACGTCACATAATTGCTCTTAACCTGTCAAAATGGCGCTGTTCAATTTCCGATATGTTGTAGTTTAAAAGTCTATTTTTAAACTAAATTGCTTACTATTGTACCTTGAACCATTGTAATCATGTTTTTATTACATTTACCTATAAGCACAGTGGCACATTTAGCCCAGTGTGTTCTTTTTCTTTAACACTTTGACTGCCAAACACGAAGATCTTCGTTTTTGGAAACACAACGCTTGACTGCCAAACACGAAGATCTTTGTTTTTGCGTTTTTTTTACGAAATCCGGTAGATAGGTTAATTATTGGTATATACTATAAATATGAACACTATATTCGGTCTGGACCGTCAATATTTTACAATTTGAAAGTAACTAATCTGGTTACGAACGACTGTCAAAATGGTACCTGTCGAAATAACAAACACCGCGCATCACAGTAGCGCGTAGAGCGATGGCTTGGCGCATTGTGTATCGGTCGCGCGCTAGCTATGCCGCCGAAGCATTACAAAGGTTTTTGTGGATTGACATGTTTGTTTGTTATCTGAATAAAAAATAATGGAGTCATTTTCAATATGAAGTCTTTAATTTTATTATTGTATGTATACCCTAATTGTTTTGGTGTTTTACTGAAAGTGACCGAGTTTCACGCAACAAACTTGTTTTGAAATGGTATGGATATTATCATCAGTTTACTATCTAGGCTAGTAGTACTAGGCTAGCCTAGGCCTAGTCGTAAAACGGTTCCGGACCAACTTTAGGCCTGGTTGACTAGGCCTGGTGTCTTTACTATGTGGATTTTGGTGAAACATTGATGTAAGATTTATGATTTATAAAATGTAATACATTTTTCGATAGTGATAACTTATTTTTATAGGCCTATCGGTGCCGTGTAAGTAACTTTTTTGTTGTTTGTTGATCTCACCGGGCGATATTTTCATATTGTGATGTCTTGCACAAAATCGCGAATATCTCGACTTTCTTGCGCGAAACTACGAAAAACTCAAAAAGTGGGTTACTTTCATTTTACTATTACGATTTACATATTGCGATTTAAAAATCGTTCTTGGTACTATTGTAAAGCTAAAATCTGTATGATTATTTTAGTCTAAATTACATATAAATCAGATCACATACATGGTTTCAATCAGCTTTAATAAAAACATCGAATTGGGCTAAAAACGCTGGCGGTGGCAGTTTCTAACTGGAAAAACCTCTGGCAGTCAAAGTGTTAATATCATTATTATCATTCATAGAGTTACAAATTATACATTGTGTGCATTGAGTGTGCCATAAAAATGATAAATGCACCAACATGTGTGTGGTAGACATTTTTAAATATTCATAAACTATGAGAAACTTACTCAAAATATTTGTAAATCTCATAAGGAAAGTTTTCTTTATCAAAAATGATATAATCTGGTACAATACTAACATAGAGCGTTGGTTTATAGTGAAGGACTGGACGAGTGCTGTCCATGCTCATCTACAAAAAAAAAGAAAAATACTGTACTAATAAATCTAAATCTGATGAATTCACTTAAATTGAGTTTAATGTTGAAAATGATGAAGTCTGATTGTTGTTTGCTTTTGTGATTCTCAATTTAATAGCATTTGCCCAAAAGAATATTTTAAAGAAAAGCAGACAGCATATTGAAAATTAAACAAGACAAATTGATTCTCAACATAAACAGACAAATTACCTGGTCAGATATGTTTGATAAGAGATTGTATACATCCTCTTTTGGAAGCCTGAGTTGGGTTAAGCTTAATTGACCTTTGCTTGCTTCTTGGTTACTAAATGGAGATGTCCCTACTTTATGTACAAACACATACGCCTTCAATCCCTCCTGTTTACATGCCTTTTGTGGTAGAGATATATTAACTGATCTGCAAATATAAAATGGTTTTAAGAGAAATACATTGATTTTTGTCACATTGTATTTCCGTCCATATTGTCTTCCTAGCTTATGTATGTTCAAACACAATTCTATTATAAAAAACTTAAAATTTCATTTGATTTCAATTTTTTTTTTAATTTCTAAAGCATTTGTTATAAAAGGCATATTTGATTGATTCACTTTATTTAAATTAAAACCGCTGAAAGGTATATTTGTGTATTTTGTAATCTTCTGAATTTGTATAGTATATCTTTTTTTTATATTTCATGCCAGTTTCAAATGTATTTCCATTTATATTACTATGGACAATAAAATAATATCAGTATCAGTAGCTACAAATGACTCTATTACATTTTGAAGGTTACCCGGACCAGGATTCCAATTCTGGATGACTTTTAAGCTGTAGGATGATATGATAGCCAAATTGCGAATGTTTGTGGTCACCAACCGAAAACTGTATAATTTGTATACATATATAAACATAATATATTACATGTTTGGCCTACACTTTAGTTTGGTATTTTAAACAATGTAAATTTAAAAACAGGGCTTAATCATTTTTAATCTTGGAAACCCTTGGCAGAGGTATGTAATCTCTTTCTGCTCTTGTTTGTAATAAGTCTATAAAAAGTATGTAAAATTCTAAGATCAGATATTTTTAAAAAGTCATTCTTCAGAAAAGATAAAATTATCCATCTTATTCCGAAATTGATTTAGCCTGTGAGCCTGTTATTATTAGTGACATCAGACCATCGATGGTATAATTGTTTTAAGGTAGTTTATATTGTAATGTTTAAAGGATTGTATTAAATTGTACCAGCTATGCCTATATTAATAGGTAACAACAGGTAATCATAGTAACAATTTTTACTACTGATGGACCAATAAATATTACATTACTTAAAAATTAATAAACTAATTATTATAACATGTTGACAATATCAGATCTCATCTCATCAAGCAGATTGATTGAACTTACAAAGAAGTTGACAGTGAAGCATTGAAATTGGATACTTTTAGTATGAGCTCCAGATTGTTTTTTGATATTCTACTTTTCATCGACGTGTACACTGACAGCTGTAAGTAAGAAACAATTAAAAGAAGAATTTATTTAACAGGAAAGGATCCAATTAGTTTTTGGTTGGAACAATTACATTACATTTACAGATATTTAGTTAATACACAGAAGTTGAGAAGTTAATAAACATGATCAATTTCAATTGTTAGTATCAATAGTCTTACAAATTTGAGTGACTAATAAAATATAACACTAAAAGTAAAATGAATATAAATTAATTTGCAATTAATGTTACAAACCTGTAAACGGTCGCTTGATGCAAACTGAGGGTGTATACATTTTGACTGATCCTTGGCAGCACATGGCTTAACAGAAAACATATTATACATTGTGTGCATTGAGTGTGCCATAAAAATGATAAATGCACCAACAAAAATGTACGTGAGTGTGGTAGACATTTTTAAATATTCATAAAAGGAACTGATTTCAAAATCAATATGTTATATTAACTGTACAATCTGAAATAGCATTTCTATCAATTCAAATGGATACTACTCGCTACATAGAACTAATGTTTGGGGTTATATGTTTGTGTGTTTTTTTATTAGATGCATACAATGTTCCACACTGTATGTTCTTCTTTTAGTAGAGTACAGTACTTCACCAATTCAATTCTGCAAAGAAACAATAATTAATAAAGTTGTTTAATATTAAATGTGAAAAATGCCGAAAAATGTGGATCACTCACTGAACTGACATTGTCTCAACACTGTCGCCTCCTACACACAGGCGCTGCAGCATCACCACTTACTAGCTTTCAGATAGGCCTAGCCTACCTACTTTAGTAGGGGGTGCTGGTCAACCCGTACCCATGCCAACTCGTACCCAACTTGGCTAACTTGTACCAAAATAATTGGTCAACTCGTACCCACTTTGGCTAACCCGTACCCAAACCAAACTCGTACCATTTGTTGGCTTACTCGTACCCATTGGCTTACTTACTTACGGATTTGATGGCGCAAAACTAGAGGTATGCTTTTGCCGTGTGAATATTTTTTTAATTTAAATTGTTGTTTTTTTATTTTACAAGTCTCGGAGAAATGTATGCCAATAAAAATGACCATTGATTGTAACCATCGTTTAATTAGGCATATTTATTTGTTAAAACATTTAAATGTAATATATTTTTATAGAGAACATATGTTTGTGTCTTTTATTTACGTACGTGTAAGAGAACATTTAATTAAGAAAAATTCATTTTACTGTTAGTATAGTATACAATTCAATTAAGCTCAGGTAAAGTACCAGCAACGTATCATTTTTATACATATCTATTTTTATCCTTATCACCTAATTATCTTCCCTGATTACATATATTCAATCAAGTAAATATTATTTTTATTTAGATTCAATAAAAACGTTATATATATTTTATTGGTATATAAGATTGTTTGAATTAAGAGAACTCCCTGTTTTAAGAAAAAATCCTGCAGGAGGGCTATGGGGTTGAATTACGTGTAGATTTCGTGCTAAGTGTGTGCTACTGTGCTACACTTGGGATTCCCCTTTTATAAAAAAAAAACATGCATTTATAGGGTGTCAAATAGAATACACAGTAATGATGCATTATCGTTTTCCATATATTTTTTTATTAAGTAATTCAGTGAAATGATCATATACACGTTTGTTTAAGGCAATTAATTATTTTTGGCAGATTTTTCCACTATAACAGCTACGTGTTGTTGCTGACCGGGATTTCCCTTTTATAAAAAAACACAAATTTATATATAGGGTGTCAAATAGACAACGCAGTAATGACGTATGATCGTTTTGCATAAATTTTTTTATTAAAATGATGATACACAGTTTGTTTAGGCTAAAAACATTTTGGCAGATGTTTCCTCTATAACAGCTATGTGTTTTTGCTGATCGGGGATTTCCCTTTTATAAATACAAAATTTTTAAAAAACACGCATTTAGGCCTATTTGTCAAATAGACAAGGCAACAATGACGTATGATCGTTTTTCAAGTGAAATGACCATATACACGTTTGTTTAAGGCAATTCAATTTTAATAATAGATTAATAACTTATTCATAACAAAATAGAATGCAGAAATCAAGGCATGGGCCTACTTATAATAATTTAAGTCTTCATCACACAGGACTAAGCAGCCACTGACATCTTCCATGTAAAACAGCGCCCTCAATTATTAACTTGGCTAGTATACCCAAATACAGTTTGAAGTTGTGCTTTTTTCTTACGATTCTGTACATATATTATACTTTTTAGGTCAGTAGTTTTTGCCATTATATAGTATCGATCATTATGATTGGTATCTAAAAATGTAATAAAACTGGGTTTAAATGATGGGTACGAGTGTGAGCCAACATTTTGGGTACGAGTAAGCCAAAATTGCGGTAAGAGTTGATGGGTACGAGTTGGCATGGGTACGGATTGACCTGTAAACTTTAGTAGGGACGGGATGATTCGGCCCCGAGACGATTTGGCCTGGACGTTTCCACCCACTTTAGACCAAATTCATATTCATGTTTTTTGGTATTTTATAAGTTTTTAAGTGTTTTTTAGGTGTTTAACAATCCATATTTTATTGATATTGACAATGTTGATATAATATATATAATAGAGTGCGTTAATATGCACTCTTTTTGCCCGATTTCTGTTTTACAACATTTCTATCATATTTTATTCACTTTTCAATTCGAAATTGCGTTATACGAACATGTCAAAAGTGACAGGCTAACAAAATGGTGAAAATATGCTAAATTTTAAAATTAATATAGATCATCAGAATGCTCGGGAACACCTATTTTTCATTTCATTTTTTTGAAGTGTATGTATCATATGTATGATTTATTATGAAATTAAGAGAACAAAAGTTGATTAAGTCATCATTAATTGCATATTCAATTTTTAAAAATTAATTTCGACAATCAAACAAATTATGACATTTTTTAGGCCAAAATAACAAACTTAACATTTTAATGTTAAAATTTTCTTCCTTCAAATGTTCATAATTTAAAGTTAAAAGTATATAGTTTGACAGCGCATCATTTTTTTTAATTTTTAAAGATGTCATCATAGTAAAAAATTATAATTCATTGCAGTATGTAATAATCTATCTGCACCAAAGTGGTTACTGTATAGTAAATACACGGAGGAATATTTCTACAACTTTTAGTAAGTTGCGTATGGCTCGGTGGTCTGTGCTCGTGTCTATAGCATTCAAGGTACCGAGATCGAGCCTCACTTTGGGAAACGAAATAAGACTTTTTTTATTATCTGCATTGTTTTTTCAATTTTATTTCTTAGTGTATAAATTATACACATGATTTATAATGAAATCTAGATAAAAAGTAACTTATGTCTTTATTATTATGTAACAAATGTGGTTTATGACATTATACGCAGAGGGATCTTTGATGGGATTGTGGTACCGGCTATTGTATTTGTGTTAGCAAGATCCTATCATATAGTATAAATAATTAAAGATTCTGCAAAAAATCAATCTATATATAAAAATCATTTAAATCTTTATTTAAATCAATAAGTATAATTCATCATAGTGACGAATTAATTCTAGTTTTATATTCAATTTATTACTCCGAAATTTTTTTTATTTCGTGCATTCGCCAAGCGGCCAACAGAGGGCGTAACTTTTTTACATTGTTCGCGTGACTAAAAAATGATCATTTTTGAAAAAAAAAAAAGCTTATTTTATGCTTATTATAAAATGCATATCAAAGCTGATAAATTTAAGTCGAATGGTCCCGCTACCGCCTAGGCTACTAGCCATGGCCAAAGAATATATATCACAAGAATGAGTAATCCGCGATTTTCCCTGTAACAGTAATATTGTCCATGTGGTAGGGCGCCGCCATAAGTAAGGATGTATCTGGGATGTATACAATTTTTTGTGACGGTTTCACTAATCAAAGGCTGGACCACCGGTAGTATTTTCATGATAAAAAATGTTATCAACTACATGCCAACATCATGTTAAATGCTGCTTGAATATTTAATTGTTCGTTTCATGCAATTTATTTAGTAAAAACTGCCGAATAAACAGTTCGCTTCTTCAACCGGGCGCTACGATAGCGTGACCGGGCGTGTTGGTATTTACGCGTTTTCACAAAGGATAGTTTAATAATATTCCTATATTTAAATTGTTTCTGGTAAAACAAATAAATGTTAATGAAATTTAACATTTTATCCTATTAATAACATGTATTTTATACTAATTTATATCATAAAAACAATACTTAATTTACCGGGCGTAGATTAGTACGCGGAAATGGTAAAGAATAGGCCGTGCTGAGTAACGATTTGTTGATTTTTGGTGTTGCTGTGTTAGGCCTTTTTTGTGAACTAACTTAGCATGTTAGTAAATAATTGTCTGTAAAAGTGAATGTACACTAGTTTGTTAATAAATATGTATTATAAAATAGTTTACAATTGCAAAAACTATTATCATAATTCTATTTAATGTGACATGTATAATATCTATTAAATCAAGTCTTATTTAGGAGTATGTATACATCCGCCCTTATGAGGGCATCACTCACTGGAGCTCTCTGTTACAAATTTCTCATGCAAAAATCGCGGAATACTCATTCTTGTGATATAATATTCTTTGCCATGGCCTACTAGGCCTACTAGCTAGGCTAAGCCTAGTTCCGTTTCGCACCTTGCTTGTATTTCGACTTCAAATTTGTTAACTAACCTTATCGGCGCTCGTGAGTAGTACCACACATTAGAAGTACTTTATGAAGGGGAAATAGACCTAAATCCTTTAAATTGATTTTACTAGTGTATAGGCTCTTCCTGTACAACAGGCCTAAGCTAGGCCTCCTAGTAGTACCAAAGAATGTTCTTTGCTAGAAAGACTAGAGACGAACAGTGTTGTTTTTGTTCTTCAATATTTTCGTTCTATCATAGTCAATAGACTTTCTATTGACTATGGTTCTATGGAGCGCCAAAAAAGCAATAAAAAATAGAGGGCTAAAAACTAAATAATGGAATAATTAATCAAAATAGACGCATTCCCACCGTGTTTTTAGCCCTCTATATTATGATGGCTGCGCTATATTGTTGTATGACAATTGACAATTCATAAAATGTAATAGTAAGAGTATTTTTAAAAAAATAAAAAATCAATACCAAATATCTTTTTTTTGACGAAAATGGTTGTTTTATACGATTTAAGGCGGGGCTGCTGGCGTGCAATAACCAATTTTGGTTTGAGCCTTAGTAGGCTACCTTTATGATATTTAATAAGTTAGATTCAGTTAGAACAAATACAGTATCTTAGATATCAGAGTAGTATGTATAGATCACATTTTACAATTTGTAATATTGTTGACTTTTACCACCTTTTATTTTTCAACCATTGGTTTTATTTTTACACATGTTAGTGTGCATCCTTTGGAAAATAATAATGACGATAAATGAACACACATCAAATTAAATAAAACATATTGATATGTAAGAAATACGGTATACATTTAACATAATTTTTTAAAAACAGTCTCAAACAATTATGAAAACGATTTGAAAGACATAGGCCTATCGTGTTTTCTAAACCGCTGTTTGGGTCGCTATCAATTGTTTCCGTTGCTGAAACTTTTTATCAATTAAAATGATCTATGTGAAATGTTCTCAGTTTTGTAGAATGTAGCCTATAACACTGATTACATTTTAAATTTACAGTTGTTCCCCTATGTTGAGGTGAGTAGCGTAGTCACATGGGAATCGACGACGGGGCAATGGACGCTTTTGACGAATCGTTGTTAATAATTACTATACAAGTATTACCTACAAACTGGTTCTATCTATCTACAACGACGCTAGTTTTCTGTGTAGTTTGCAGAAGTAGAGAGTTTGTAACTTGACTGAAAAACTGCACCGGCGGTTAGAACTTTAACAATGAACATTCAATATAAACAGGTCCATCCCAAATGATGTTACGCTCATAGTGATGTTATTCAGGCCCTTGACGTTAGCATTGAACGCAAATCATGGGCGGACGCAGGGGTGTTGCCCCAGTTGCCCGGGCAACACCCTTAATTTCATACTAAATGTTTTTTTCTGCCACTAAATTAAAATTTAGATCCCACTTCATCATAGGCATATATTAACCACTAGCAATTATACCCGCCCCAGTGCGGTTTTCAAAATTAGTTTAAAGCCTTCTCAGTACATAACACCCGACTCCAGTATCGCCCTATACTCACCAACCCCCACCCCTCTTCAATAGCACACCACACTCCTTTTTTAAAAACAAATTCTTCCCAGGACAACTTCAGTTTCAAAATAAGAGTGGTATACATAGCTATGATAGGCCTATGGTTTAAGTACGTTGTAAACTGTGTAAATGAATTGGCTGATAATTAAAATATCTAATTTTGGTATTGCGGCACCCCCACAACAACCCAATCTCCTCCAACCATCCCAGGCACAATTAACTAACCTTAACTCTACCCCAGGACAATTCCAATCATATACTTAATTACGCAAGTATTTTCACTTATAATATAGATTAACGTCGTTATAGAAGTCCAGTGGTTGGAAGAGTCTATATGTAAATTGACTGACTGCAGCGTAAAATTAACCGCGCACAATTTAACGGCGGTCAGTGGATTTTTTTTTTCATTTCTCTAATTAGGCCGAATTTCCGTAGTAATTACAAACTACTAATTACAAAATCCGTAGTAATCCGAAAACCCCCTACTTAAGCCACTTTCACATCGCGCCCGGATTCGGTCCGGCGTCCTAAGAAAAATATTTCTACCATTGGGCGTGCTTTTACATCGATCAAGAAATCTGATATCCGATGTCAAGCAAGGTCATTCATACTCAAAGCTGATTGGACGAAAGAAAAAAATCGTACGATTTCAGAAAACAAATGGTTTCTTGATCCATCGATACGAATTTGGAACCCGAATCATGTACGTATTCAAATCGTACGAATTCAGTGTGTGAACGATTCGTATGCTTTACAACTGAACCCATTTTCCATGATATTTTTCTCATGGTACCTTAAGAATCCGAGCGCGGTGTGAAAGCAGCTTAATAAATGAGCTAGATCGTGTACACCAATGCACTATGTGGCATGGTTCATTCATTCATTCTGCTTTTATTCAATATTTTTCTTTGCAGTATATATAAAATAAAACTGAATTGCGAGAGACTTACATATAAAATTGGTATAAGCTTTCAAACATCAAAGTTTACAACATTAAAAAGTTAAAAAATTATTTTAAAAGGAGATATTACACATGGAAAAACTGATAAAAGTACTTAAAGTATTCTAAACTACCAAACAGTATTGTATATTAAATAAGAAGTTCCTTACTCGTTTGATCTATTAGGCATAATAATTATTATTAGGTCAACTCTGTTATTAATGCACTACCCGATACTGAATACTTTAGGCCTACTCTGTTCAATCCGTTACACGTAGACCTAAAGCAACAAATTATGTTGACAACAAAAAATTAAATACTGTACCCATGAAGTGCTCATTAAAACTATTTCATGGTACATGAAAAAAAGGTTCCCGTATTCATGAAAAGAAAAAAAAATACATGATAATACAAAGTTAACAACAAAATAAATATTTTTATGGTTAAAATTAGACTTGTTTTACTGCATGTGATTTGTTGTTTTTACCTAAAATGTTGAGAGCATCATCTTGCATTCATTCATTGGTGATGAGCTGTGGTAGTTCTCGTACATGAAAAGAAAGAAAACAGAATTACATATAAATACAAAGTTATAAACATAACAACATTAATATTTGTATGGTTAAAATTTCGCATATTAGACCTGAAATTTAACTGTCATTTCTTGTTTTTACCTAAAATGTTGAGAACATCATCTTGCATTAATTCCTTGGTGATGAGTTGTGGTAGTTCTCGTACATGAAAAGAAAGTGTATAAAAGTTATAAACAACATACATACATACATATTTGTATGGTTACAATTTCGCAAGTTAGACTCGAAGTTGTTGTTTTTACCTAAAATGTTGAGAACATTATCTTGCATTAATTCCTTGGTTGTCGTAGTTCCCGTCGAACATGAAAAGAAAAAAATATATACATTTATAAACAAATATTTATAAGTAAAACGTTTGGTTTAACAGTTACAAGCTAGACTCGAAATATATGATTGGTTAATTACTTACCTAACATTTCGGGGACATGTTGTTGTGGTGGTTGCCGTAAATCTAGGGAAAAAATACAAAGCTATGAAACAATAATATTTGTGTGTAAACGCTTAATTCAAATAGGTTAAGCCAGACTCAACCTTAAATTAATAACGAATGTGATTGTTTTACATGAAATATATATAACTTTTGCTTGAACATCATCTCCAAGTCGATTTCCTGGTAGGTTGTAGAGTAGTGCCCCCGAAGAGAAGTATAAATCAAAAGAAAATAATTCAGAGTTATAAAAATTAACTTACAAGTGTCAAACTACTAAGTTAATAATTATATTATTTTTATTGAAATTAATTAAAATTGCGATTGAATATTCTTACCGGTATTCATCAGAGATATCAGTCGTGGCAGGGTTTCGTGAAAATGAAAAAAAAACAAATTATAAAGTTATACTAACTGTAGGCCTACAGTACTTTTTAAAGTATGCTAAATCTTAAAAGTAAAAAAAAAATATTATTTTAAATACAATACAGTAAGTAATTTACCTATGACGTGTTAAAGGATTGTCCTGAATAAACATAGTTGCTGTTTCGTTGGCAAACTAAGATAGAAAAAAATACAATAGCATTAACACATTATAATAACTAATATAATAACTAATATAGGAAAAATATTTGCGATACAATGAGTGCGAGGGTGCCTTTATGTTTCTCAATATAGAATCATTAGCGTTATTAATTATATATTAAAAGAATTATTATAGTGACAAATCTAGCTAGTTATTTACATTACATTTTTAATTTATTAACTTTGGAAATTATACACAATAATTAATAAAAAATCGTATAATTTATACTTACTTAGATACAATACTTACCAATAGCAACAGGTTCGTTTTTAATATTGTTATTGTTACATATACTATTATTATATTTATTTTTGAAACTTAAGTATGAACATAAGAAACTTAAAGAGAGAGAAACAAACATTGATGAATATGTTTTTTATATTATTACTGATGTTTATATTATCAATATTACTACTATATTATTCGTTTAATATTTGAACGCCACGAATGTGAATAATAAAAAAGTATGTTTAAATCAAACGCTGGTTAATACCCCGGCATGTTGGAATTATCTTTTCATTTTCTTGGATGGTATTCAAGATGTTGATTACAAGACCTAGAGATAGTCGATCATCCGCATTGAATGCCGTACAAGCCTGTCCAAGGTCAATCATCTCCCTACTTCCAATTGCTAGTGCTATGATCTTCAAAGCATGACCGACGGAATACACGTCACCCTTAACTGAATCGCAAGCACCATTAAGATATTTTTCTGGTGCTAAGTCTGGATAATCTTGTCGGAACTTCAGGCCCTCGTCCATCGATGAAAAGGTTAACTTCTTATGTTCTCTTGGGTATTGCAGTCTACATGCCATCCCGAAATCTGTAATCTTCGCTCTATATGTGGTTCCATCGTGGTGGATTAAGATATTTCTAAGCGCTACGTCATTGTGAAGCAGTCCTCTTTGATGGATGGTATTGAGGGCAGTGACCACTTCTATTGCCATAGACATACATTCAAGCGCACTTAATGAAGGTTGTCCTGTTTGCAATACCTGCAGAAATGTTGTACTGGACATGCTGCGAATGTTGCCAATAAACTCCTGTACCATACAGCATACTTGACCTTGGCGAAAAACGCCAAAGACTTGAGGAACAGAAGGTAGATCGTATAAAAACTTCATAACACGCGCTTCCATAACCATCTGGTACCATGCTTCATCAGGATTGTTATAACTATCCAAAAAGGCCGTTTTGACTGCGACAAGGAGTTGATGACCTGGAAAAAGATTTGATGACATCAAGTCAACACGTCCATAACTTCCCTGCCCAAGACGTACGGGATTATAAAGGTGAGAGACGCATGTGCTATCCAACAACCTCATAGGCGGCAGCATTTCCGAAAGTTTTGCTGTAGCATCTCTACAGTTAAGGACGGATGTTGGTGAGGTGGTGGTGTTACTTGTCGACGCACTATCGAAGCTACTTACAGATGACAATGGCCATTGTGATGAAGAAGATGATGGAACACTACCCAAACGTTTCCTTTGTGAAAGCTCACCAGTTGATAACGCGAATGTTGGTTTTTTTAAAATACACCGGGATGGAGAAGCGGTAGATGCCGAGGATGATGACGCCGCACTACGATCACGTTGCCTTGGGAGACTGATCTTTCCGGGTGATAGACCTGGTATGGCAAGTATTTGGCCAGGAGAAAGCGCGAATGTCGATGACCGTGGCCTCACAGACGATTGTGATGATGATGGTGGTGATGATGATGATGATGATGATGATGATGACGACGACGACGACGACGACGACGACGACGACGACAACGACGACGACGATGACGACAATGACGACGATGACGAACTCAAGTTGTTATCCGCTGATTCATCACTTCTGATACAAAAAAGATGAATTACTGCTGTCCAAATCCTTCTAAATATTGACTTTCTTCTTGCTTTCTGGGGTACATCTTGTTGAGATCTACTTAATTCAAAACAAAACATAATTAATTCATAACAGTTACACTAGATTATTCGATAATAATTTCAATAGTAGACCAAGTTCCAGTAGTACTAAAGAATAGCGATCAGCTTTGTAGGCCTACACTCAGCATGTTATCAGGGCTATGCTATACAAAAACTATCCTAGTATTAGTAAGTTCAGGAGCTAGTCTACAAATTACAATCACGTTTCTGCCTACCTTGACTACAGCAGAGCCAAGAACTAGGCCTAGTCTAGGCCATGGCTGTATTTATTATTATTACATATAGGCAGTAGAAATAGGTCTAGGCTAGTGGCCTACTTAATCTACTAGGTAGGCTAGTTATAGCGCCTAATTACCTAGGCCTAAGAATACGATTTCTATTAATTATGCCTAGGTTAGCTTAGACCTAGTTTAGCTAGGCTACCTATCTAGTATATTACTAATAGGCCTGCTTCAAGGCCCTACCTATGTTGAAATTCTCTCTCTAGTCAAGCTAGCCTACAGTTTGGCCTAGTAGATAGAGGCTAGACCTAGGCTACCTTTTAATTAGTACTAAACAATACTACTACTACTACTACCTAACCTAGCCTAGTACTTTATCCTACTATGCCTACTACTAGCGATAGGCTATATATTTTAGTTTTACGCACAGACCTCTAGGCCTAGCTAGACTAGGATTAGGAAAGAGGGCGTAGGCATCTAGCCTAAGCTAGTAGACTTGACCTCCTAGCTAGTCCTAGCTAGGCATAAGCTAGAATACTATTTATTACGCCTAGGCCTACATGGCATAGCCTAGAGGCTAGTCTGCTAGTTTAGTCTAGGGCCTACGCCTATGCTTAGAGTAGATAGGCCTAGGCCTAGGATTTTGCCTTAAATAACAAATTACCACTTTAATAATTAAGGCTACCTCTACTACGGGTAGGCTAGGCCTGGCCTAGGGCCTACGTAGTAGGCCTACCAACCAGGGCCTAGGCTAGCTAGCTAGGGCCTAGCTAGGCCTACTACAGTAGCCTACTACCTCTACTATGGATGGGTAGGCTTGGCCTGGCCTAGGGCCTACGTAGTAGGCCTACCAACTAGGGCCTAGGCTAGCTAGGCCCTAGTAGGCTTAGGCTTACTACTAAATTATAGGGCCTAGCCTAGGTAGCTAGCCTAGGCCTAAGCCCAGCCTAGCCTAGTTATAGAAAATAGGCTAACTTAGCCTAGCCTAGGCCTAGGCCTACTAGCTAGGCTAGTAGGGTAGGCCTCCTACTAGCCTAGGCTTATGCTAAGAAGGCCTGTCATTTTATAATAGTTGGGTTAGGCCTAGTACTAGTAGTAGGCCTAGGCTAGCCTACCTAGGCTAGGCCGAACAAAACAAACAAAACATTTGTTCAAAGTCCAAAAAAAAGCATGGGCTTACCCTTCTTCATTTGGTTGGTCCATGATGCCTTGTTGAAGCTCAATCGATTTGTTGGTGGCCATTGCTTGGTTAAAACAGAATCTTAGAATAGTTTTCGAATTCGAATTTTGCTTAGTAACACGTTATGTGAAGACTAGGCCTATACACATCACACGTTATAACAACTGATAGAGAGAAATCTCAGGTTGTTGTCGATTTTTAGGTGGCTGATGCGCTGCTTATATAGATAATAAGTAGCGCGTATGCGTGCACGTTCGAAATGCATCTTTTTGTTCTACGCGCGCTGAAAAGAACGGTCGGAATGTTCTATGGTTGCCATGATACGCTTTTCGAAATTCCATCGATCATTTTCGTACAGTTAGGACAAAGATTGTTGGTTAGGAGGCCTGGCCTGGGCCTATTTTAGAAATAGTCATAATAAATAACACTCTCTACCTAAACAAGTTATTAATTAGGAATACGCCAGGCCTAGGCCTAGAGAGTGAATCCATTTTATTAATTTGGTTGTCTAACAAAAGGGACATTTTCTTATTTTTAATGCAGATAGGCCTAGTAGTAGTAGTAGTAGTAGTAGTATAGTAGAGCAGGGGCGGACGCAGGGGTGTTGCCCCAGTTGCCCGGGCAACACCCTTAATTTCATACTAAATGTTTTTTTCTGCCACTAAATTAAAATTTAGATCCCACTTCATCATAGGCATATATTAACCATATTAACGTCGTTATAGAAGTTCAGTGTTGGAAGACGTATCCGGACAACTACCCACTGGACAATTACCACCCGGACAACTACCACCCGGACAATGACCCCCCTAGGACAACTACCACCCGGACAATTACCCCCTAGGACAACTACCCTCTAGGACAACTACCCCCTTAGGACAACTCCCACCCGTCCAACTACCCCCTAGGACAACTACCCCCTTAGAACAACTCCCACCCGGACAACTACCCCCTAGGACAACTACCCACTTAGGACAACTCCCACCCGGACAACTACCCTCCTAGGATAACTACCCCCTTTGAACAACTTCAACTTCAAAACATATAGGGAGAGAGAGAGATTGATCTTAAATGAAAGCTTTTGAATTTTTTAATATGCGTATCGTCAGCAGTTATTTTACATACGAGAATCGACCAAATTATTAAAACGTATTTAATTTCCAATCTTGTAAAATAAAGGGGTGGGCTTATTTTATTCATGTGTGACATGAAGATGCCGTATATAAATCTAGGAACATACAGTTTACCTAGCTGCACCAGTCAATCAAACAGTCTTTCATTTAAGATCAATCTCTCTCCCTATGTTTTGAAGTTCAGTAAGTTTTACAAGATCGTAATTATAACCTAAGGTATAGGTTTGGTTGTTCAGAGAGTGTTGTTGTTCTAGAAGGGAAGTTGTCCTAGGGGCATAGCAGTTGGACTAGAGGGTAGTTGTAAGATAGTTGGACTGGAGCAGCCCCTTAATATCGATAAAATATTCTCTTTTCTTTTTCAAAACAAATGTTTTACCGTAAGAGCTTATGTCGTGCTGTTTAATGACATACTGTTTACTACTACAAGTCCAGTAATAATGGAATATTGGTTTGGCTGTTACTACTTCATAAGAACTTTAATTGATTTTGTTTTTTACATTTTATCCCCACTTCTGAGAAAATAGGACAATAAACGTTTTTAGAACCTAAAGAATAATTATATCCATGATGTGTTTACGACTTAAACATTTCTACTTATTTCATTTTATTCCAATTCGTATTCTACAGCAAAGAATCTCCTAATGTTACTTTAGATTTTAAAAAACCTACACTATTAATCAATTGATTACATTAGAAAATTAATCTCTCTCTCCCCCGTTTGACAGGTTCATACATTTCTTAGTCTTCCTATTATGAAAACTATATATATTATAGCTAACTGCGCCAATTGAGGAAATCGTTTTTATAGTTTGTCGTAGAAATTTTCAAAAAAATAAATACACACTACACTACACTTATTACAAAATAGACTACAAATCTTAGGTACATACGTAGATATTTTAATAATTTCACGTCAAATATTGTTAAATGTATAGTGTGGTACAACGCCCTCGTAGTCCCTTTTTCACATACAATTTGATTTTACAATACAATTGGCAACAAAAGAAGTAGCTTGTTAATTTGGTTACCAATCGTAGTTGTCCAAAGCTGTAGTTGTCCTGGGTCGATTGTAATTTTCCTAGTGGGTAGCTAGAGGGTAGTTTTCCTAGGGGGGGGGGGGGTAGTTGTCCTAGGGGGTAGTTGTCCTAGAGGGTAGTTGTCCTAGAGGGTAATTGTCCTAGGGGGTAGTTGTCCTAAGAGGGTAGTTATCCGGGGGGTAGTTGTCCTAGGAGGGTGATTGTCCAGGGGGTTATTGTCCGGGTGGTAGTTGTCCGGGTGGTAGTTGTCCAGGGGGTAGTTGTCCTAGACCCGTTGAAAGAGTATGTAAATTGACTGACTGCAGCGTAAAATTAACCGCACACAATTTAACGGCGGTCAGTGGATTTTTTTTTCATTTCTCTACGTCCGTAAAATTAGGCCGAATTTCCGTAGTAATTACAAACCTGTGTGGGGGGGGGGGGTAGGGGTGGGGGTTATAGCTCAAATACGCAAAGTTGCGAGAATTCCCAAAATTATGATCATGGGGTCGCGGTCAAAAATGTTTGCGGAACGCTGTGTCCATAACAATATTTTACAAATTGCGTTGATTTTAAGGGATTATTTTTGTGGATTACGTTTTGCGTTGAGTTTACAATTTTCGGCGAAACAACAACAGTACAGAATATTCTTGTAGTACTTTAACTTGCATTATTGGGCCCGGGGTGTAGGTTTTCACTTGAGTGGTCCTGAAAAATAGTGCATTGCCAGTTGAAATACTTCATGACTGGTCGGTCCCAGTGGTAAGAAATAATGATCACACGCAATGAAGTGTCTTATGGTCAGCTTTTAACATGCCGTTTTAGAATTAGAATGGCCAACAATTCAATTCAACTTTTATTTCAGACAATTGTCCATATGGTATAATACGTTACAAAAAAATAGATGAAGGAGAGAGGACCAAAGCTTTTATCTATTGGTATATAATGCCCTCTCCATTTGTAGTACATCAACAAATATTTATATTATATACAAATTGACATTCTGTTTTCGCTTTTCATTATTCTTGTAAGAAATCGGTAAGTCGAAATCCTCAAATATTCATAAAATGATGGAATATTGTTTTCCACAAATTCATCGCACTGACAAATCTGGGTCCCAACAACCTCCGGAAAGCATCATTATAACAAACTTTAAGTCGGTTGATATCTTTTTTAAAATGATTAGACCATAAAGGAGAACAGTACAATATGATCTGAACAAAAAACATTTGATTGATTTGGAGCAGTATGAAAATTTCTTACATAAAACATTACCTATAATACATAGAGATCTATATTGGCGTTTTATATCTGCCTCATCTCTTAGATTCGAAGTTAAAATATGGCCTAAGTACGTAAGTACGTAAAATGGCCAACATACTCCAGCGCCTTATCACCCAATACTGTATTAGAAGCCCTAGATTCTACGAATAGTGGGACAAAACAACATACAGTTAGACTTTTTATTATTACAATGTGGAAGTTTTACAACTTTTAACTTTATTTTAGTATTTCAGCAATTCAAAGCAAGGTACAGTGGTGTTTTATTACCTGTATCTCCGACATTTTAATATAATATACCGAGATAAGTAGGTCTACATACAAATATATCTATTGTGCTCTTTTACGCTTATCCATGCAAATGAATTATTCATTTTAAATTACCCGTAAGCCTATTTTGCTTCATGATATTCTTACATGCATCTGTTCATCTATTTGTTGCATCTAATGGGTGAGCACAGTCAACCATTGTCAACCAATTAAAATGTGCCTTATTTTTGTTTTAATGTTATGAATTATTATTACATAAATTTAGCTATAATGCATAAATGTTTTGTTTCCGTAAATATATGACGATTTTTGGGATCTATATCATTATGATATGTCAATATATATGTGAGGTATATTTTACTGTCTTTATATGTTGTGTTATTTCAATGGGATCTCATTTCAATTTATTTCTTAGGCTGTTGCACTCATGCACAAAAGTAATTGATTCTCTATTGAAGTCTTTGAATAAACTTCTAATTACGTTTCACCTGAACATTAAGATAACCATAGTAACCATACTATTTCGATATCGATCCAGAAATCGAAACGCTCACCTTATGAAATACCAACAGGTGTTTCAGCAACTAGTTGCTTACGCGCAGGATATAATCAAACAGGTACCAACATCAACCATTTTATTGTGAAAGAAAAATATTAAATGCAAAATTATTTTATCTGTTGATATATTTTAGAATATTTGGCGTAGGCCTATTTATTTTCGTACTAAAAATCTGTAACTTTGCTTTTCCTGGGCCTGAAGCTATTTTACCATGACTCCATCTGTTGCTGTTTTTAAGAGATGGTTTATTCATTTCAGCCTCCTTGACTAAAGGTTATTAAAGACCTTTGTGCCATGACTGTGTAATGGAGAATTATACCTTAAAACGCTGATAATTGCTGCCCTCAGAGACTACTTTATCTATGGTATTGGTCTATGTAAATCTCAAGCACTTAACAGTTTCTCACCATTAAGACATGCGTTACATCTTTCACTCGGTAGAGACGCTGTAATCGGTGTTTTTAACATAAAGACGGCTGAATTACACAATGAAGCTGATATCGATACTTACTTTAAAACATTAGCAGCCATATAAAATCACCCTGGAGGTCCAACAGGCATTTAAATTTTCTAAACCCCCGGCAAAGGTATATATTTAAAATCTATAAATATGTATTTCTATTATTTACACGCCCGAGGCAAGGTGGATACAATTTTGTATATCTACGATAGCATTGTCTTGTCAACAGTTTCGTATTGTGATCATACTTCCACTTTATTAAGCAAACATCACGTAAATGACTAATTGTATTCGTCTACTCTACTGCAACTTATGAATACATAAGACACCATCATAATTTATGCTTAAATATTCTTCATTGCAAATCATTATCTTTCGCTCAATATTCAATTGTTGTCAAGCTAATGACTGCGTAGTACAAGAGGGTTTATCAAGCAGCATTATGGGATTTAATGACAGTTGATTAAGTCAAATGAATGCCACTTACACATATCTATGTTATGTATATTTACTTTATGTTAGTAAAAAAACTACTAAAGTGTTCTGTGTGATTGTATCAATTGTTTGTTTAAAAGCTCTTTTAATCGATTGGTTACAGGATTACCACCAATGAATGAAAACCGAATGAACAAACGAATGGCCGAACGAACGAATAACTGAGCAAATGAACTGGGGATAGGCCTAATTGTAATGTGTATTAAAAATCTTAACTTGTGTTTGATCTCATTTTTTATTATTTTTGTGTTATTTTGCAATTAGGGGAATAACTATCTCACTTATGCATTCACTATTTTTTGGTTTCATGTATTTAGTTGTGGAGTGTGTGTCAACTGGAGGTATATAGAAATAGAGCCCAATTATCGTCTTCATCTTTCAATTTGTCATGACAAATTTATTATTTTCTTAATAAATATTATATATGTATAAATCTATTATTACTGTTTCTTTCTATATAATAATGTTGATTCATTAATATCAATGACGTATAGCGTTTATTCTATTTGCCAAACAAATTCCAAAATATAAAGTAATAATAATATGCATATAGGCCTACGTACCCTGATGGAAAGGGCTAGCTACAATCCATTATTTATTGTGAACTGTGTTGTTAATATTATTTAATATTATTCTATTTTATGAACAAATTACTTTAACCGAGTGAATGTAATCGGGGTATGGTCAGAATGATGATATTTGAAGCCTGGCGTGTTTACTTTCAAGAACAAAGACACGTGGATATTTTATGTTGTGTGACTAGTATTAGCTAATAGCTTGACTAATTACAGTAGGTAAATCAAAATGAAAACAAGAATTCATATTTGTCATATATGCTTCTATGACAACCAATTTATGTTTATTGCATGATGGGAAATAGTGCTGTCCATCGGCAATGCCAACAGGTGGTGCGTTAAGTATTGAGAATCATTACCAGCTCCTCCAAATACTCTTGATTGCCTCTTTGTATTTCTTTCTGTCAATAAATAAATTGATTGTTTGCTTAGGTTTGTTTTAAGAATTATTGTCTTGAGAAGTGTCGGTTGAAAGTTATAATACATCACGTTGAGGATCTGATAATTTGTTTGCATTCAACGATAGCCGGCGCCTATAAAACAAATGCTATTTTTATTTTTAAAACTTGCAATTAACAAATAATGGCTTTGTAATACATAGGCCTATACAAAAGAATTATAGAATACAAAAATATGGGTTTTTTCATACGCTTTCAATTGACGAATAAAATTTCGGGGTTCGATTATAATTGTAGGCCTACGGTACTTTTATTTGTAGTTGTATTTCCTCTTTTTCCTTTTTTTTTAATTGTCGCTATATTGCCTATGAAATATATATATACATTTACGTAAGGGCATAGACCAAATTCACATATATACACTTTCAAGCAGACCCACAAAAGATTACGGAACGTATACCGTATTTATTCTAATTCGCTTTGAATAAACGCGTCCCTCGAATAAACTCCCCTCATAGAACATCATTTGGAATAAAGGGGCGTTTATTCGAGTAAAAGCGATAAATAATTAAGGGATTGCCACATTCTGTTAAATAATGATAAATAAGGAAATATCTGTACTGCCATCTCAATAAATCGTAAGAAGTGTATTTGATATTGCAACAAGAACATGGTATATTTTATTTGTAATGCTTTGCAGCCTCCAATGCGCCATCACAATATTTTTTGACGAGTTATGTCTTCGGTCATAATCCCGTTTTTGTAGATTAAAAACATTTTAATGTCATGAAATTTAAATAATTGATATTGGGCAAACCATTTTATCCGTTCGATTTTGTTTTGTTAACTGAAAGAGAATAATCAATATTTACAGCTTGGGTACGATTGACATCCGGCACCTCTCCCCCACCCCACTCTCCCTCCCCCACTGACAGTCCTGTACTGAAGAGGTCACCCAGTATAAAGAAGAAATAAATTAATAGATAAAAAGCATTCAAAAAATTTGTATCTCTCACTACTATGACGAAAAATCACCGCCAAAAAAAAGGATCACATTATCACCAAAACTTATTTCTCCTGTCCAATATTCTCGTCAAAACCGCCTACTAACTTCATAATCCAATCAAACTAGGCTATTATCGCGCATGCGTTGTAATTGTATATTTGCACTTGATTAATCCAATTCAAGTGAATTACAGTGAATGGGCCACAAGTGAGTCGCGTGGCTCAGCTCGGGTAAACAATAGTAGATTATCGCTGATATTGACTCCATTGTTTGTCAAGATCGTGTTTAAAAGACGTCAAACTAGACATCTCAGACAGAAAGTTGGAGAGTGGGGTTACCGACGAACCATCGTAGAACGGACTGGCTTTCCTTTCCATATCAATCTCATCGCGTTATCAGATCTTTCATTTTATTTTTTAGCCAATTTTGATGGACCAAGAAAAATTCATCGCTTAAATTGAATTAATTAATATAACCGGGCTCTCACGAGGCTTATTAGATGGATTACGTATCTTGAGTTAGTTGATTACTGAATCTGTAGAGAGAACACAAGCAGAAGTAGAACGAGACTACAATTCTCGAAACTGTCGAATTCATAAAAACAACTAAAATGCCTCGCTCATTTCTTGTGCGTCGAACAACTGATGATGATGCACGGGTTGTGATCCGTGAAACATCACTTCCAGAATGGACTGTAGTCCCCGAGCTTCCGGTCAACATACATTTAACAGATGGTAAGACTAATTTTTCATCTATTTTTGCCTTTTCATCATAATTTAGCTATCCCCAAAATGCCCGCGTTTTACCAATTTGGAAACGTTGATCATTTGAGTTGATATAAATTAGGTCTTCGGTCAAAACTTGGCAATTTCTTCTAAGAAGTGTACGGTACTTCATCGACTTAACATTATCATATTAAATAATATTACGAACTAATCAATTATAGTTTTATTGTATTGCTTCTTCTATGATGTCATCTACATTGATTTTCAAATTTTGAATATGTGACAAGTAAGCTTATAATTATGATAACCAGAAATAAAGCGAAAGATAAAAAAACGAAGAAAATGCTATTTCTTGTTGACCTACATGGAGCTGTCCATGAGTACGGTAGTACTCAATAATGCCAATTCGCATAGTCACTGAATACATTATAAAATTGGGTTAATTGCATCCCCACTAGGCTACACTATCTTGATTAGGTCCTATTATTGTGTGATCAGTCTTCAATTTAATAAATTGCGTAAGAATGTGTTAATGATAATGAATAAGAATATTATTACGGAAAGTATGCTTACTGAATTACTGAGATTAAATGGTTCATTTGAAATATTATTACGAAACGTTCCTTAAATCTAATCAGAAATAAATCATAATAATTCGATAATAATTATTATGATTCATAAATCCTACTGATTAAAATGTATTTACGTAATCTATGGTAACCGAAGTGATATGCCTACACTTATGATGTCAAAATATATTACTTAAATGTAATATGCAGACATAGTCATACAAACTAGAATTAAAATAATGTACAGGTGAAGAACCTGTTAATGGATGGCAAGTCCATATTGAGACAGTTTATTTATCACGTTAGGATACATAAGGTCATTCATAAACATTTATAATTAATGAGAGTTAGGCTTAGATAGTTTTACAATATTATTATTAAACTTCAATCAAGCTGTTCATTACAATAAAGTACAATAAAGATATTCGTATTTCATGCACAAAAAACACAACATTTACGCGCGTATACAAAAAGGTGTCGATGATTGTCAGCATCTCACTGGCATCAAAACGATATATCGCAATATAATATAACGTTAGCTTGAGATGCAAATACTTGTTTTACTCATAAGCTGAGTAAATATGAGTGGATGTGACCAAACACTATGTCGCCAATTAATATCTTGAATTAATACTTTGTTCTTGTGACATAAGAGACAATGCAAACCCAGATTTGCATGAGGAAGGTATTGAATAATAACTCTGTGTTGTCATTGTGTGTTAATCTAACAATCGTGCTAATGGTTTGAATCATTGCGATTTCAAGTGATAGCTATCAAAATACGTCTACTTCACAAGAATGTAACTTGTCACCGAATTCTCTTCAGATTGATCGAATAATACAAAATACAATTTTATTTCTCCTAAAACTCGCTGGCTGCTGTCAGTTAATGAATATATACAGGTACGGTACATTCACAATGTTATATCATAGCAGCAAACAACGTCAATTTATCTGTACATATTAATGCTTGGTATGAGAATTTGATATTCAGACATTAATATGATATTTATAGACATAATTGACGTATGCATAAAATATCAAATTGATGTATGCGTGTATGCGCATTAAATACAAACATCATTCTTTAAAAAAAATACCCAACATCCCAGCAATTAGACGCTTATTACCAGTTACCATCATCATACTAACGATACTGATGATAATAAAACCCACAACAAACAGTAATCGAAATTCAGTCAATACACCAACATATGGTAACACACAAGTTACACTATTGTAAGTGATTATTATCAATATGCAAGGAGGGAAAGAGTAGGCCTACTTTGTAAAGATTTAAATCAGTGTAAAATACTCAAATAAAGCAAATGTGGCATTGTTGATTGATTTGTTTGAGTATGATACAGTTAAAATTATAATGATGTTAATAATTTTCGATTTGTTACTATTTCAATTGTTTTTGTTATTCTAGGGTACGTGCAAAATATTTTCCCTTCGCCGACGATTTCACCAGTAAGCCGTAATTCATTGAGTGATTGTGAGTACGTCTCTGATTCGGACGTTAGTCGTGATGATACATCGTCTATCACGTCACACAGTGACGTATCTGAAGCCAACAACAATATAAACAAACAAGTCTTCCTATCTTACGATGCATTTGATATAACAGACGGACGATCACGTCGCCGTTCACCAAAGACTGGCGTACAACCACCGGAAAAGCGTCAACGCTATAAATGTAACGAATGCGGTAAACATTACGCAACTTCGTCGAATCTATCGCGACACAAACAAACTCATCGCAGTTTAGAAAGTGACCAAGCCAAACGCTGCCACATCTGCAATAAAGTGTACGTAAGCATGCCAGCTCTCACCATGCATATATTAACGCATGATCTGAAACATAAATGTAATATTTGCAACAAGGCTTTTAGCCGGCCATGGTTGTTGCAAGGTCATATGCGTTCTCACACTGGAGAGAAACCTTTTGGATGTGCACATTGTGGCAAAGCATTCGCAGATCGATCAAATCTCCGTGCACATATGCAAACGCATTCATCTTTCAAGCATTATAGTTGCAAACGATGTGACAAATCATTTGCATTGAAATCATATCTAAACAAACATCACGAATCAGCGTGCATTATCAGTCCAGAGTCCAGTGACAACGAGTGCAATTTCATTATTCCAAAAATGCAAAAATCAGAAACTTCTCGATGTGTTTAATGATATTTAAGAAATCAAAATAGATAAAAGTTGTACGTATTTTAATACGTTTACTTTATTTTCTAAGCAAAATGGTATTTTTTAATTAAAAACCAACACTATTCATAGTGTTTCAGAATAACCGTTTTGCAAATATGACCAATAAGACAGATATTTTGCAAACGTACTAACATTTCAGGCAATATATTTATAAACATTTGTTAACAATGTGCATACTTTTTAAACGTAAAATATTGTATATAGATGCACTGTCAACTTTCCGTAATTTTGATACTGATTTAAAAATTTTAAAAAGTAGGGTCTATGCCCTAAAAGTAATAACCAATATTTTGCAATTTTCCAACCGTGTATATATATATATATATTATTTATTTAAAAAAAAACATTCCTAAGATAAGGGCGGGAAACAGTAAAATGAATATTGACCAATTTAGGTTGTTTCATAAGCCTCTATATTTGCAAAAAAAGATGATATTTTTCAATGAATAGGTGATAACAAAGCAATAGGCCTATTTAAATGTGTTTCTAAAATTCCTATTTGTCTAAATTGTCTATTTGTATAAATAATGTGTAATATTATTATTAAAACCAATAACAGTATTTGGTATAAACAATGGTGTGACTATTCTACTTAAAATGTTATTTTGTCAATTTGATAAATAACATCTTATTGTGCAATTTTAGATAGCTATAGGCCTAAATCCATATTGAGATTCTTCCTAACTCGGTTAAAATAGAAACCAAAGATAAAGGTCAAGCGATAATTAGCGATCAATTTATTCTCAAAAGTATAACGAACTATGTATTAAGTGTATGTTTTACTTGTCTCTTTCAAAATGTGTGTGGCATATGAAATTGTTCAATTCTTCCAATATTTCTTGTCATCCACTCCAAATTTTAATTACATTCATTACGGTATACTACGTTGGACATGTTAAGAAATTACATTTGTGTTACTCTCTATTTAAAAAAAAATGAATTAACAATGTCAATGATTAAATATCTCACTGTTGCTCGTAGGTTATTCTATGCAAATTTGTCAAGAAAATAGATATGCACCGGATTCACATCATCTAACAAATTCAATGTTATCATGCTATTAAATTCCCAATAAATAAAAATTACCAGTATTTTTAGACTGATGTTTATAGCCTGTCCATCTGTAGTTTTATAATGATAAAGAAGATATTTGCAGTTTTAGTGATTAGAAACATAACAATGTCTTTCCATTTTTGGTATACTAATATAATTTGCATATTGTAGATATATGATACTGGTCGTGTTGTTTTATACATTAAGGGATACTATACAAGTAATTTACTAGGCGATCGTGCGTAAATTTCTAATAGGTATTGTGAATTCAGTGTCTCTACGGGTAAAGATTTGAGTAGACTACACCAACAGGTGTGGAATAGACATTTGAGTGTACGTAAAGAAGAGTGTCCCACGGGCATGCTATCGATGCAACAACCGAAACCGTTTCTTTCTCGTCACCATCGAGAATTACTATCCAAGCGGATTATCTTCAATTTAATATGTTGATCAAATTATGTCACATTAATTGAGGATACTACGCGACAAAATCTTTAGCACAAGGCAGTTACACTCTACAGTAGTTTTCCTCTGTATATATCATAATTCGTTTATGTTGTTTAGTGAATTACTGCAGAACGAATGGTACGCCAAAACAGTAGTAAAACATACATTATGTTGATCAAATGGCAGCATAATATATTCATTTTTTAGAAGCGACACTATTATTAGTAATATTATTAATATTAAAATGAAATGGAAATGTATTTGTGTTTTGTCTTCATTGCTTAATAATTAACACTACTTTTACTTTTTAATTTTTTTTATATTTACTTTCTCCTCATTTTCATTAACATAACACAATATACTTTAGGTATTTATGTACGTCTTCTATCACAATCAATATAAACTGATGTATTATGTAATATCACTTTGAATAATATGTTCATAAATGTCATTCTTAAAAATATATAGTTACATGTTTGGCACAAAGATTAATAGACTCAATACTGATAAAGATAAGTTCACAGTTGATAAAATAATTGACTGAACACAATTATACATATTTTATATTTAAAAATTTACTGTACAGATAATTGAAAATCTTATACAAATTAAAAAAATTCTATGAAATAAAATCAAGCTAAATGATCTAAACAGCTAAATTTTCACATTCTTAATAATATACTGATACTGGCACAAGTCATGTTTTCAGTATATCCGAAATACTTCAATTGCATACTATCGAATCTACTAACTGTCAAAAACAGATTTTGACCTAAATTCATATAGTTCTCAATTTTATGCTTCAAATCTTTTTTGATTCTTAAAGTTTTAGTGCAAGTAAAAATTAGAATGATTTGGGTTAGTTAGCCATTTTTTTTATTATAGGCCTAATATTAAGAGGCATTATAATCACCATTTACTGATCTGGTCATCATCATAATCATTTTTGTTTTTCACATCAATTAATAATCATCATTCTCAACAATCGTATGGTAACTAGTTTATTGATAATATTGTTATAGAAATCACCTTACAGAGCACAACATACTATATACACGATCAATTTCTGTTTGAAAGTGTTTTTCTGACATATCTTGAATATGATTATCAACTGCATCTCAAATAATAAATTGTGTGAAATACTACATTTTTAAACAGCTCTACGATCGGTCGACCTACGATGACATCATATATTCCCATCAAATATTACGCTCTCGAAAACTAACCGCTTCAATTCAATTGAATTATTTATCGAAATGAGTGACTAACAAATTATGCTGACGTAATACATACGCTAGCGTTAGCCTTTGGACCGTTGCAGGTGCTAGGTGTCTTGGAATGCTGGCCTACTGTAGCGTTTAGTATTCCACAGGTTGACATACGTTTAACGTGAAGTTATGAAATGTAACAAAATCGATTGAGATTATTAACATAGTATAAATTCCTGTCAACTCATTATTGATTAGGCAGCCATTATAATAATGATTTTGTACATTAATGCTTTTGGTTTTTCTGAATACGGATCATCGACATTTGATTTTTATAACCTGGTGTGCAAGTTTCTGTACAAAATTATAAAACGATAGGCCTAATAATTATTAATATTATTAATAAAACATTACCTACAAAATGTGGATCATTTTCATAAACATTATCTTTAGACATTGCATAATGGAAAATGCTTTCTTTATTGAATTCTATATATTTTGTAGGCCTCATCGGTCTATTGTATAATCTCTGTTCGTTATGTTCTGTAGTAGAATTATTATTCAAAATACTCAGATTTCTATTAGTTAGAAATTGTTTTTGTAGGTTTGTTTTTGTGCATTTATCGCTTGGTATATGCCTAATTTGCTCGCCTCAGACATATGCATTAGTAGAATGGACGAGCTTGACAGTGTGATCCGGCAAAGTGGTTATAGTATTCATGATTTATCCATTGCAGGAGTAATGGATTGATAGAGTAAAACATACATCCAAATATAGATTGTTCTGGCATCACATCAGCCGGCATTCAGTGGAGACACTCAACTTAAATGTATAAATGTTATTTACTCTCCCTGATAATCTTATTCAAAATATCTGTTGTGAAAACAAAGAGAAAGATGTATACGACAGAAAATGTCAATAAAACAAGTCAGTGACTTGCGCATGCCATTAGGCCCAAGATATGAAGCGCCCACTTGATCGTAAATATTCTACTCATCCAAGTTGACATGTAGACTGAAATACGACCATAAACCAATATTGTAGCTTTTAACTTTTAAAACGTTTGCTATAAATGTATTTCTTGTGCAACATACAAAGCATTTACGTTGATCTAAATTGAAAAATAACAATGATACAAGGGTACACAGACAAAAGTCTGTCTAATAACTAATTTGTATTTAACAAAAAGTTGATCAGAACGAAATGACAGAAATCAAGACCAATCTCAACATAAAAGTAACCTCTGAATAGAACAAGATTTGTGTTAATTTGTATCCCAATAAATAAATATAATCCAAAAGAGTAAAATAATTATTTATGAATTGAACTGTAAACTCTTCAAAACTGCCTAATGTTACAATTTGTAGATAAAATTAGCAAATAAAATGAAAGATGTTGCACGGAAATTCCACCCTCAAATGTAATTATGTAGGGCTATGGAATAGACGGAGTTGTAAGTGTATTTGTCGCTGGATATATTCCGTTGTCATACATATTTTACTAATGGTTCTATGTATGTGCAATGCATAATATTATTTAGGCATGGTTAATTATTCCAATAAATTTCAAGTTGTATACAATTTGTGTCAATTGTGTTGATTCGAGCTAATCAGAATGTGGTTGTTTATGCTTTTTTATGATAATATAATGAGCGCGCATAATAATTAAAGTGTTTTAGGCTGATTTGCACCAACAGGTGGTAAAGACATGTTAGCTATTGTTAGATTAACTCACGATCAACATTCTCCCATCGGAGACAGCAAATGACGATAATGATAGGTATATTTACAATGATATGCAACTAAGGTAACATTTGTGGCAAGTTTTAACTTTTTTTAAAATTAATGACATGATAAATCTGAATGATTGTTGGAAATATCTAGAATTATGTTTGAAAATAAAAGGATGACAATGTTTAGAGATTTAATTCATTGATGCATATATCACACACTTAAATTATTTGCAAATTCTGTGCCAAGGGCCCGAACTACTCGAACCAATTTCAATTTTGTAATAAAATGTGAAATTGAAAACCCCACTATACTTGATTGTCGGCAGCGTTTAAAGTTATATGTTATGTAACGATGGTGTTGGCAATGAGATGAATATTTTATTAAAATAGTTACACTGAACAAATCAAGTTGAATTAAAACACTTGGGATGAAGACCGGCTTTCGTTTATCAAGTGATGGTTAGTTTAAACCATTAAAAGAGCCAGTATAATATATGTAAATTAGCCATAGTATTAGTAATAATCTTGAATTAGAGAACCAAATTGTAGGTAACATTTTGATTCTTAATGAAATGTCATTTCATTTTGTAGATGTACTGATTTGTTACCGGCAGCCGATAAACAACACCGACATCGTTCATGAAGTTAATGAACTCATCTACATTAGGCAAAATAATCATGTAAGAGTTATTTACGACGACGAACTTAGAACACAATTTATTGTCAACACGTTCGGGAATTAGAAATCTAAGTTTGGCGATCTTTCGATTAATTCACAATCGAGCAACGAGTGTTGTTTGATGACAAACGGATTTGGAATTAACCAAATGGGACCATGTTTCGTAGTTATTAGAAGCTGTACAAACCTAAAAAACGGATGTGTTTAATGTTTGAATCTACGCATCAAATAATACACTGAGGCAAACAATAATGGCATCTTGTCACTCCAACTCCTAAGTATCAGTTCTTGGCTGGTGGTCAACAAAGATAATTCTCTGTACTCTACAAACATGATCGAACGTATGTATCTTTTCACCTGACAGTTGCGCTAACATCTTATAGCGAATAACTAAGCAAGGTCTATCTGATACATATGAGAAAATCAAATTCATAGAGCTCGTCGCCTTCAGGCTGTGTATTAACTTAATGAAGCTTGCATTGTCGATGTGAATGGACGTTTTTTAAAAAGCATACTTCATATTGTATGCTATTACATGTAACGAAACGTGCGTGAAATACACACACTCAAATATCACATTTCCAGCAAATTAATTTATTTCAACTGCTATTAGAGAGTTAAACATAGACTTAATCTGAAATCTTGAGCTGTGGTGGTCTTTCCTATTAATGTGCCTACAGACGCATTAAATGCGTGAGAAAGCGTGGGGATAAACGCGTCTAAATCCTTTAGTCGCTGGGAAAAAATAAATTCGATTGGATTATTGGTACTTAGTATAAGTTTATTCCACACGAGAAAACTAAGATAAAAAGAAATTTAAATTGTGTTTAGATCTGATTTCTCTTAGTTAATTCTCACGATGTAGTGGAAACTTCATTCACCACTGATTCCTCCTGAATAAATACTTGGCCTATTGATTTTTAAGATATCGAAGAGTTTAATTAATTTCTATTAGTTTTAGTACAGAAACACTCATCTTAATCGCAAATTTTGATTGGTACTTTTAAACTAATATTTATTCACCAGATTAGATATTGATCGGAATGTTTTTGCCATTGTAAAATGTTTCAATAGATCATTTCATCAAATTCTACAAACTTTTGGACAAAAGAAACATTGATAGTGTAAATGTGATGTAAGGAATAATTCACTATGAAATTTATTTATTTATTTATTAATAATACCTACTAATATAACAACATTATATTTCGTTGACATCTTGCAGTTTTAAAATGTATTATTACGCAAATGAAGGTTCTTTACTTGTTGTTATTATCAGATAAGTGTTTTAGGTTTAGTGTTAACTTCTAAAACTTCTATGTATGGAAAAATATAAGGTAAGGTAATATGAAATGTGTTGTTTACTAGTTTTCACGCTTATCCTGATATTTTATTATTCATTATTATTTTTTATTGAGTATTAACTGTTATTAAGACACGATTGATATTATAGGATCATAGATAAAACATGTACAAAAAGATCTATCAATCTAAGATTAAAATAATACGAATATTCTTGTAAATTTCTATAAAAAGCAAATGAATGAATCAGGATGAAAAAATGAGGTTTTAAATGGCTTTTCGTCTTCTACTTCAAGTATTTGTCCTTTTAACAATTAAGTTACTATTGTGTTGTTTATAATGAACTCTATATTAAATAACTTCATATTGTGTGTGCTTATAACGAAATGGCTATGTGTATACTGTAACTTAATTAAAAAAGCTGTTTATTATGTGTACTTTGTCAATAAAAAACATTCTAATATTTTGTTTTCAACTTACACCATGGTGAGAGAGAAATGTGTCCACTTTAAAAGTAAGCACAATTATAGTTGCTTTAACAATTGTATTAGACGAGAGCATTGACATTTTCTTTACCTCAAGTCTGATAAGGTTTTATTACTGTTTACGGTGAATTATTTAAAAGGTATATTATCAATTCGAATGACGTAGTTGCTAATTGAGGCTGGTGTTTATTTCATCTTCATAACCCCTGAATGAACACAACAATCCAATTAGGCTAACAGAACCGTAAACCTTTCGCATAAGCTTAAAGGTACGTGGCCGCTCATATTTACACTAAGCGTCTTTATGTGAGCATTTTTAATCTCATTTTACTAAATTATGAGTGTTAAAAATGTGAGATTGTGGTTCAATTCGTAAACATCATAGAACAAAAGAGTCCTAATGGTTATGTTGCTGTTTAAATACAGTAGGCCCACTACAATGTTTATTACAAGATATTTGTCAGTTGTAAATTTATTGGAATATTATTATTGTATTACTTAGGCTGTGTTCGGACTTTAAACTAAATTACACGTGTAACCTCAATTACTCCTTGGAACTAACAAGACAAACTGTTGGGACCAGGCCTAGGCCTACAACAAATGTACATAATATGTAAACTGAAAAATATGTACCCAGCAAGGACATATTTCATACATCTTTTTAGACTTAGTAAGGTCAAAATCAAGAAACTGGAGTAGGTTTTTTTTTTAAGTGATCTGTTTTATCTCAAATTGTATACCCAAGGGAACCAGCACGCGACCATTATTGTACAGTGCGAACGAAATTGTTAAATATAAATAACGGTAAAATCCGTTCTTCGGTTGATTACTAATATAAATTTCCTCACATTGTACCATTTTCAAGTTTAAGTACAGTAGTAGGCATACGCCGTACACCCACTAAAAGCACATTATAATATCACGAAATTACCATCAATTTGTCCATACTCATTTCAATAATGATGGCAATTTTATTCTGATCGGTTACATAATTTTAAGCCAACAAGTGTAATGTCAAATTACAGATTAGCATAATTGTGGTTGGGTGTTTTAAATAGTAGTTTCCATATAAGGAAATAATAATGTTGCATTTAAATATCCTTTAGGATCAGTGAAGTGTGACGTCATGGTTCGCTCGCTTCCAAGTGTTGACACAGAACGAACATGCGTCCAATATTTCAAAAATGATAAATAATAAAGCTACAGTATTACATACACGAAATAAATAAATATATCCATTCTAACAAAATGTTCCCAAATTGTAGGCCTATTTACATATTATTATGCGGCGTCCGTGCTTCTTTGATAGCAAACTTTATTTTGATAGACTATAAAAATATTATATGCAGAATAGTTTTGTTAATACTTTAAAACATTTGGTCTCTCAAAAATTATTGTCCATGATACCGGTTTTAACGACATTCGGGCTAATCTGGTACAGTAATAAAAATGGTAAGAACATGTTATCCTTTCCTAATAGGGTTTTCATAACACATGCCTTAAACTTGGCACCAACCAACTAATTGGTAATCATTTTGATCGATATTTTTAATCAATACTATACATGTAAATATAATCACTTTTGGATTGAAATGTACGATATTTTGTTTAGTATTAGCCAACGATGGTATAGATAATAAGACGACATGTTGAGATAATTTGCCTTTGTATTCACAGTCTAATTATAATGGTAGTGTCTTAAATATTTAACCATCTGCTATTGTGTTATTATTATTATTACGTCCAATATTACTGGACGATTAATCATCACGTGCAATGAGCTTTCGTTCTGAAACAAAAAAAAATACATATTCAAAGAATACATATAATTATATTCCTATTAAAAAGAAATAAACTATTTTTGAGTTATGCAAATCACATCAATTACCTTTCAAATATATAAACCTATGTGGATGTAATATTCAAGACTAGGTTATGTTATGCGTTTTAATCTATTATTAAACTAATTCAATATTATGGCCTTGACAAATTTGTAATGATGATGAGGCCTAATAATTTAATTTTTCTGTAACATAATTGTTTTTAATATGGTTTAGTTTTATTATTTTTTTTTCATTTCAGAGATAGGCCCTACAACCTACAAGGCTTTCTATAGTATACATTCCATTAAAACACCATAGCGTAGCAAGTTTTTAAGTTTAATTTCATAAATTTTGCGTAATAATTTCCAATGTATTACGGTACGTTAATTTCCAGTAGGAATAGGCCTATCATTCTTCTTCAATATTATACAAGATTTTCGTATTATGCTTAGATAATGAGATCTATATTCATATGAAACGTGTGAATTTCTAATGTATGTGAGGTGATCATTATTATTCACTGTTGCTGATTACGTTTATATTAAATCACACTCAAATTTTAAACTAAAATTGAAATATTTTTAACCTGTATCAGTGAATAAAAGGCTGACATATGGTCAGTTAATTAACCGTTAGTCTACGAAGTATCGTGTCTCGTGGCTCAACAATCGCATATCAAAATAATTTCATGTTGTCGACAAATAACCTGCCCAGATGTATATGTCCATAATTTGAACTCAAACGCATATCGCAATCGCCAGTATACCAAAGTAGAATTAATTTTGTTTTTCAATTTAGTTAATCCAGTTATTTACTGCACCGTTTATGTATAATTAACCAAGAAGAAAAACCTAACAGCGCCTAATCAAGTTTAGAAGCAGAATGTTAATTCTGTTAGTGAAACACAGCCTCTGTAACAATATTTGACATCATTCACGAGTGTATGCGAAATTCATTTATTATCTGTCGCTGAAGTAATGCTTGGTTGGGCCAAGCTTTCCATAAACTGTCTATTTCTAATGTGAATAATAGTTGCAAAAGATAAACGAGGCGTTTGAGAGTCGATATTGATGAATGTTTACAATCCACGGTTCACAAAATGTCTGAAATCATTGAGCAAAACACTCTACAAGTGGAAACAAGCCGGCACATTTTTATTCGAAAATGTTAACTATTATCATTACTATTATTATGATTATTCAATTTGTCAATATATTTTTAATATATACGATTTAAAGAATGTACTTGAATGCAATGTAGGCTACTGACATTCGCATATACGTATTGAATTTTCATTTTCACAAAAACATAAATGCTTTCTTGTATAGGTCTACTATTAAATGTGTAAGAATCGATAGTGGATTTTTTTAAGTAACAAACAAACAACGAAAACAAAATAGCTTTATACTATTAAGTTATTTTTGTGTTTTATGATTCATAATAACGTAGTATTCCCACGTGACTGACTTCTCTATGATCCTTATTCATAACTAAATAACTGAACAGACTATCAAGTGTTGCTCATCAGGTTTTGTGTCGTCCAATGTAGCGAGAAGTGCATGTTGAGTTAAAGCTGTTCTTTAGGGTGATGCCGTCATTTGACTGAAGTGCTATATACTATAGGCATATTATTCATTTAATATCTCAATTGCTGGAATCTGATGCACCTGATCTTCTATTCTTCTTAATTCGAGTATCTATTTTTGTCACAGCATGCAATGAAATCATCAAAATAAAATTCCAACACAAGGCATTGATATTTAGCAATAATTAAATATGATTTAAATTTTGTTTTCTTTTAATATATAACATTTTAAAACTGATTGTTAAATGTATTCCGACTAATGAAACACTACGGCCAGGTTTCCCTGAATGGTCAGACATGCCATAGGAACTCAGCACACGCTTGTTAATCAACTAATTTCTTTATTTACATTTAGTATTTACAAATCTTGCATTATATATAAAACAAGCAAACGTAAGATTGGATTATCACTTGGAATTTATTTAAGATAGAACTAAAAAATTTAATTTCAAATGAATACTTATGTAATCTAAACAAAGCAGAAAGACAATGGAATGACGTTAAAGAAAAACTTCTTGAATCAATTATCTAAAAAGAAAAATAATCAATACAATTAAATTAAATTAAGAAATACACATAAGAATAAACATAAACGTACCGTATATATTTTCTTGAGTTCGGATTAATTGTTAGTTTACCACCATTATTATATTATTGTTTTCTATGAGGCGCCCGAGTCCGGGATGACCGAGACACAACTGGTGCTAGCCAGGACTTAAACTAGAACTATAAAAATAAACCTGGCTAGCGACGAGCGCGTATCCCCTTACTTTGGTTTGGGTTTAGCTTTGCAAATATTAGTTTATTTTATCATATAACTCATGTAATTAATGAAAGCAATTATTATGTTCAAAATGTCTTTATCAATGTAAAACTATAACATTTTTATCAAAGTACTCAAACAAAGCACAATCTTATAATGCAATATACCATTTTATCATTATACCGAATCTCAATTTTTAATACTGAATGTCAATCTTTATATCGTTTTAGCTCTGTAATATAAATCTTGACTGTGTAATATCACTTAAATATTTATTGATAGATAGATAGACAGATATAACGTTTATCTTATTGTTATTATTATTGTTTATCATATGTGCAATAGATGTGGGCCGCCCCCACAAAAGAGAATAAAAAATAAGGTCAATACACCGTTACATTTCGATGTATCACAATTTAGACAAAGTAAATTGATCATTGATACTGATTGTTTGGATATAATTTTAATCGATCAGGTTCATCTATATTTTTCCCGCACGGGACACTCATAGAGCCTATTATTATTAATACCAATTGACCCACAAAAAAGTATTTTTTAACAGTTATGTTATTCTGTATTATTTTCATTAGTTTTAAATTGGATGAGAACTCCATAGACGAAAATCCTGGATTTTTTAATACATAATTTTTCAACAAAAGAACAAAGCAAACTAAATAGATTCTATTTAAGGAATAACATAACTATATTTAAAGAAAAAGTACATGCCAAACCGGCTCAAGTCCATAAAAAAAGGTGATATACCAGTTTAAAGAAAATCATAAATTAAGTTTAAAAAGTATATAGGGCCTAAACCGTAAAAAAAGAAAATCAATAAACACAATCACATCGGCTTACAAGTTAAGTTCACTGTATTGAGAAATATAGTTGGCCTATCTCTTAATGTGTTTACGGAAACAGGAAGAGATATACTATTTTAAAATTTAGTATTAATATTGTTCCATAACTTTTGGTCAGATACACAGAAATACATTTACACGAGGAATGTAGAGTACCGTAATGAAGGGATGCCTGTGTTACGTAGGTTATATTTGTGAATTATTTGTTTGATTTCAAAACGACTGGACATTACAGGAGGAAGTTTATTGTGAAAGAAATTAAATAAAGAAAGCAACTAGTGAATTGTGTAGGCCTAAGCCATGTAACCTTGTTGAGCTTTCTAAAGTTCGATGTCGAGAAGTCGTTTTTAATCTTTAATGAAAAGTGTGGTGTGTTATGCCCCAAGTTTGTAGTTAATGTCTTTTTTAAGCCGGTTCCACTAGACAAATTTATTCGCGCGAATCGAAAGCGTCAGCTTATACGCATGCGTAAGGTTGGAAGATAAAAACTTAAATGTGCATGCATGTTATTATTTTTCATCTAATTTTTGTGACGTGCAAAAATACGTAACTCAGGAATGTTCGATTCGCGCGAATAGTATATAATAATATTCGCTAATAAAAAAGGCATTAGTCTTAGTTGCAATATACGTATGAAACGCCATGTGTGCCAAAACATTTATCTTTTTGCCAATATTAAGTCGAAAGGCCTACAGTCTAGAACCTAGACAGGTGAATAGTGTGGTTTTGAACACAAATATTAACTAATTTGGAGAAGAAAGTAAGCCTAAATATTGTTTAGGTTGATTTATTCATGTTAATATAATCTATTTAAAAATTTTTTTAAATAATAGTTTTCTACTAGCAAAGGGCAGATGCCGTAATAAAATCAATAATACAATTGTCACATAACAATCAAAATACCATTAGAGACGTGCCTTGTATGCCTACTAATTAGTAATAATGCTTTTTTAAAAATAAGTTTTATATCTTACAAAATGTATGTTAAAATAGGCCTGCATTGCAAACGTTGTTTATTTACCATCAACATACTTTATCTCAGAATGCATGAAATTACGGACTAACGTATTTTGTCTGCACTCAACATTCATTGAAATTATACGGATACTAATTAGCAGAGAATACGCCGTGCTTTCAGCAAAAACCGCCTAATCTGATAGTTTTAACGACATCACTCGACCGATGCAACCTCTTGCCGTACAATACTTGAATTTTGGTCTCTTGTGACCACCAAAAAATGGCTTTGTTCGCAACGAAATTGACTTGGTGCGCATGAGTAATTCTAACAAGATGATTTCTTTAACTGTGCAAACTGACGAAACACATTCAGGAATTTAAACGCAACCATTAAGAAATATCCAATTTACTAAAGTTCGTCATTGTTATTATTGCATAAACAAGTTATCAAGAACTAACCAATCTGATTAGGTACTGCCTAAGCAGGTTAATCATTATGTGATAGACGATGACGTCTGTTCCTGATTTCCCGTTGTTGTTGTTGTTGTTGCTGTTATTGTTTAAAAACTTTTACAATATCATAAGTTTATAATAAGTAACTAAAAGTTTCCTTACCGAAGCAGGTTATTGTGCAGTCTATTTTTGTGTATTCTTGTATAATAGTCTATTTTATTAAAATATAAATTCTTTTTAATGACATCATAATATGAGTATATGAGTACGTATGCATATAAATTGTTGGTAAGTTTATAATATATTTATAATATACATTTTTAAACATAATTCGAAACAGTTGGTAAATGTTTAATAAATGATTCAAAACAGTCACATGAGTATGATATTGTTTTCATCCCTCTTTGTCTATTTTAAGAAAAGAACAGATCAACTTTCATCCAAAGTAGATACTATGAAGAGAATACAACACTTAACGTCATGATGACGTAACATGGACATTGTGTCATTGTGATAGTGTAACACGACCCCGATCCTTCTATAGAAAATAAATTTGAAAGTCCATCTAATATTTTTGTTGTATGATACTTTAATAACAACATCATTTAATCGTATTTGTATCATTTAGTATTATTGTGAAGACTTCATTGAGTAGTTTTATGATTGTAGCAAGTTGTTCTAGATCCCAATTGTACATTACTGAATCATCGGCGTATATTTCGTCGTGGTCATTGTTATCCCGGATGATGAGCTTCAGATCTTTGCCCTCGGTTGGTGCAGTTCTGCACTCGATGTGGATGTTGTTCTGGAATCATTAGAAATGCCTACTTGTTAGGCCTATATGTTTGAGTAAGTTATATGCCTAGGTAAAAAGGTAATAAAGCCTGTTACAGGAAAGAGTGGGGGAGGGGGAGGTGGGGTTAAACTTTACGATCGTTAAATCTCACCAATCAAATGGTTCACAAATTACGTCGAATTAATTAACTACGAATTGTTTGAAAATATTTTAGCTGATGTGAAATTTCCCGACTCATATCCCATTTATTTAATTGTTATTGTTTGTTGAGTCAAGTAAAATTCAGTCTAAAAGATGTCTTTGAATTAACCGGCAAGGCGTACTTAAAACACTTATAAAGGTATACAGTATATTCATTCATTCATTTGGCATCATGTTAATTAACCAATTTTATTAACACAACAATATACAAGAACAAGGCCATAGGCTGCAGTCGCGTGCTCAAATTTGAGTTAATGTTTACCGACCGACCAACCAACCGACCGACACAGTGAGCTGTAGAGTCGCGTTTGCACGCGACTAAAAATTACAAGAACAAGATCGAGATTATAAGCAATACAATAGAAATGGGAGTTTAAATGTTATAAAAACCTATAAAACATTTGCGAACCGACTAATTGCAAAGGCATAGGCTAAATAATGGGAAACAGTTATCAGTGGTAAACATACTGAAATAGCCCTGAATTAACACTGGATCGGCTCATTGACCGAGAAAATGTTCTTTCACCATTATAGGTAAAATGTACATGTATTCAAATTCTAATGACACATTAGGTAAATATGTATCAACAAATCTGAAATTAAAAAAATACAGTCGTAACAATTTTGAAAACAAGTATTTGCGACAGAAAAATATGTTTATTGAAGTAGATACTGTGTGGTTTATAGGCCTATACAATTATTACAAACGGAAGGCATACAGGTGTTGCGACAAATCAAACTCCATGTTCAGATTCTATAAAAAAGAAAAGTTTTAACAAGGTAATTTTTCTAATTCGTATATAGTTTATTGTATTCATTCTTGCCGAGCGGGCATTTTAGGCCTAGCGGTATTTATTTCAGTTGCGCTGATGAATATCAACTTTGAATTACTTTCATGGTGGGCAATATACAGAGAAAATGCCAGAAAACCACTCAACGCACGACCAATATATCGATCGGTAGGCGCGTGTCACGTTCAAGCAAATTGGTGTATTCCTTCCATGCGACAGGTGTCAAAATATTACCCAAGAGAATGTTTCACCCGTGGATGAAATCATTCAGCGATACAGTTTTCCGCCAACGGGTTGATGGTGTCATAAAAGCAACCATGGAATAGGGTGACACATAAATGGAATTAAAAATTATAATTTCTTGAAAGTGTTAGAGCTGACCTCATCAAGAAATCACCCGATTCTGTAGCTGTTAGTACACTCAGTGTGGAAGACTGTCGACAGTCTGCCAGAGACCTGTCTGACTGTATTAAGTACTTTTAATACACGATATCGCTGTCATTAGGTTCCTATCTAGAGACAATTTGTAACGTTATAATAGTGTATTCAATATAAAATCCACTCGGCAACCAGAATAGTAGCAGGTTTATCGTATTGCCATGCAAGAATGGATAGGCGTTTTCCTCTGCTTTTTGGCCTTCTAGTCAGTTATTGTTATTGATTATACGAATTACGTAATTAGTTTAGTAGCTCATCTACCTTTTTAGCAGGGCATACTCAATATCGTAGAGGCTAGGCCTACTACACTCAGGTTAAGTATGAGTTGGCATGGTACGAGTCGACCAGGGTACAACCACTAGCCTTACTAGAAGAACATAGGCTATAGGTCTGCGGGAATGGGAAATCTGGCCTAGAAGGCATAGGCCTACAGGAATCCAGTCAAGTCGCCCCATCGCAAAGTCGCCCCATCGCAAAGTCGCCCCATCGCAAAGTCGCCCCATCGCAAAGTCGCCCCATCGCAAAGTCGCCCAATACAAAGTCGCCCCATCGCATTGGGTACGCCCAAAAAAAAGCCATCATATGAGCATTAAAAGGTCTCGTAGAGCCAGCGGTGTTAGCCTACTACGCATCACTACTACTACTAGCTAGGCCTAGCCTAGAGTTCATTTTAAATTAAGTAGGCCTAGGGCTCGAGTAGTAATTTCGGTCGCGTTTTCGGCCTATTTTTCAGGAAATGTGAGAGGTGAGGTGGGTTAGCCAAGCTAGGCTAACCTAACCTGTAAGTAGTATTCTAGCCCATCCATGATGGGTACGCCCGGGTTGGAATTGGTACATGTTGACCCGTATCCGTATTCTTCTAGCTAGGGTGCTGGTAAACCCGTACCCATGCCATCCAACTTAGCTAACTCGTACCCAAATAATTGGTCAACTCGTACCCTGGGCTAACCCATATGTAATATAAATATAAAATATAATAGTTAATTATATCTCAACCGTAATAGTAATATTAGTAAATAACGATTATTTTATTTACCATTACTATTACTGTTACTGTTGAGATATAATTAACTATTATATTTTATTTGGAATACCAACCGAATGAATCTTTTTAATGAATATAAATATACTTTTAATAGCATTAAACATAGGTACGGGCCAGCCCATGATGAGTACGAGCCAGCCCATGAGGGTATGAGTGAGCCAAAATGTTGGGTACGAGTTGGCATGGGTACGGGTTGACCTGTATCCTTCTTGCTAATCTTACTAGGCCTAGTAGAGTAGGTCTACGCTACCAAGTCCGGCTACAATAATGGTATTCTGTTTATAGCTTTATTGATAGCTTGGTTCAAATCTGGGTTGGGACGGCTTTTTGTCATTCTAAAACAGATTTCCTTATCATAATAAAATAATATATGAATTTAACTGTAATATTGTATACATAATATTAGTAATTGCCATTGCATTTATTATTATTATTATATCATATACGGTTACCCCTTAATTATACTATAGTATAAAACTATAATTTCCTTGTTATATTTTACAATATTTTCTTCACAATTCAACAATTTTGTCTTTCACAGCACAAATTATCATACTGAATCATCAGTATTTTCTTGAGGCTAAACTACAGTACACGGTATACTGGTACTACCATCATTCCTGGCCCGTCAACCTGGACCACATTACAGTATGGTCCAACACATAAGTACAGCCATACTACTGATTTAAAATAGTGAATTACACCCTGTGGTCAAGACTTTATTTGCTCTTATGCTTATTTCCTCCAAATACAGAGTATGTAGGGCTTTCAATTTGCTTTTATACATGTTAATTTAAAAATCGTTTATGCCTATTGTTGTATCAAATTTAGACTTTAAATACTGGGATGATCACCCTAAATTTTCTTTTTCAATTAATAATTTTATATTTCACAGCTTTTTATTCATAACTGTTAAATTGCATCCCAATACATGGTACCTATTGGTATTATATCTAAAAATACAAAGGTGGCCAACACAGATAGTTTGATAAATACAGTACTCTCTTATAAATAGATGTATCTCTCTAAACTACTCCAACTACCTAATTAGCATACTACTGTACACTTTGTAGACAAGAAATAAATTGTATCCACCTAGAGGACTTATGGTAGTACAGTCGATCGTCCTGTCACTGGCCCGGTCAACATAATCTACGCCTAGATTATTACAGTAATTAAAGTAATTATTACAGAGATTTTTTTTTTTTTCAGAAAAGTTATGTGTAGAGAAAGCAGTACTCGTATTAAAAACTAAGCAGGTTGTACTCTTGAACGCAAACTGGCAGGATATTTTAAATATTTTTTATTGTTGAAATGATGGAATCCTAACTTCATTTTCCACGAATTGGAGACAAAGACATATTACGATCCTTTTATTTAAATTTATTTGGATAGACCTCCATGTAAATTCATTAAAGGCTATATGATTGTTTTATATTTTAATATGTGATAGTAGAAAATCATTGTGCATAATGAGGACTAAGAATCTAATATTTACTTGCATTCTCATCTTTTTAAAATTGTATTTATAATGCTGGTAATGAGTTTACTATTGAAAAAGTCAAATTGTGGCACACCTCTAACCTTGTTAGAACTGACTGTGTTCTACATTATTCTGCTATATAATAGTGCTTCCACCATACTTCAACCTGGTAATTGAATAAATTCCACCGGGGTAAAATTTAAACTAATTATCATCCTTTAACATAAAGTATCCTCCTGAAACATGTATTTGTACTGTACTTCATCTAATATCCATTACTTAATACTAATTTGGGTGATTTATGTCTAACTTCAGGAATGATCTGAGGCTAGAAAAACGAATTTCTGTACATATAATTTATATAAAAAATAAACCAATGTTTTCCTAATAACTTAACCCCTAGGTTGATAACTAACAAAGAAATTATTGAAATTGTGTTCTTACACTATAGGTGTACTGTATCTACATATGCATACTGCGTTGAAAAGAAGAATGTTTTATAGTTATTATAGGTTATTTCCAAATATTAAAGGTCTGATATCTAACAGAAAATAAATGTTACCAAACTATGTTTTTGAAAATCTTTATGATATAATAATTATAATAATATGAACATAATATTAAATTATATTGACTATTTTTGATAATCATCATGTCCTTATAAATTCATTTATATTTATTTTGTGGTAATATAGTTCATATATTATGTATTAAATAAATTGGTAAGGCCCTATACTGTTTATATTTAAGGAAAGTTTATATACACTATTATTTTATGCCTACCAATATTAGTATTAATTGTTTATGTAACTATTTTGTCTAATTCCATTAGATTTTTGTATAGGCCAATGGCATTAATGTTTTTCTCAAAGCAAATTAGCCTAATAATGCCATATTTAGACACATAATTCATTGATTTCTGATATTCTGTACTTGTGTATGCATTACTAAAATAGTAGTTATTTTATTACTTTTATAATGTATGTATAAACATTTATTCATTTTTTTTTTTACATTTTTTAATTTAAAAATTATTAAAATACCTATCTCCTTTCTGTTATTGTTACTATTATAATATTTTTTGAGGCAGATTGATTTCAATAAAAAAAATTTAAAACAATTAATTTGACTTATAGTGTACTATGTTAGTTCAGAAGATGAAGTGTGTGTGGGCAGAATCCGGTGTGTTGGAGGTTGGTGATGTGAGGTGTATTTTTGTCACTTTAAGTCCTAAATTAGATGTTTTCTGAAGAAAAGAAGTAATAGGATAGGCTTTCAAACAACTTCAAGAAGATTCACACATAAATAATTACTTCCAAATAAAATAGTATGTAACAGTGTATATTACAGTACATTGAATAAACTCGAGCGGAAAAATAACACACATAAAAAAACATTCATTTTCTTGTCGAAAAGCGCCCTCTCTAGTTTTCTATTAATTTATTAATAATTATTATTAATTAATGAGTAATATAAACATATTTTTAACATTTATTGCTTGAAGCTTATTCTACTCCTAACAAAGTTTCATACCTCCAAATTTCATCAACGTATTCAAAGCACTTCAATAAATATCACATTGAACATTAAAAATTAGGGTTATGATAGAATTTTGCTTAAAAACATATACAAAAAACATCGATAAAAAATATTTTTCGTATTCAAAAACATTTGATACTTGGTAGAAATGTTCAATATAGGTTGCTCCATCCATATTGCAAAAAATAAATAAATATCGAGCCATATCACTGATTTTTTAAATTTACGTTTTTACAAAATGTACACTTATGAAAGATCATACAACTCCAACGCATTTTTTAAACCTAATAACGATTTTGAAAAAACAACGAAAAAAAAACGTTCATGAATGAAATTTTGTTTCTGTGAATAGAGCAACCTATATTGAACATATTAAAAAAGTTTCAAATGTTTTTAAATTCGAAAAGTATTTTTTATCGATGTTTTTTGTATATGTTTTTAAGCAAAATTCTATCATAACCCTAATTTTTAATGTTCAATGTGATATTTATTGAAGTGCTTTGAATACGTTCATGAAATTTGGAGGTATGAAACTTTGTTATGAGTAGAATCAGCTTCAAGCATTAAATGTTAAAAATATGTTTATATTACTCATTAATTAATAATAATTATTAATAAATTAATAGAAAACTAGAGAGGGCGCTTTTCGACAAGAAAATGAATGTTTTTTTATGTGTGTTATTTTTCCGCTCGAGTTTATTCAACGTACTGTAATATAAACTGTTACATACTATTTTATTGGGAAGTAATTATTTCTGTGTGAATCTTCTTGAAGTTGTTTGAAAGCCTATCCGCTTACTTCTTTTCTTCAGAAAACATCTAATTTAGGTCTTAAAGTGACAAAAATACACCTCACATCACCAACACACCAGATTCTGCCCACACACACTTCATCTCCTGAACTAACATAGTACAGTATAAGTCAAATTAATTGTTTTAAATTTTTTTTATTGAAATCAATCTGCCTCAAAAAATATTATAATAGTAACAATAACAGAAAGGTAGATAGGTATTTTAATAATTTTTAAATTTAAAAATGTAAAAAAAAATGAATAAATGTTTATACATACATTATAAAAGTAATAAAATAACTACTATTTTAGTAATGCATACACAAGTACAGAATATCAGAAATCAATGAATTATGTGTCTAAATATGGCATTTTCAGGCTAATTTACTTTGAGAAAAACATTAATGCCATTGGCCTATACACAAATTCAATGCAATTAGACAAAATAGTTACATAAACAATTAATACTAATATTGGTAGGCATAACATAATAGTGTATTATAAACTTTCCTTAAATATAAACAGTATAGGGCCTTACCAATTTATTTAATACATAATATATGAACTATATTACCACAAAATAAATATAAATGAATTTATAAGGACTTGATGATTATCAAAAATAGTCAATATAATTTAATATTATGTTCATATTATTATAATTATTATATCATAAAGATTTTCAAAAACATAGTTTGGTAACATTTAGATTCTGTTAGATTTCAGACCTTTAATATTTGGAAATAACCTATAATAACTATAAAACATTCTTCTTTTCAACGCAGTATGCATATGTAGATACAGTACACCTATATTGTAAGAACACAATTTCAATAATTTCTTTGTTAGTTATCAACCTAGGGGTTAAGTTATTAGGAAAACATTGGTTTATTTTTTATATAAATTATATGTACAGAAATTCGTTTTTCTAGCCTCAGATCATTCCTGAAGTTAGACATAAATCACCCAAATTAGTATTAAGTAATGGATATTAGATGAAGTACAGTACAAATACATGTTTCAGGAGGATACTTTATGTTAAAGGATGACAAATTGGTTTAAATTTTACCCGGTGAAATTTATTCAATTACCAGGTTGAAGTATGGTGGAAGCACTATTATATAGCAGAATAATGTAGAACACAGTCAGTTCTAACAAGGTTAGAGGTGTGCCACAATTTGAGATAAGTGGAAACATGACTTTTTCAATAGTAAACTCATTACCAGCATTATAAATACAATTTTAAAAAGATGAGAATGCAAGTAAATATTAGATTCTTAGTCCTCATTATGCACAATGATTTTCTATCACATTTTAAAATATAAAACAATCATATAGCCTTTAATGAATTTACATGGAGGTCTATCCAAATAAATTTAAATAAAAGGATCGTAATATGTCTTTGTCTCCAATTCGTGGAAAATGAAGTTAGGATTCCATCATTTCAACAATAAAAAATATTTAAAATATCCTGCCAGTTTGCGTTCAAGAGTACAACCTGCTTAGTTTTTAATACGAGTACTGCTTTCTCTACACATAACTTTTCTGCAAAAAAAAAAAAATCTCTGTAAATATGTATTTTAATTACTGTAATAATCTAGGCGTAGATTATGTTGACCGGGCCAGTGAGAGGACGATCGACTGTACAGTACTACCATAAGTCCTCTAGGTGGATACAACTTATTTCTTGTCTACAAAGTGTACAGTAGTATGCTAATAGTACTATTATTAGATTAGGTAGTTGGAGTAGTTTGGATATCTATTTATAAGAGAGTACTTTATATTTATAGATATAATACCAATAGGTACCATGTATTGGGATGCAATTCAACAGTTATGAATAAAAAAAACTCTGTATGCTTTTTTCTAGCTGTGAAATATAAAATTGTTCATTGAAAAAGAAAATTTAGGGTGATCATCCCAGTATTTACAGTCTAAATTTGAACGTTATGCAACAATAGGCATAAACAATTTTTAAATTAACAGGTATAAAAGCAAATTGGAAGCCCTACGTACTCTGTACGTTGGAGGAAATAAGCATAAGAGCAAATAAAGCCAAACCGTATAATATATAATAATAATTATATGCAATGGCAATTACTATGTATACAATATTACAGTTAAATTCATATATTATTTTATTATGATAAGGAAATCGTGAAAGTACGTTGTTTGTTTTACTTTTGTATTTTTGGCGGCGATTGCCTTCCATAAATCTGTTTTAGAATGAGGAAAAGCCGTCCCAATCCAGATTTGAACCCAGCTATCAATAAAGCTATAAACAGAATAGACTATTATTGTAGCCGGACTTTAGCGTAGACCTACTCGAGGCCTAGTACGATTAGCTAGAAGGGTACAGGTCAACCCGTACCCAAATTTTGGTTTACTCGTACCCAACACTTTGGCTCACTCGTACCCATCATGGGCTGGCTCGTACTAATCATGGGCTGGCCCGTACCTATGTTTAATGGCGAATGCTATTAAAAGTATATTTATATTACATACGAATTGGTTTGGGTACGGGTTAGCCCAAGTGGGTACGAGTTGACCAATGATTTGGGTACGAGTTAGCCAAGTTGGGTTGGCATGGGTACGGGTTGACCAGCACCCTAGCTAGAATACAGATACGGGTCAACCCGTACAAATGCCAACCCGTACCCATCATGGATGGGCTAGAATACTACTTACAGGTTAGGTTAGCCTAGCTGGGCTAACCCACCTCACCTCTCACATTTCCTGAAAAATAGGCCGAAAACGCGACCGAAATTACTGGAGCCTAGGCCTATCTACTTAATTTAAAATTAACTCTAGCCCTAAATAATAATAGTGATCCATAGTAGGCTAACACCTCTGGCTCTACGAGGCCTTTTTATGCTCATAGGATATGATAGGATAGCTTTTTTTGGGCATACCCAATGTAGGCCTATGCCTATCTAGGCCAGATTTCCCATTCTCGCAGGACTATAGCCTATGCTCTAGTAGGTGTACCCTGTCGATTCACCCCCTGGTCGACTCGTACATGCCAACTCGTACTTAACTCCCTAAACTCGTACCACCCAAATAATTGGTTGATTTGACGCTAGTAGGCCTAGCCTAGCTACGATATTCATTATGCCCTGCTAAAAAGGTAGATGAGCTACTAAACTAATTACGTAATTCGTATAATCAATAACAATAATTTACTAGCCTAGGCCTAGAAGACCTAAAAGCGGCGGAAAACACCTATCCATGCATGGCAATACGATAAACCTGCTACTAATACTATTCTGGTTGCCGAGTGGATTTTATATTGAATACATATTATAACGTTACAAATTGTCTATAGATATGAACCTAATGACAGCGATATCGTGTATTAAAAGTACTTAATAATAATACAGTCAGACAGGTCTCTGGCAGACTGTCGACAGTCTTCCACACTGAGTGTACTAACAGCTACAGAATCGGGTGAAGAAATACAACAACTGGATTCGTTAATATTTCTGTAACACTGATTCAGAAGTATAAACACGCACACATTTGACTTTCCTAACTTTATTTATATTCCTAATTCCTGAATATTTGCGGCTATTGATGAAGTGTATGATTATGATAGCAACCATTGCTGTATTTTCGTTGGTATAATTACATTTTTAAATCAAATTTTTAAACCTTTAAGTATTTAAAAGAAACATTAAAAAGTTAACCACAAATGAAAGACCTAATGATGCTCGTGTGTCATGGAAGGGCTACAGTACAGGGCTTGAATTAAATGAAGCATTTTTGTCCTAGTACCGTGCGTTTGTAAAACAAAACGATTCAAAACAAGAGCAATCAGAGAGTTACACTCCGCCTGTAAAAAGAGAAAAAGGATTTTTGATATACAGTATTATGGTCAACTAAGCTTTAATATATTTTTATGCATAATTTATGAGGTGATGGCTTAAAAACAGTACAATAGCAATCAGAGAGTTGCACCCTCTGCCAAAAAAAAGAGAAAAAAGGATCAAGAATCGTGATAAAGATCCGTATTCTAGACGTACGGCCTAAAATTAGTAAAATAATAAAAAGTGTTCAAGAATTGGTCGATCAAAATTAACATGGTGGAAGAAAAACGGGTCATGAAATTATGGAATTTCATTTTTGTAAATGACACTATGTTTGCCAGTAATTGTATGCTCCAGTTGTTGCTCCCTCGTTGTTAGTGCTACGCCAGCGATGTGACATTTACAGGTGATAGTCTGCATAACTGTATATAATATACCAACTCAAGATTTTAATGAAGGCAGACTATTGCATTTCTGAATGTTTATACAGTTGTTACGATTTCATCCTATTGTATGGCTGGACGATACCGTTTATTACAGAACCATTGAGTACTTGCCCCAAGAAACAGATGGCTACTTTGGTTTATTCGTACCAGCGGCCATAAAAGTTGGCGATTTATCGATTTCGTAGTGAATTTGATGGCTTGTCGATATATAGGCCTAATGTATATATCATCATTCATTTATGCGGAGAATGTGCTGATTAAATTCGCTGACATTAAGATTATAATAAATTAATTATTGTAACCTACATTTTCTGCCAAAAAACTCTTCATATAGGCCTAAAATAAAACACATGATAACGATAACGATAATTGTTTATACCATCACACTCATAAACATGCCTTCATTATTTGTATACTATTGCACGCCATGTGACCCACACTCGTCCAATTAAATAAGAATTTATTTAGGCCTAGGTGTAATATAAAGTCTGTTATATATCTTTTTTTTCTATAATATTCACATTGTGAAAGTTAGGTGTATGTAGGTTACAATCTAAAATAGCAGGTCCTGGTAACAAAAAGGTAATGGTTATCGTTCACCACAAACACGAAAAATATATATAAAAACACAAAGTGTGCGTGTGTCTTGAAATGAATACAAATGTATTTATTCCTTTAAAATAACTTTTAAAGGATTAAATTACAATTTACAATTATGGCTTTAATCGAATTGTTGCTGATTGCACACTCTTAAGAATGTGTGATTTCGCCAGAAAGTGTGCTGTCTCCAGAGGGATTCTATGTCTCCGCTACGTCTTTGTTTTAGGAACGCGTCGTTAATCAGTTGCTTAAAAATCACCCATAAAAATCAATACATTTCTTGCTAACTTTGCCATGGATATTTCTACAGAGTGTCTCCTATCGACCAAGTCAAATTATTACATCCCGAGGTGATATATCCATGGCTCTAATGAATCGATTGCACACTTTTGGACAGGACCCTGTAGAACTGGAAGCTTCATATTGATTTACTGATACTGAAACAATCTTTTGATATACTAACCTCACTTCGCTTAAGAACATTCTATTTATCGATATAGCAACACTTCATGATCTACATGTTATCTACTTGTAACAGTAGGCCATAGGATCGTAATACTAATTTTTAAACTCATAATCGGTAGTAGGCCTAATAATAAAGTATATTTTTTCTAAAATATCATTGAAATTGATGCTTGATTACAAACATGTTCATCATTTGGTGATATTATTATTAGTCAAAATAATACAAAAAAATAATATAAATTAGGCCTATTAATTAAATGAATTTCAATACTACAAATACACATAATGTAGTGACGTATAGTGATGAGATACTTAATACGCAATATATGTATGCAGAGAGAGGAACTGGCTTTCACAATGGCAAATAGAAAGTTATGGAGGAATCTAGTCGTAAGTTCGGACTAAGTAAGTAATATATGTAGATGTTTTTTGCTTGTGTTCATTTCAATTTCCGTCGAATAAAAGTAAGGGCCTAGTGCTTACAGAGAATGATTGAAAACAAAGATTGTGATGATAATAATAATATAAAAACATCCACCTTGAATAATGGACAATTGGACAGAACCACGAAGCCACCGATGTAACATTTGCAACAAAATTAACTGACTGATGATAAGAATCACAGCAGAGCCTTGGGCGCCTTCTGCCACAGAAAACCAGCACCACTCGGAGAATGTATTGTGGAAACTCATGAAAGACAAAAGGTCTATTTCTTGACAGATGTATTCCTTTGAAATTCAGTTAATCTCTTATCCGCGAATACATTTGCCATACAGATGGCATTCAACATAGGGTCTAAATGCAACAGTTAAGCTTTAAAATAATAATACAACCCTATTGGGAATGCGCAAAATTAATTTTGGTCATTAAAGCTATATACATTTATTTTTCCATAGAGAATATATCGAGGCTAATTATCATAATGGATACAAAATAATTTCAGATTTCAGATTCCAAAATCAAAATGTAGCCAGAAATAAATAATGTTTAGAATTAAACAGGCTTAGGTATTTGAATGGACCTTACTTTCAAGGTAGCAGAAATCAAACAACTACTAAATATTGAAATATTACATTATTTTTATACGCTAATGTTTATATATTTTTTAATGTAATAATATTTTATAAATGTTTGTATTTGATTGTGTATTAAGATAAGTCCATATTTATTTTATTTTGTTGCACATCTCTTGAGAATTGTGCCTCTGTTATAAAAGAGAAACAATAAAGTTATTATTATTATTATTACATATCCTGATATGAGGTTAATTAACTGATTACAAAATGAATTCATGTTCTGAAACATAAACTGTAAATAAATGGTCCTATCTGACCAAAAAAAAATATTATAAGCCTACTGTATACTCATACTCTATGCTGTTCGTATGTAGGCCTATGTATAATTAGATATTACTGTAATATAATGCTATATATAATGAAATATCACATACATTAAAAAATAACAAATATAAGTTTGTTTGAATTTTTCTAACATGGCTAAGAAAAACATTTCTGGTAAAAACCATGACACAAGTAGGCCTACAATATAATTCAGAAATGTGATTTATTTAATTGTGTTAACGAATATTTATTAATGAATAGGCCCAAGTTTTGTAACTTACACAATGTAAGCAATGGAATCAACACAATTGATGTTTGTGAAACGGACACTGTCTTTTTGTGAGTGAGGGCGTTTGTTAATTAAAAAAAAAATCTCAATGACACTTGTTTTTCGAGTTGATGTACGATTGGTATTTTATCGGATTCAACCGATGCGTCATCGTATTCCAAAAATTCACAGAACATAAAAATATAATGTATATGGTTAGTAATAGGCTACCATCTGTGAGATATAAATCATCCATTTGATCCTGAAGAAAAAAATCTTTACAATTAGCATAAATCAAACAGTTATTATATGATGGTTAATGAAGGCATATTCCCAACGAAATTCGATACAATTCCTGATATAAAAGCAGCGCATTTAAACACACTGAGTCATACCTTGGTCATACTGACTAATTTAATCAAAGATATATCAATTAAATGCAATAAGACCATTCCAGTTATTAACTTTAGGGTATACTGAATACCGTCACAATATTAGCTGATACAATATAGATAATAAGGCCTACTCATAATATAATTTATTTCTATTGTATGTCATAATGATAGTGCCTTAAGATTAATCAAAACGTTTTATTTCAATTAGTAGAATGAGTTGTTCCACGATAGGCCTATATATATTTATATAATAGCATGAACCCAATTGGTGTAATGGGTTGTATGTATCGGGTAATTATAGGATGTAGCTCACACAATTATAAGTGGGTTGATCTCTGGAATTAAGCCGTTATTGCACACAAAGGTGTTTGGTCAATCATATGGGGAGACGAAAGATGTACTGTTGCTGAAAAAATAATAAATTTTTGATATAAATGTTTAATATAATTAATAAATGAATAGCATCATGAACAACAAGATCATCTATCGCATATAGTAATGTATAGGCTTAGCCAGCGTCTACAATGTTATTGTTCTTTTTATTAATGCACAGATAATTAACGATAGAATTAGATCAACATGTATAGTGTTTCACATACAAATTGCTACAGGTAAAGGAGAGGCAAAGCCCATAAATGCCCGGTCTGCTAAAGCATAGCATTCATACGTCCAATGACCATGTAGAAGATTTGATTTGTGTATTTTTTCAATATTCTCATTTCATATATTGATTACTAAGTTGTTTCGTTTGCTAATTAAGTGATTGGAGATGGCGAACGCTTTCGTGGATTGCTAAATGGATTGTAAATTCGAACACAAATTCCAACATGTCGTGGAACAGGACGCTAATTATATTAGTGCAATGGGAAAGATGTGTTGCTTAACTATTTTAGTTTTAATATAAGTGTTCGTTTCCAGTGCCGCAGGTGAAGGAATTTCCTTTGTTCATGATCACAATAAATATTAAGCTAATATAAGGACACAATGCTGATTATGCTTTGTAAAATACTATAATGTAGAACTGTTTGACTGCAATGATGTTGAAACCACGTATAATATCCTGGACGATAAAATGATATATATATATATACATTTTTTCGAAAGAAAACAGTAGAAAAGTTTTCATTTAACAACTGCAGAATAACCATTCATACTGTCTCGATGAAAATAATATTTTAAAAAAAATCAATCGCAGTTATTTATTGTGATCATGACATCATTTGATTAGACTTGAAAGCAATTATTGTTTTTGTTTTTATCGAAGACAGTATAGTTACAATATCAATTTCTTTTGTGTAGGCCTATGAATATTTATCTATCATTACCGTCGTTGTTTATCGTGCGCAGAATAAAAATATATACAATTTTTAAATTCAGTTGAGATCCAGCCACTGATACCCACAGCATTGACACTTTTTTTAGTAATCACCCCTTTAGATTAGGATATTTTCTATTATGAATGTATGGTAAAACAATAAACAAAGAAAACAAAACAAATAAAACCTACTTCCAATATTATAATCATATAACAAAAAGGTGATTAAATCTTTCTCTTTTGGAAAACACAGGATTTAAATAAAAGGCAATCGATAAAAGGTTGCTGACCTATTACACAAATTCGTTTAAGAGCAAGAAATTACCAGTACAGTAATATATAAAACTTTAATGCATTTGACGTCATGGTATACTGCCCACCCAGTTTGCTACGATGTTAAATTCGTTTTCGATGAGAGAAATCCGGATAAATGACTCGATGTGCGTTGGAGTTATGACAGACAAACCAATTCGGAGAGGAAGTAAAATCTAACTTTATGGATTTATTGTAAAAGAAGTAAATTAAAAATAAATTCTACGAACGAAGATTAGACTTGCTCCAAGTCTGTATTTATTGTCTTTTTTATGTTGGTCCACCAGTCGACGTTTTGATTTTTGTCTGGAAATACAAGCTCAAGTAGTATACGTATGAAACGCCATATGTGCAAATATTTATCTTGTTACTAATATTTAGACATGATCAAGACAAACTCAGTCTGGAACCCAGACAAGATAAAGATGTTCCGATACATCCAAAAATTAATATTAATTGCCAAATGTAAAAGAAATATACAAGTCACCTAAATTCAACAAAAACTCCAATGGCTTTTTTGGTTTATAACTTAACATTAAAATCAGTGAATGTTGCTAGCTTTGTAACTATATTTCCGCAAATCCATAATAATATTTTGTTCAAAATGCTGACGGTATAATTTGTTTGATTCTGAAATGTATATAATTTGCTTGTATGTTCATTCATTATGATTTCATCAACAAAAAGTTAAATTGTCAATTGATGAACATTGCCGCTCTTCACTGTTTTCATTATGGAGTTCGTTTTAAATAGGCCTGTGCGGGAATTAAACCGTTTTAGGCGTACCAGATAAAATTTGAACCTGGAAAATATAATATATTTTTTTACTATTTTCTGTAATTTGGTCTGCCTAATTTGGGCTAGTCAGCAGTGAATCATTTAACGTTGGCTTCTGTAATTGTTTAAAAATGTTTGTATTTAGGTCTCGAACATATTGTTAGAGCATGAAGGTATAAAATACCATAAAACATTTTTTTTTTAAAGCACAGTATAATTTTAATCAGAATTAACAGAAAATAACGGTTTTATTTATAGGCTATATAATATAATTATATTCGCAAAAAAAGTTATAATATATACAAGCATAATTGTAAGTGTAAAAGTCTGTTCAATTCAGTGACAAATAAACATATTCATATACTCTATACTATTATTCAAAGGGATTCTCTATCACTACTGTTCCAAGACACGAAAGAGGGCGGTCAAGAAATATATGAACGTATATTTATCGGTATAGTATTGATAGACTGTATTTATTAATCGGCGTCACGGAGGAATTGTGCGACTAACTTTTCAATATTATTTTAATCAATAAGTTAATTTTACCCAAAAAAGACAACTCAAAGTAGTCATTTCCCTTTTTTTACTGTTATCGTTAATTTCCTTACATTGGCCTAATATTAAATTAGATTATTTAAGCAAATAAATCTTGTAAAATGTTTATACAGTATTTTAAATCCATAAAGTACATTCATTTTAAAACTACAGAGCCATATATAGAGAGAGTTACGACTTTGCGTTCACGGATTTTAGAAAGTCACGTGGTGTGAACGCCGGCCATGTTTGTGTCCAACTATGCCTATGTAGCGTATGGAGTCGAGTCATTTGCTTAAAAAATGTATAACATTCACAAGGCTTTAAATATCGAATTTAATATCAAAACAATCAATTTGTTTAAAGGTTTTTGTTAAGATAATAACGAAATCATAAAGTTACTGCGAACATGATTTTTAAACAACAAAATGTAAAAACAATGCATTACTATAGAGAATCGCTGTACAAACTAAACGCGCACGCGTAGAGCGCACAACCAGAGCCGTTCCGAAATTGCTATTTTTATTGTTTTTAATCATGTTCGCAGTAACTTTAAAATTTTTTTATTATTTTAACAAAAACCTTTAATCAAATTGATTGTTTTGATATTAAATTCGATAATTAAAGCCTTTTGAACGTTATACATTTTCAAAACAAAAGACTCAACTCCATACGCTACATAGGAATAGTTGGACACAAACATGGCTTCTAATCCATTCGAAGTCGTAACTCTCTCTATATATGGCTCTGTAAAACTACAAATCATACCTCCACCTACTGTAAAATACATAAGATTTCTCCGGTAAAATATAGAGTATATATATACTAACAATAGAACCGTAACGCCAAAAAAAACTGGTGAATTTGATCACAAATTATAACTCTTGCTTCTTGTACAAAATAAAGTTTTTTGAACAAGTAGTTCTCGAGAAAATGCAATTTCAGTTTATTTGTTACTTTAAGACTGCTCGCCGGCTTTTGAAAGTTCTGTCTTACTTTTTAACACTAGCAGGTCTGAAAATAATACTAAAAAGTGGTCCAGAATTAGGACCGCGATCCGGGTTACTTCCAAAATTTAATGGAGTGGTCCTTGATCACATATCTATCTGTATTTTGGTATTCATCATTTTAGTAAAGATCTTGCAATAACTTTTTGAGTAATCCTGCAAACAAACAACAAACAGACAGACACATACGATCGATTACATATACAGTACCTCCTTGGCGGAGGTAAATTAAACTTTGCTTCAACAATCATTTTTGTACATTACATTATTTGTATGTTTTCGTGGTGAAATAATAAAGATAAGAAAATGGGTCATTGGATCAATCTATCTTCAGAAACACTACTTTAATGATCTAAACCTTGTATTACAATATAATGATATATTATAATATAAATACATAAATATAAAAATACAATATATTACAATCAAAAACAATTCAAATTGTAAATTAATGTTGAAATTGTTTTACAATAGTTTAATGAAAAGCTATTTATTTGTTGTAAAATTACAAATTTATGAGGTGTCCACAATTGTATTTTTCAAAGGTCCAATTTAACTGAAATTGTCTATATAAAATATCGGTTAACTTACAAAAAATAACAAAACAGAAAATGCCTCCACCTGAAGTACTAAACAAACTACAGTATATTAAGTAATTGCTATGTTAAATGAACATTATGAATTAACATTAATGTTATACGATAATTCTATACGATAGGATCAGCATATGCACAGGAATTTTCCACACCAAGATTGTAGTGGTCTCCAGAGCCACCCTTGTATGCACTGGTTACAAGACGAACCCAACCATTTTCAGCCTAAAATAAAGAATATCAAAAAACAGTTACTAACATTTTTTATTATTATTTAAAGATATGTTGTCGCCTGGGAATGGCCGAGAGTCATAGGGATGATTTCTTGATTTGACTTGCCCATTGTGGGGTGACATGAGTGCTGTTAGATTAGGCGTTGTGTTTGTGTATTCTGTAGAGGGTATTCTGTAGGTGGTTGCCTGGAATTTCATGTGTGATTTACGCAAGAAATCCCAAGGGGTGGATTGTTTTGGGATATGTGGATTCCTGTGGTCGGGTTGATAGCCTTTGTGTTACTTGGGCAGGTTGACTTCGGAATGAGTTTGTGTGACTTTTGTCTGTTCTGTGCGGGGCAATGTATCTTAGTTCGATATGTATCTTGTTTGATATGATCATATTTTTGTGTGTTTTGTACTTTGGTGTTCTTTGAGCACAGAAATTCGTGGAAATGAAATTTTTTTAAATGCTGAAAAAACTACGCAAACACGCAAATTACACAGTAGATATCAAACTCCTCGAGAATTTACTGGATTTTATATGATTAATGACAGGGACACAATAATCACGCGAAAATTACTCAGTCAATATCATCGTACTCGAGGAAATATACGATTTACACATACAGTAAATATTTACGAACTGGGTTATTTGCATAAAACTATACATGTTCTACACATCTTTACTGAATTCAATCATTGAAATGGCCATTTATTCAATGATTATAACATTTTGAGTTGACATTTTTTTATACATGCTCATTTAATACTACAACCAATATTCATAGGATGACCACCTAGACAGAGGAAAAAAAAAAGAATGACATACTAAAAAGGTAAATATTCATATTATACTTACCCAAGGTTGCCCCCACGAGTTGCGAACTATCCAGTACTCAATATCATTTTCCACACCCCATCCAGCCACTGATATAATGTGGTTGATCTATGTAATAAATAACTTTTAATTTTGATAGAGTTCTTTTGTTCTTCTACATCTTTACTACTATTATGATTATTAAAAGTATTTTATTAATTATAAAATGAAGAAATCCTGATACTATATAACAAAGACACTGTGATTGCGAATCTTGCCAAAAATCAAGACGTATATGTGTACTTACATAATTAATAAGGTGAAATTCTGTATAAATACTTCCACCTTGAAACTTTTCAAATGCATTGGTTGCCATGACACCACAGCTATTTAATAAAAAAAATTAAACATTAAAGTTTTACTTACTTCAACATCTTTGGCATATTCAATATAGATAGCGCCACCTTTGAAAGCTTCTAGTGTAGGAGTGGCCATGATTCCACAACTGCAACAATAATATCAAGTATAATTTAATCAAATCAATACATACATGAAACAGCAAACATTAAAAGTAGCAGGCTTTTAGGCAGGGCATGGGGGTTTACAGTACAGTAAACCCCATTAATCTAAGCAATCATCCACTACTCCCACCAATCAAAAACAAAAACCACATCTGACAATCTAGTTTAGTTCAATTACTATATCGATTGAATATATACAGCAAAACTATTTCATTTAGCAATATTTTATATTTGTCAATGGATATGTCTCCAGATCACCGAGGGCTATATTTTTTTACCGTGCCCTGATGAAAGCCCAGTAAATATTTGTTCTATATACCATACCACCCAATTTGGTTGGCTAGGCTAGGCCGAAGCAAACACAAACATGGACTTGGTTGGGGTAGGCCTAGGCCTACAGTAGTTAGTGGCACGCAGTTTTGCTACCAATAAGCTAACAAAAAAGGCCTGTATTTGATAATTCATTGCTTCCAGATATGCAATAAGTTTTCCCAAATCATACTTTATTTGTTTCTTCATATTTTAACTGGCCGCTACACTTACTAACTCCTCTAAGTCAGCTCATACAAAAGTTAATCATCGTAGGCTAAGGGCTAGCTACGCAATAGTTGTTTTGTGATCTGATTGCATTTAAAGAAGAAGATAGAGGAGACAGAAGTTTTTTTTATTGTTTATAATGTAACCTTAATTTAAAGAATATACATAAAAATAATCAAAAAAAATATTAAGTACAATAATTAGCAATGCAATTAAATTGACCCAAGTTTCAATTTTTTATTCAATATTTTATACAACTGGTAAATCACTTTATGCAGTGACTTACAAATCTAGGAGTAATCTAAGAAATCCAGACTTGCTAGTTCTGAAAATGAAACTTTGTACGTACCTAATAGGGCCATTTGCATATATCTCAGCCTTCATCTTGCTTATACCACTGATAGATCCATAGTCACCAACTTTCCAAAGTGTGTAGTTTGATAGGGTAAAGCAGTCTCCAAAGGTTGAACATGTACCACATTGATTAAATTTTTCACATTCTGTAGAAAAAAATAAAAAAAATAAGCAATAGGAAGATCCTGACCAGTTTTTCTCCTCTGCAGATCACATTACTTTCTACACTTGCAGCAGACATTCACTATTATATAACACCTAAATAAATTCCTGCCATTTGATTGTGGGCCACATGGCGTGCAATAGTACGCACTATTAAACGTTTAATAGTACTTTTTTGTTTTTTGTATTTGTGTACGAAATAAAAACGTTTCGCGGATGAAAAAAAACTAGTGTACAAAATAACTGTGAACTACAACAGCGCCACCTGTTGTCTTACTTCTGTTTTGTTTGTAAACATCACCAAGATATGCAGCGATTTGGAGATATATGTACTCATTTCATTCAAAAAGGCATTTAAATTAGCTTTAGATAGTTTTTAGGATTTTGAATAATTAATGGGGACATCCCTACAAGACGTGAAATCGTTGGAAAAAACACAATTAGCCTATTATGAATTCCATAGGCCTGTTAGTATAAGGCTAGGCCTAGGCGTTTTAGCCTTGCTAGGCCTAGGATTGTTTGGCCATTTGTTGACATAATTAACACTACAGTAGGTGATAAGGTGAGGTGATAAAATCCATATAAATAATAATATTTAATATAATTATTAAAAACCAATTGTTACTGTTTTAATCAAATGTAGGCCTTGTGTAGGCCTACCTTTTATTTGATTCAAATGACAGGAATCTATTTAGATGTTATATAAAACAAATAATGAATGTTTTATATTCGTGTAATGGTAGAAATAATGGCATTTGGTTTATGATGAAAGATTATATTTTAACTATTATTTAGGTAAGTCATACTACTACAGAAAGCTAGATTGGCTTATCTAAACTTTAGATTTGTTATTAGTCTTGTAAGCAGCCAACTTTCATTTCATCATGGACACTTCTTTATGTATATGTATTTTTATACGCATTTTTTAAGAATAAATGACCTACTTTGGTCTTTGGCTTGATAATTATTGCAAGTTTCATCAGGGATGCCATTTTCGTGTGCATATTTGTAAACTCCAATTTGACCACCACCTTCACAGGTTCCAGCACCTCCACAGTCAATGACATTCTGAACGGAAAGATAAGCACTCGGCCAAGCCCCTTTACGTTTTATGTTGATTCGGTCTGCAGGAAAAATAATGTATTCTGTTTACTAATTTAACAAAATACTGTACAAACTATTATATTTATAATAAATTACATAACCTAAACAGCATTGTAGAAAAGAAGGCATAGACATTCCAGATACGCAACACAATATAGATATACAATGAGAAGAATTCTGCACATAGTAATATTCAAATTAGATGAAGTATTGTTAAGTTAACATTGTTTTACCTGCTAATGCACTGGTTGTACCCATACCCCAACATGATCCACAGTATTGTGGTATGTGTTGATTACGTGTTGTACTGCAGTAGTTGGTTCCATTCACGTTCCTCCAATCCCATTCTGTTGGCAGTGAATCTGCCTTCAAGTACTCATGTGGACGAACATGTGTCCTGATAAAACAAACATCAACATTTATTTTGTCAAGATTTCAATTTATTTTTCCAAATTCCAAATTATTTGATAAGATAAATAGTTAAAAAAATGCACAAAATGGAGGGAAAAAACAAAAAGAGCAATGCTTGGTTTTATGGCTAACCTTATACATATAAAACGAACAATGAAAATAAAAACATGACAGGACAATACATAAACAAATAAGACAAATTACTTACACAAAGCAAATATAAGCTAACATTTTTTAAAAATAAAGTAACACACATTATAGATATCTGCATAATATACGAAAAAAACACAGCATTATAGAAAGTTAAATATAAAATGAGATAAGATATTGTTTGAATTGATCTCTGTAAAGATTACACTTTTACTTTGACTTTTAATTTGCTCATCAAGTGCATTCCAAAGTAATGGCCCTTTTATTGTATTTCTAGCAAGATCAGCATAAACAAATAAGGTCGATACATATGTAGGACATTTGTCATCACTCTTGCGCTCACAATTTTGATTCGAATGACTCTAAATTACTAACATACATGTTGCCTGTTGCAAGAATTATTTTCAGACCTGCTAGTGTTAAAAGATAGGACAGAATTTTCACAAGCCGGTGAGCAGTCTTAAAGTAACAAGTAAACATAAATTAAATTTTCTCGAGAACTACTTAAAAAAACTTCATTTTTGTACAAGAGGCAAGAGTTATAATTTGTGATTTGTAATTTTAAAACATAATTAGATTTAATGTACAGGTTTTTTGATGCGAGGAGTTTAAAAAACCTATTTCTTTTCATATTCACCGGTGTGTTTTTCGCGTTGCTGTTCTATTGTTTGTCAACTGAAGCTATTGTTAGTTGAAAGGCTGGTTACATAATCTTTACACCAAACTCACATACACATGCTTGTAGTGAAATGAGCCTAAATCACACCGCATTAAGACACACACTTTTGGTGAAAATCGGGTCAAGGTCAATTTGGATTTGGCCAAGTATCGCGCTATGCGTGAGGGCTAGTTTGTTTGTTCGTTAATACACATTTTTGTTACTGCTCGCATCTATACACAATTGTACCAAGAAGGTTTTAAACTAGATTTAAACATTATCCGTGAATTTTAAAACAAGTTCAAATGCTTTGATGTTATTACTTGTAATTGTGTGTTAATCATCATTCATAGTATCATATACGGTGCTGGTCTTGAAAAAAGATCAAGTTTTAATTTACTATTTAAGCTACTGTGTCATAATTTATTTTGCCATTTTTCCTTTTTTTGCGATGACTTTTTTTTTTCTTGCATACGGTTACCCACCCTGATTGGTCCCTATAGCCGGATGCTAGTCACGTCGCCCAATCCAAAGTCGCCCAATCCAAAGTCTCCCCATCCAAAGTCGCCCAATCCAAAGTCTCCCCATTCAAAGTCATCCCATCCAAGTCTCCCCATCCAAAGTCGCCCAATCCAAAGTCTCCCCATTCAAAGTCATCCCATCCAAAGTCTCCCCATCCAAAGTCGCCCAATCCAAAGTCTCCCCATCCAAAGTCGCCCAATCCAAAGTCTCCCCATTCAAAGTCATCCCATCCAAAGTCTCCCCATCCAAAGTCGCCCAATCCAAAGTCGCCCAATCCAAAGTCTCCCCATTCAAAGTCATCCCATCCAAAGTCTCCCCATCCAAAGTCGCCCAATCCAAAGTCTCCCCATCCAAAGTCGCCCAATCCAAAGTCTACCCATCTAAAGTCGCCCAATCCAAAGTCTCCCCATCCAAAGTCGCCCAATCCAAAGTCTCCCCATTCAAAGTCATCCCATCCAAAGTCTCCCCATTCAAAGTCATCCCATCCAAAGTCTTCCCATCCAAAGTTGCCTCACCCAAAGTCTTCCCATTGCAAAGTCTTCCCATTGCAAAGTCTTCCCATAGCAAAGTCTTCCCATTGCAAAGTCCCCCGAGAGCAACATCACCCCCAAAGTAGAGTTGCCCCATCGCAAATTTTCCCCAATATAAAGTCGCCCCATCGCAATATCGCCCCTAAACGTTAAAATAGTTTAAAATTCTTTAAGTATTATTTGTAATTACTCCGATACCCCAATAATTACTCCGACGTGGTTGCACTACAACGCACCAGAACAAGAATGGGAAACCTTGCTGTAGTCACACCGATTTTTGCGATGATATCTAGATAACGGTGCCTTAAAAAATGACAATTTGTAAACATAGTTTATTTGGCATGTTAACAGTACATATTTGTTTAAATGTGAAATTTTATAGGGAATGTAGGCTACGTCTGTATCTTATTATATATGCAAAAAATTATGTAAAACAATTCATTAACATTGAAAATTTTGCAAACAAAATTGCATCATATTCCAAATTAAAAATTAGGCATTCCATTCAATAAATACAGTAGGAACACAGTAATATTAATAATGATGATGTACTATGCTAAAACTACTAAAGCAAAAATGAGCTGGTGTCATAGTAATTGCACGGTTTAAAAATAGGTAATAGGCAAGCTCTGGTAACTGATTTTAAAATCATATTAAATTAACATATCAAAACTTTAAATCAGTGATAATCTTTCTCGCAATCGCTTTAGAAACTTGTTTTAATGATTTTCAAAAACCACATTACGTCATTGAAACCTGTAAAATAAAAATGAAAACACAACTAACGTATCTATATAATAATTTGAGTAAGGTGAAAATGGGTTGTTATTGTAAAACTCATTATTGGGTGAACAGATGACGGCCTAATAAAAATCACTGTTATGTGTATTACATGTAGTAGTAAATGAATATTTTGATTTTGATAAGAGATAAACATATTCATAATGTATACAAAATTAGTTAGCACGACCAAAATAAAACGCAATCGATCATCAAACGCAACCGATATGACAGCATCTAGCGGCACTCCATACAAAATACCAGACCAAAATAAAACCAATCAAGTGGTAGCCTAGCTAAGAATAAGAATACTCTTTTTTGTCTAGCCTGGTAAGAAATTTTCCATACTTAGCAACAGAAAATAAATAAAAAACGATATTTGAATTTGAAAATGATTTTAATGATATATATACATTATGACTCATTTTGCAAACCATATATTTGGGTCATTCTTCAGTATCTGTCCGATACTTTGGTGGGATAGAGACTGAAAATTCATCATTAAAAAATATAAATTCTTGACTTTATCATAATCAACATTATTGTAAATATAACTAAAGATAAACAAAGATAATAATATTGATATTGTTAATATTTATAAAAATGTTTCAGGCAACCCCCTAAAACCTCATGTCCCGATCGTACATCTTCAATTTTATGATCGCCGTATATATTTGATAACAGGACTTTTGTTATTGATTTTTTAGGTTCGTCATATTCGTCACGGTTTCGTCTCCGTCATTTATCTTAAAATATTTCAGTAATGAACGCAATTATGTGGTATAATTGAAATATAAACAATATTCTTCTACTATGTCAATAGTTAGTAATATTACAGTAGTTCAACAGAATTTTGTAAAACATCAGTACCAGTCATAATATTTTCTGAAAATTATTATTTTTTGGAATAGTAAATGGTTTTGAACGTATAACACACATTACACTATCGCTCTTCCCTAACATTGAAACTAAGCCCCGCCCACTTCACGAAATATGACGTCATAGCAATTGTAGCTCGAGCGCCTGTGTTATAGAGTCGCGGATTGGCTAATTGAATACAAAAAATAGCATTTCGTAGCGCCTAGATTCCAAAAAATTGACTAATCAGATCGGTTTTTAGATAGAAAATTTGGATTCCTCATAACTTTGAACACCTAGTTGACTATAAATAATTTAGCTAGGGAAACCTTGCTTGTTGTGAGGGGAAGCGCCGAAAGCGAAATTTTCGCATAGTAAGTTAAATTTATCGTTATATCTTATTTATTTAAATATAAACATATTTTTTTGAATAGTCAGCTAACTGCATCATTTATCTAGGGTCATGTTGATATATAAAACGTGATAATGAACAGTATGCAAATAGCTTAATTACGTGCGCCCGTCCAGGCCCTTATTAAGCAAAACAGGCTCAACACAATAAAATGGTTGTGCAACGCTTTGTGTTGGAGAGGCGCACATGGCCAGGCACGGGTAACCTTCTTTTCACGGCGTGCGGAATGAATGCTCTCTAGAGTTAGGCCTAGTATAGCCTAGGCCTAAACCAAATAGATATGGTACCCTAAGCAGGCCTATTCAAATTTTTCTATTTCCTAGCCGGCTTACTGGTATATATTATTTCCAAATTTCCTCACTTGCACTGATGAAGGGCTAGTGTTGCCCGAAAGCTCTGCTAACTTTTCTGGCTGTTTACTTTATCGTTTTGATTTAGCTTTTCGCTTTTTTTTTTTATCTCCATTGAGATCCAGCAACTGATACCCACAGCATTGTCATTTTTTTCAGTAATTTGCCTTTGGATTTATTTTATATATATATATTTTCTAGACTAATAAAATCTGAAAACTAGCCTATTTATTTTGCTTTATATCATTTATTAAATTATAATAAAAATTTTTTTCTTTACATTTTTCAGATTGCTTCACTGATATCAACTACAATATACATGGTTCGACAGCCACGATTCTGATATTTATTAAATATTATTATTAATTATATAGTATATAGGCATAAATAAATTATACTATAGTTACAAATAAATATATACAAATATATTAATATAAATCATTTTTAATAAGTTTTTATTTGTCATGTAAGGAAATAATTCCCTCTATGATCTCGCCTACCTAGGCTAGTGTAAAACCCTAATTTAATTAAAAAGAATGTCGGTCTCTTTGGCCTACCGTTGTTAATTTAAGGTGAAACAACGACTATAATTACAAAATATAAGCCTACATTATAAAGGTAAATTGTTTTTAATTGTAAATATATGTTTAATTTGTTTCTAATTACGACCAAATTCAATAAAAAATGTATTTAGGCCTAAAGAATACACAGAGAGTGGTACTGTGGGCCGGGCTAGGAGGTTGACGCACGCTGTAACGGTTTTGCTAAATAGTTGCGTGTACAAAACGTTCACGTGCACTGTGCTTGACCGGGTAGAAGCGCTCCTGATTGGGTAGTACAACCTGTCAATTAACGATCGCACATGCACGCGCTATGCTATTCTCGGTGGCGGCGGTATACAAAACATCAAAGTGTAAACATCACACTAGTAATAATAAATGTTAAAACAATCATTTTTTGATTAATCGAGAAAAAAAGGTTATCAGACGATCGGGACCACGGACGATCGGGCCCAGGCGATCGGGCCCAAATCGTGAGATGGTCGGGCCCATCAAGGGTGAAAGACGATCGGGCCAAGACGATTGGGCCCAATGAATAAGACGATCAGTCCCAAAACATTCTCTGAAAATTTCAAAAAATAATTATTCGATTATTATTATTCGTCCGTGGTCCCGAACGTCTGTTCCCCGAAAAAAATACTGTATAGTATCAAAGAATTAATAATGGAAATAATTGTATAAATCCTAACCCATTATTTTTTCTATCTTTGTATACTGTATTCCATAAATGTGACATACGCTTGCCATGTAATACATTTATCTGAATAAACTTTTAAAATTTAAAAAATGCAAGTTTTAAAATCGATTTTTTATAAACCTGAAATTAGACACTTACTGAAGAATGACCCATTTGTAAGACCGGACCATACTGTTACTATACTGGTCCGCCGGACCGATTTTGGCCCGGACTGATTAACTGACTGAATAAAATCAGATAGATAGATCTAGATAGCCTAGGCCTACAGTAAGCCTTAGTACTACCAGGCCTAGGCTAGGCCTAGCTAGCCTAGTAGTCTAGTAGTAAGGTTTAAAATTAAATAAGATATTATAGGCATAGGCCTAGACCGGCCCTACCTAGGCCTAGTAAGACCAGCTGAAACTGAGTGAGGTTGGTTGGATCACTTACTTTACACCTTCTTCCAACCCAACGTCATACTTGGGATTATAACATGGTTTCTTCTTATCATTAAAGTACAAGCCAAACACTGTTGTTGAACAGAGAAATATAATCGTTAATTTTAGCATTGTAAAATAACGATACGACGACATTTCACTAGGCTTTTCGGAAGAGAATTGAATGGAATGAAGGAAGTAAAAACAAGATGAATTAAGTCATGTGACACAGTCACCTGACCAACACACCAGCTGACATAGCCAGGAAAAGTGATGACGCGCATATAATAGTGTGGCATTACATCAAAGAACTTATAAGTTATAAGTTCTTTGATTATATTCAGAGCGTCATTCTGACGATGGAGCATTCTCAATTTCTCTACGGAGCGCCATTTATGTTTGTTTGTTTGTTTCTTTATTTCCATTCACAAATAATCATTACAAAACAAAAGAATGGAAAGGGGGAATCTCTAAAGCACAGCTTATAAGTAGAAACCCTGTTACAAAACAGTATATATAGGGCCTATAAATAGAAATATGAAAAAAGGCACAAGGGCATAAGCAAACATAATGTAACTTTTAAGAATGCAAACAATCTTCTTTTTTTATCTTAACAACAAAAAAAAGTTAGTTTTCTCAGAGAGTAAAATGTAATTTTCAAAAATACCTTTTTATTTTTTTTATTTTTTTAAAATTTGTATTTTTAAAATATTTATTCTTTTGTATTTTATTTTAAGAGTCTCGGGTATTAAGTCAGGTTCCTCATGTATGAAAATAGGGGTTCCGTAGGATTTTAATGCCATGCCCAAAGTGAGATTTCACTTGATTTCACTTTATTATGGTGCTAGGATACCAAAAATGCTAGGTAACAAATTTTCACGATCCCGTAACCATGGTAACAGCCCCAAGTTCAAAATGGCGACCAAATGGCCATATCTCCATAACCCTTTGGTCTATTGACAAGATATTGGTATCAAAGTGTCAGGTTGACATCAATCGTCCTGGGCCCAGCATAACACAAACGTAGTTTCACAAAATGTCAAAAACATAGACATCGTCAAATTCCAGTCAGATGTTCATGATTCTCTCTCACAATGTTCCCTGGCCTCTGACATTGATTCTATGGTGAAGGGGTATAATGTGTCGTTACAGAAAATAGATTCTCATTCTCCACCTATGCATCGCACTCTTGTGCTTCGCCCTCATGCACCCTGGTATACAGGTGAACATCATTCAATGAAGCAGGAGCGTCGACTGGAGCGCAAGTGGCTGAAATCTGGTCTCATGGTAGACAAACAACTGTACCGTATAATCAGTGCACTAACTACAATGAACATCTTTTCAAGGCCAAGACGGAGTATCACAAAGATGAGGTATTAGGATGTGATCAACGCAAGTTATTCCATGTTGTTGACAAGTTAACATCTACTGCCATTATAGTCCTCTTCCAGCTCATGATGATGCTAAAACTCTTGCAAATATATTCTCTGACTTTTTTTTAAGAATAAGATTGAGAGATATTGCAGCACTTTTTCATCAACCTCTCCTCATTCTGTTGAATCTCAATCATGTAAAAGTAATTTCAATACCTTTGACCTTTGCTGATGATTTACTTAATGTCATTAGGTCAGCCTCCATTACCTCTTGCTCTCTGGATCCGCTTCCTCTTAAATTATTTAAGATTTGTCTTCCTACCCTTCTTCCCTTCTTTACCAAAGTTGTCAACACCTCACTGAGCTCAGGTATCTTTCCATCTTCACTCAAACATGCCTGCATAACACCATTGTTAAAGAAGCCATCTTTGGATGTTGAGGAATTTGCAAGTTACAGACCCATTTCCAATCTTCCATTTCTTGGAAAAATTATTGAGAGGGTTGTGTCCAGTCAGCTGCAATCATATCTGAATAGATGGGATAGATACCATCAACCATAAGCAGTTATTACATCGTCTATCATCACGTTACGGTATCTCTGGAATTGGTCATAATTGGTTTGCTTCATATCTGAATGATAGGTCCCAGTCCATTGTCATCAAGGATGTTTTGTCGAACCCGACTCTGCTTACAGTTGGTGTTCCACAAGGGTCTGTGGTTGGTCCTCTTCTGTTTATTTTATTTACCGCCCCACTACTTGACCTCATTGAATCTCACAATGTGAAGTGTATGGCGTATGCTGATGACACTCAGCTTTATGTCACTTTCAACCCTAATCAGCGTGATTCTGCTGTCAGTAAACTTGAATCATGTATTGCCGAAGTCAGAGCATGTGTGTCATCTAACAACCTGGTTATGAATGATGCTAAAACAGAACTTATTCATTTTTCTTCTCGTTTTAAGCCTGCGTGTTGGACTGCCTCTGTTAAGATTGTTAATTCTTTCATTCAACCTTCGTCATCCTGTCGAAACCTTGGAGTTGTCATGGATTCAACGCTTTGCATGTCCAATCAGGTACATAACATCTGCAAAGCTGGGCTTCACGCTATTCGTAAAATTGGAAGCATTCGAAAGTACCTGGATTCAAGATCAACTGAGATTCTTGTTCACGCCTTTGTTACATCAAGGCTAGACTGTTGTAACTCATTACTTTATAGCTTACCAGCAAAGGATATCTCTAAAATTCAGCGAGTATAGAACACAGCTGCCCGATTGGTCGTTCAAAGCCCCATATAAGGCAACATATCACACCTGTGCTGAGACAGCTTCATTTGCTTCCGGTAACACAAAGAATTACCTTCAAGATCCTATTTGTTTTCAAAGCTCTTCATAATTCTTCATCTTAGTTTATTTCTGAACTTATTCAACCTTATGTTCCTAAGCGGTCTCTGAGATCTAGATCTCAGTCTCTTCTTGCCCATATATTTCATCCTTCCACTAAGTTTTATGGATATCGTTTATTTTCTTCGGCATCCGTTTCTCTTTGGAATGCGTTGCCTATTGAAATCCGTCAGGCTACTTCCACCAGTGTCTTCAAATCTCTCCTCAAAACCCACCTTTTTAATTTGTAATTTTTCTAAATTTTCTGTCTTTGTAAAGCGCATTGAGGCTTTCAGCATAATGCCCTATATCAAGTACCAGTTATTATTATTATTATTAAAGTACTCGGAATATATATATTTATATATTCGTTGTAATAGAACAGTTTTACTAAATGCAACCGGAAATGCTATTTTTCTGTGCTATTGACCCTTGACTCGTACTGTATCTTAAAAACGGCTGGTCATAACAATTTTAAAATGGTCTCAAATTGCTCAGACCTTATCTATTTTTATTTATTGTAATGCAATATTTTGTTAAAAATGTCCGGAAGCAAAGTTATTGACCTTTGACATAGAGAATAGCTTACAAGGATTTTTATTCAGTATAGTCTCTGGACATATCTCCATAACCATTTGGTATTGACAAGATATTGGTTATTTTAAACAGTTTGGTATGCCGTGGTTGTTATGCAAATGAGTTTGTGCAGGTGTAGTGGGAAGATGGTATTGTTAGTAATTCGCGGTCAACACGCCACACTGTTGAATTTTGATTTTGTTAATCAATGTTCCTACATTGGTAGCGAAATGTCCGATTCATGCAAGATATTGTATTGTAATATGTTACGAATAAACGTTTATAGTAGTTGGTGTGTATGGCCGCACCGTCCCAGAATAAACATGTTTTAAACAGATAGTTTGTCTCCGATGATTTTTGTATGGGGTTAATGGAGAGTGAAATAAGATCAAATATAGAACATTTGCAAAGATGCCGATTTCCATACCGATTTCGAAGCTTAGACTAATTCCGCCGCCGGGCTAGGCCTTATACGAAGTCGAGTTTTTAAAGTAGAAAACTCCACCTAAAATGTTGAAGTCGCATCTGGATAGATGAATTTTTAACAAATATCATAAATAAAATAGGTGATTATGTATAGTATAATAAGTATAAGTGCAATTATGGGCTCTATTTTCATTATTAGCTCTGCCCTAAATATGGTGGGCTAGTAGGCCTACTGGAGACTTAATATTTAATTTCATATTTCAATGAATAGGTGCACTTTCCGGGGACAAGCTCTGTTGTCCTGGTGAGTCTTATATAGTTTGTTTCATATAATTTCAAATCATGTGCCATTTTTTCGGGCGGGAATCTATGCAGCTCTAGTTTTCAAAATTGTCTTTGCTCAGCCCCAAACATGGTGGGGTACTGAAGATTCTTATGCATGTTGTTTGAAAAAATAATAGATGTCATTTTCGGGGACCTTGCAGCTCTATTTTAAACAGTTTGGTATGCCGTCGTGGTTGTTATGCAAATGAGTTTGTGCATGTGTATTATGGGGAAGATAATATGTTAGTCATTCGCGGTCAACACGCCACACTGTTAAATTTTGATGCCGTTAATCTTTACATTAGAAGATTGTTCAAATCATGTAAATAAAACATTTTCCGGGCGGGAACCCAGCAGCTCTCGAAAATAACTCCAGGTGGAAAAGAAGCCGACCCATGAGTACTAAAAATGAAGGAGCACATGGGCTTCTTTTCGAGGCTTTATGGCAGTCTATTTAAGGAAAAATAATGCCATGCAACTTTGTTTCTGATTGTAAAAAAGGTCCACTTGTTTAGGCCTGACAATTACAACCCTTAAAATATCTCACTTTCAAAAACAATACTTATTTTCAATTAAAAAAAAAATAAATAAAAAAATAAAATATCCGTAGAGGTTCGAACCCAATGCTGAGAGCACTCAAACCTGAGCATTACCCGTTACGCCACAAATCAGTACATGACTGAAGAGCTGATAATAGTCTATTTATATGAAATGAATGATCAATCCATGAAAAGTAATGCCATGCAACTTTGTTTCTGATTTTATAAAAAGGTCTACTTGTTTAGGCCTGACATTTACAACCCTCAAAATATTTCACTTTCAAAAACAATATTTATTTTCAATTTAAAAAAAAAATAAATAAAATAAAAATATCCGTAGAGGTTCGAACCCAATACTGAGAGCACTCAAACCTGAGCATTACCCGCTACGCCATAAAGTGGTACACACCGACCAGTTGATAATAGTCTATTTATACGTGTATTACGTAATTCATCATTACGTCATAAATATCATATTAACTTTGTTAAAACCAAAATGACCAGTTGGCTCAGGCGACTGAGCGTCGTGTTGACAACACGAATGTCGTGGGTTCGATTCCCACGCTGGTCGGTGGAATAGAGTTAAAGGTATGCGACCACTGTGTTTGGGGTTCACAGAATTATACGTCCCCCTTTCCACCACACATCTTGAGAAGGCACTAGCAATGCATCTGGTGATGATGTGGTGGAAACGACCCCAAGGCTGTGGCAGGGCCTTAGTGCTGAGGCAGGGAGAGCACATTTTTTACTTTTTTTTTTGCTTTCGCTACATGTACTTGATCTGGTAAATGTTATGTTTAGCGCCCTCAATTTTAATGCAAAAAAAGAAATTAATTATCTTCGTTACGTGTTTAGAAGAGAATGTATGTCTCACCGTAGTTTGGTATGCCGTTCGTTGTTATGCAAATGAGTTTGTGCAGGTGTAATGGGAAAGATGGTATTGTTAGTAATTCGCAGTCAACACGCCACACTGTTGAATTTTGATTTTGTTAATCAATGTTCCTACATTGGTAGCGAAATGTCCGATTCATGCAAGATATTGTATTGTAATATGTTACGAATAAACGTTTATAGTAGTTGGTGTGTATGGCCGCACCGTCCCAGAATAAACATGTTTTAAACAGATAGTTTGTCTCCGATGATTTTTGTATGGGGTTAATGGAGAGTGAAATAAGATCAAATATAGAACATTTGCAAAGATGCCGATTTCCATACCGATTTCGAAGCTTAGACTAATTCCGCCGCCGGGCTAGGCCTTATACGAAGTCGAGTTTTTAAAGTAGAAAACTCCACCTAAAATGTTGAAGTCGCATCTGGATAGATGAATTTTTAACAAATATCATAAATAAAATAGGTGATTATGTATAGTATAATAAGTATAAGTGCAATTATGGGCTCTATTTTCATTATTAGCTCTGCCCTAAATATGGTGGGCTAGTAGGCCTACTGGAGACTTAATATTTAATTTCATATTTCAATGAATAGGTGCACTTTCCGGGGACAAGCTCTGTTGTCCTGGTGAGTCTTATATAGTTTGTTTCATATAATTTCAAATCATGTGCCATTTTTTCGGGCGGGAATCTATGCAGCTCTAGTTTTCAAAATTGTCTTTGCTCAGCCCCAAACATGGTGGGGTACTGAAGATTCTTATGCATGTTGTTTGAAAAAATAATAGATGTCATTTTCGGGGACCTTGGAGCTCTATTTTAAACAGTTTGGTATGCCGTCGTGGTTGTTATGCAAATGAGTTTGTGCATGTGTATTATGGGGAAGATAATATGTTAGTCATTCGCGGTCAACACGCCACACTGTTAAATTTTGATGCCGTTAATCTTTACATTAGAAGATTGTTCAAATCATGTAAATAAAACATTTTCCGGGCGGGAACCCAGCAGCTCTCGAAAATAACTCCAGGTGGAAAAGAAGCCGACCCATGAGTACTAAAAATGAAGGAGCACATGGGCTTCTTTTCGAGGCTTTATGGCAGTCTATTTAAGGAAAAATAATGCCATGCAACTTTGTTTCTGATTGTAAAAAAGGTCCACTTGTTTAGGCCTGACAATTACAACCCTTAAAATATCTCACTTTCAAAAACAATATTTATTTTCAATTAAAAAAAAAATAAATAAAAAAATAAAATATCCGTAGAGGTTCGAACCCAATGCTGAGAGCACTCAAACCTGAGCATTACCCGTTACGCCACAAATCAGTACATGACTGAAGAGCTGATAATAGTCTATTTATATGAAATGAATGATCAATCCATGAAAAGTAATGCCATGCTACTTTGTTTCTGATTTTATAAAAAGGTCTACTTGTTTAGGCCTGACATTTACAACCCTCAAAATATTTCACTTTCAAAAACAATATTTATTTTCAATTTAAAAAAAAAATAAATAAAATAAAAATATCCGTAGAGGTTCGAACCCAATACTGAGAGCACTCAAACCTGAGCATTACCCGCTACGCCATAAAGTGGTACACACCGACCAGTTGATAATAGTCTATTTATACGTGTATTACGTAATTCATCATTACGTCATAAATATCATATTAACTTTGTTAAAACCAAAATGACCAGTTGGCTCAGGCGACTGAGCGTCGTGTTGACAACACGAATGTCGTGGGTTCGATTCCCACGCTGGTCGGTGGAATAGAGTTAAAGGTATGCGACCACTGTGTTTGGGGTTCACAGAATTATACGTCCCCCTTTCCACCACACATCTTGAGAAGGCACTAGCAATGCATCTGGTGATGATGTGGTGGAAACGACCCCAAGGCTGTGGCAGGGCCTTAGTGCTGAGGCAGGGAGAGCACATTTTTTACTTTTTTTTTTGCTTTCGCTACATGTACTTGATCTGGTAAATGTTATGTTTAGCGCCCTCAATTTTAATGCAAAAAAAGAAATTAATTATCTTCGTTACGTGTTTAGAAGAGAATGTATGTCTCACCGTAGTTTGGTATGCCGTTCGTTGTTATGCAAATGAGTTTGTGCAGGTGTAATGGGAAAGATGGTATTGTTAGTAATTCGCAGTCAACACGCCACACTGTTGAATTTTGATTTTGTTAATCAATGTTCCTACATTGGTAGCGAAATGTCCGATTCATGCAAGATATTGTATTGTAATATGTTACGAATAAACGTTTATAGTAGTTGGTGTGTATGGCCGCACCGTCCCAGAATAAACATGTTTTAAACAGATAGTTTGTCTCCGATGATTTTTGTATGGGGTTAATGGAGAGTGAAATAAGATCAAATATAGAACATTTGCAAAGATGCCGATTTCCATACCGATTTCGAAGCTTAGACTAATTCCGCCGCCGGGCTAGGCCTTATACGAAGTCGAGTTTTTAAAGTAGAAAACTCCACCTAAAATGTTGAAGTCGCATCTGGATAGATGAATTTTTAACAAATATCATAAATAAAATAGGTGATTATGTATAGTATAATAAGTATAAGTGCAATTATGGGCTCTATTTTCATTATTAGCTCTGCCCTAAATATGGTGGGCTAGTAGGCCTACTGGAGACTTAATATTTAATTTCATATTTCAATGAATAGGTGCACTTTCCGGGGACAAGCTCTGTTGTCCTGGTGAGTCTTATATAGTTTGTTTCATATAATTTCAAATCATGTGCCATTTTTTCGGGCGGGAATCTATGCAGCTCTAGTTTTCAAAATTGTCTTTGCTCAGCCCCAAACATGGTGGGGTACTGAAGATTCTTATGCATGTTGTTTGAAAAAATAATAGATGTCATTTTCGGGGACCTTGCAGCTCTATTTTAAACAGTTTGGTATGCCGTCGTGGTTGTTATGCAAATGAGTTTGTGCATGTGTATTATGGGGAAGATAATATGTTAGTCATTCGCGGTCAACACGCCACACTGTTAAATTTTGATGCCGTTAATCTTTACATTAGAAGATTGTTCAAATCATGTAAATAAAACATTTTCCGGGCGGGAACCCAGCAGCTCTCGAAAATAACTCCAGGTGGAAAAGAAGCCGACCCATGAGTACTAAAAATGAAGGAGCACATGGGCTTTTTTTCGAGGCTTTATGGCAGTCTATTTAAGGAAAAATAATGCCATGCAACTTTGTTTCTGATTGTAAAAAAGGTCCACTTGTTTAGGCCTGACAATTACAACCCTTAAAATATCTCACTTTCAAAAACAATACTTATTTTCAATTAAAAAAAAAATAAATAAAAAAATAAAATATCCGTAGAGGTTCGAACCCAATGCTGAGAGCACTCAAACCTGAGCATTACCCGTTACGCCACAAATCAGTACATGACTGAAGAGCTGATAATAGTCTATTTATATGAAATGAATGATCAATCCATGAAAAGTAATGCCATGCAACTTTGTTTCTGATTTTATAAAAAGGTCTACTTGTTTAGGCCTGACATTTACAACCCTCAAAATATTTCACTTTCAAAAACAATATTTATTTTCAATTTAAAAAAAAAATAAATAAAATAAAAATATCCGTAGAGGTTCGAACCCAATACTGAGAGCACTCAAACCTGAGCATTACCCGCTACGCCATAAAGTGGTACACACCGACCAGTTGATAATAGTCTATTTATACGTGTATTACGTAATTCATCATTACGTCATAAATATCATATTAACTTTGTTAAAACCAAAATGACCAGTTGGCTCAGGCGACTGAGCGTCGTGTTGACAACACGAATGTCGTGGGTTCGATTCCCACGCTGGTCGGTGGAATAGAGTTAAAGGTATGCGACCACTGTGTTTGGGGTTCACAGAATTATACGTCCCCCTTTCCACCACACATCTTGAGAAGGCACTAGCAATGCATCTGGTGATGATGTGGTGGAAACGACCCCAAGGCTGTGGCAGGGCCTTAGTGCTGAGGCAGGGAGAGCACATTTTTTACTTTTTTTTTTGCTTTCGCTACATGTACTTGATCTGGTAAATGTTATGTTTAGCGCCCTCAATTTTAATGCAAAAAAAGAAATTAATTATCTTCGTTACGTGTTTAGAAGAGAATGTATGTCTCACCGTAGTTTGGTATGCCGTTCGTTGTTATGCAAATGAGTTTGTGCAGGTGTAATGGGAAAGATGGTATTGTTAGTAATTCGCAGTCAACACGCCACACTGTTGAATTTTGATTTTGTTAATCAATGTTCCTACATTGGTAGCGAAATGTCCGATTCATGCAAGATATTGTATTGTAATATGTTACGAATAAACGTTTATAGTAGTTGGTGTGTATGGCCGCACCGTCCCAGAATAAACATGTTTTAAACAGATAGTTTGTCTCCGATGATTTTTGTATGGGGTTAATGGAGAGTGAAATAAGATCAAATATAGAACATTTGCAAAGATGCCGATTTCCATACCGATTTCGAAGCTTAGACTAATTCCGCCGCCGGGCTAGGCCTTATACGAAGTCGAGTTTTTAAAGTAGAAAACTCCACCTAAAATGTTGAAGTCGCATCTGGATAGATGAATTTTTAACAAATATCATAAATAAAATAGGTGATTATGTATAGTATAATAAGTATAAGTGCAATTATGGGCTCTATTTTCATTATTAGCTCTGCCCTAAATATGGTGGGCTAGTAGGCCTACTGGAGACTTAATATTTAATTTCATATTTCAATGAATAGGTGCACTTTCCGGGGACAAGCTCTGTTGTCCTGGTGAGTCTTATATAGTTTGTTTCATATAATTTCAAATCATGTGCCATTTTTTCGGGCGGGAATCTATGCAGCTCTAGTTTTCAAAATTGTCTTTGCTCAGCCCCAAACATGGTGGGGTACTGAAGATTCTTATGCATGTTGTTTGAAAAAATAATAGATGTCATTTTCGGGGACCTTGGAGCTCTATTTTAAACAGTTTGGTATGCCGTCGTGGTTGTTATGCAAATGAGTTTGTGCATGTGTATTATGGGGAAGATAATATGTTAGTCATTCGCGGTCAACACGCCACACTGTTAAATTTTGATGCCGTTAATCTTTACATTAGAAGATTGTTCAAATCATGTAAATAAAACATTTTCCGGGCGGGAACCCAGCAGCTCTCGAAAATAACTCCAGGTGGAAAAGAAGCCGACCCATGAGTACTAAAAATGAAGGAGCACATGGGCTTCTTTTCGAGGCTTTATGGCAGTCTATTTAAGGAAAAATAATGCCATGCAACTTTGTTTCTGATTGTAAAAAAGGTCCACTTGTTTAGGCCTGACAATTACAACCCTTAAAATATCTCACTTTCAAAAACAATATTTATTTTCAATTAAAAAAAAAATAAATAAAAAAATAAAATATCCGTAGAGGTTCGAACCCAATGCTGAGAGCACTCAAACCTGAGCATTACCCGTTACGCCACAAATCAGTACATGACTGAAGAGCTGATAATAGTCTATTTATATGAAATGAATGATCAATCCATGAAAAGTAATGCCATGCTACTTTGTTTCTGATTTTATAAAAAGGTCTACTTGTTTAGGCCTGACATTTACAACCCTCAAAATATTTCACTTTCAAAAACAATATTTATTTTCAATTTAAAAAAAAAATAAATAAAATAAAAATATCCGTAGAGGTTCGAACCCAATACTGAGAGCACTCAAACCTGAGCATTACCCGCTACGCCATAAAGTGGTACACACCGACCAGTTGATAATAGTCTATTTATACGTGTATTACGTAATTCATCATTACGTCATAAATATCATATTAACTTTGTTAAAACCAAAATGACCAGTTGGCTCAGGCGACTGAGCGTCGTGTTGACAACACGAATGTCGTGGGTTCGATTCCCACGCTGGTCGGTGGAATAGAGTTAAAGGTATGCGACCACTGTGTTTGGGGTTCACAGAATTATACGTCCCCCTTTCCACCACACATCTTGAGAAGGCACTAGCAATGCATCTGGTGATGATGTGGTGGAAACGACCCCAAGGCTGTGGCAGGGCCTTAGTGCTGAGGCAGGGAGAGCACATTTTTTACTTTTTTTTTTGCTTTCGCTACATGTACTTGATCTGGTAAATGTTATGTTTAGCGCCCTCAATTTTAATGCAAAAAAAGAAATTAATTATCTTCGTTACGTGTTTAGAAGAGAATGTATGTCTCACCGTAGTTTGGTATGCCGTTCGTTGTTATGCAAATGAGTTTGTGCAGGTGTAATGGGAAAGATGGTATTGTTAGTAATTCGCAGTCAACACGCCACACTGTTGAATTTTGATTTTGTTAATCAATGTTCCTACATTGGTAGCGAAATGTCCGATTCATGCAAGATATTGTATTGTAATATGTTACGAATAAACGTTTATAGTAGTTGGTGTGTATGGCCGCACCGTCCCAGAATAAACATGTTTTAAACAGATAGTTTGTCTCCGATGATTTTTGTATGGGGTTAATGGAGAGTGAAATAAGATCAAATATAGAACATTTGCAAAGATGCCGATTTCCATACCGATTTCGAAGCTTAGACTAATTCCGCCGCCGGGCTAGGCCTTATACGAAGTCGAGTTTTTAAAGTAGAAAACTCCACCTAAAATGTTGAAGTCGCATCTGGATAGATGAATTTTTAACAAATATCATAAATAAAATAGGTGATTATGTATAGTATAATAAGTATAAGTGCAATTATGGGCTCTATTTTCATTATTAGCTCTGCCCTAAATATGGTGGGCTAGTAGGCCTACTGGAGACTTAATATTTAATTTCATATTTCAATGAATAGGTGCACTTTCCGGGGACAAGCTCTGTTGTCCTGGTGAGTCTTATATAGTTTGTTTCATATAATTTCAAATCATGTGCCATTTTTTCGGGCGGGAATCTATGCAGCTCTAGTTTTCAAAATTGTCTTTGCTCAGCCCCAAACATGGTGGGGTACTGAAGATTCTTATGCATGTTGTTTGAAAAAATAATAGATGTCATTTTCGGGGACCTTGCAGCTCTATTTTAAACAGTTTGGTATGCCGTCGTGGTTGTCATGCAAATGAGTTTGTGCATGTGTATTATGGGGAAGATAATATGTTAGTCATTCGCGGTCAACACGCCACACTGTTAAATTTTGATGCCGTTAATCTTTACATTAGAAGATTGTTCAAATCATGTAAATAAAACATTTTCCGGGCGGGAACCCAGCAGCTCTCGAAAATAACTCCAGGTGGAAAAGAAGCCGACCCATGAGTACTAAAAATGAAGGAGCACATGGGCTTTTTTTCGAGGCTTTATGGCAGTCTATTTAAGGAAAAATAATGCCATGCAACTTTGTTTCTGATTGTAAAAAAGGTCCACTTGTTTAGGCCTGACAATTACAACCCTTAAAATATCTCACTTTCAAAAACAATACTTATTTTCAATTAAAAAAAAAATAAATAAAAAAATAAAATATCCGTAGAGGTTCGAACCCAATGCTGAGAGCACTCAAACCTGAGCATTACCCGTTACGCCACAAATCAGTACATGACTGAAGAGCTGATAATAGTCTATTTATATGAAATGAATGATCAATCCATGAAAAGTAATGCCATGCAACTTTGTTTCTGATTTTATAAAAAGGTCTACTTGTTTAGGCCTGACATTTACAACCCTCAAAATATTTCACTTTCAAAAACAATATTTATTTTCAATTTAAAAAAAAAATAAATAAAATAAAAATATCCGTAGAGGTTCGAACCCAATACTGAGAGCACTCAAACCTGAGCATTACCCGCTACGCCATAAAGTGGTACACACCGACCAGTTGATAATAGTCTATTTATACGTGTATTACGTAATTCATCATTACGTCATAAATATCATATTAACTTTGTTAAAACCAAAATGACCAGTTGGCTCAGGCGACTGAGCGTCGTGTTGACAACACGAATGTCGTGGGTTCGATTCCCACGCTGGTCGGTGGAATAGAGTTAAAGGTATGCGACCACTGTGTTTGGGGTTCACAGAATTATACGTCCCCCTTTCCACCACACATCTTGAGAAGGCACTAGCAATGCATCTGGTGATGATGTGGTGGAAACGACCCCAAGGCTGTGGCAGGGCCTTAGTGCTGAGGCAGGGAGAGCACATTTTTTACTTTTTTTTTTGCTTTCGCTACATGTACTTGATCTGGTAAATGTTATGTTTAGCGCCCTCAATTTTAATGCAAAAAAAGAAATTAATTATCTTCGTTACGTGTTTAGAAGAGAATGTATGTCTCACCGTAGTTTGGTATGCCGTTCGTTGTTATGCAAATGAGTTTGTGCAGGTGTAATGGGAAAGATGGTATTGTTAGTAATTCGCAGTCAACACGCCACACTGTTGAATTTTGATTTTGTTAATCAATGTTCCTACATTGGTAGCGAAATGTCCGATTCATGCAAGATATTGTATTGTAATATGTTACGAATAAACGTTTATAGTAGTTGGTGTGTATGGCCGCACCGTCCCAGAATAAACATGTTTTAAACAGATAGTTTGTCTCCGATGATTTTTGTATGGGGTTAATGGAGAGTGAAATAAAATCAAATATAGAACATTTGCAAAGATGCCGATTTCCATACCGATTTCGAAGCTTAGACTAATTCCGCCGCCGGGCTAGGCCTTATACGAAGTCGAGTTTTTAAAGTAGAAAACTCCACCTAAAATGTTGAAGTCGCATCTGGATAGATGAATTTTTAACAAATATCATAAATAAAATAGGTGATTATGTATAGTATAATAAGTATAAGTGCAATTATGGGCTCTATTTTCATTATTAGCTCTGCCCTAAATATGGTGGGCTAGTAGGCCTACTGGAGACTTAATATTTAATTTCATATTTCAATGAATAGGTGCACTTTCCGGGGACAAGCTCTGTTGTCCTGGTGAGTCTTATATAGTTTGTTTCATATAATTTCAAATCATGTGCCATTTTTTCGGGCGGGAATCTATGCAGCTCTAGTTTTCAAAATTGTCTTTGCTCAGCCCCAAACATGGTGGGGTACTGAAGATTCTTATGCATGTTGTTTGAAAAAATAATAGATGTCATTTTCGGGGACCTTGCAGCTCTATTTAAACAGTTTGGTATGCCGTCGTGGTTGTTATGCAAATGAGTTTGTGCATGTGTATTATGGGGAAGATAATATGTTAGTCATTCGCGGTCAACACGCCACACTGTTAAATTTTGATGCCGTTAATCTTTACATTAGAAGATTGTTCAAATCATGTAAATAAAACATTTTCCGGGCGGGAACCCAGCAGCTCTCGAAAATAACTCCAGGTGGAAAAGAAGCCGACCCATGAGTACTAAAAATGAAGGAGCACATGGGCTTCTTTTCGAGGCTTTATGGCAGTCTATTTAAGGAAAAATAATGCCATGCAACTTTGTTTCTGATTGTAAAAAAGGTCCACTTGTTTAGGCCTGACAATTACAACCCTTAAAATATCTCACTTTCAAAAACAATATTTATTTTCAATTAAAAAAAAAATAAATAAAAAAATAAAATATCCGTAGAGGTTCGAACCCAATGCTGAGAGCACTCAAACCTGAGCATTACCCGTTACGCCACAAATCAGTACATGACTGAAGAGCTGATAATAGTCTATTTATGTGAAATGAATGATCAATCCATGAAAAGTAATGCCATGCAACTTTGTTTCTGATTTTATTAAAAGGTCTACTTGTTTAGGCCTGACATTTACAACCCTCAAAATATTTCACTTTCAAAAACAATATTTATTTTCAATTTAAAAAAAAAATAAATAAAATAAAAATATCCGTAGAGGTTCGAACCCAATACTGAGAGCACTCAAACCTGAGCATTACCCGCTACGCCATAAAGTGGTACACACCGACCAGTTGATAATAGTCTATTTATACGTGTATTACGTAATTCATCATTACGTCATAAATATCATATTAACTTTGTTAAAACCAAAATGACCAGTTGGCTCAGGCGACTGAGCGTCGTGTTGACAACACGAATGTCGTGGGTTCGATTCCCACGCTGGTCGGTGGAATAGAGTTAAAGGTATGCGACCACTGTGTTTGGGGTTCACAGAATTATACGTCCCCCTTTCCACTACACATCTTGAGAAGGCACTAGCAATGCATCTGGTGATGATGTGGTGGAAACGACCCCAAGGCTGTGGCAGGGCCTTAGTGCTGAGGCAGGGAGAGCACATTTTTTACTTTTTTTTTTGCTTTCGCTACATGTACTTGATCTGGTAAATTTTATGTTTAGCGCCCTCAATTTTAATGCAAAAAAAGAAATTAATTATCTTCGTTACGTGTTTAGAAGAGAATGTATGTCTCACCGTAGTTTGGTATGCCGTTCGTTGTTATGCAAATGAGTTTGTGCAGGTGTAATGGGAAAGATGGTATTGTTAGTAATTCGCAGTCAACACGCCACACTGTTGAATTTTGATTTTGTTAATCAATGTTCCTACATTGGTAGCGAAATGTCCGATTCATGCAAGATATTGTATTGTAATATGTTACGAATAAACGTTTATAGTAGTTGGTGTGTATGGCCGCACCGTCCCAGAATAAACATGTTTTAAACAGATAGTTTGTCTCCGATGATTTTTGTATGGGGTTAATGGAGAGTGAAATAAGATCAAATATAGAACATTTGCAAAGATGCCGATTTCCATACCGATTTCGAAGCTTAGACTAATTCCGCCGCCGGGCTAGGCCTTATACGAAGTCGAGTTTTTAAAGTAGAAAACTCCACCTAAAATGTTGAAGTCGCATCTGGATAGATGAATTTTTAACAAATATCATAAATAAAATAGGTGATTATGTATAGTATAATAAGTATAAGTGCAATTATGGGCTCTATTTTCATTATTAGCTCTGCCCTAAATATGGTGGGCTAGTAGGCCTACTGGAGACTTAATATTTAATTTCATATTTCAATGAATAGGTGCACTTTCCGGGGACAAGCTCTGTTGTCCTGGTGAGTCTTATATAGTTTGTTTCATATAATTTCAAATCATGTGCCATTTTTTCGGGCGGGAATCTATGCAGCTCTAGTTTTCAAAATTGTCTTTGCTCAGCCCCAAACATGGTGGGGTACTGAAGATTCTTATGCATGTTGTTTGAAAAAATAATAGATGTCATTTTCGGGGACCTTGCAGCTCTATTTTAAACAGTTTGGTATGCCGTCGTGGTTGTTATGCAAATGAGTTTGTGCATGTGTATTATGGAGAAGATAATATGTTAGTCATTCGCGGTCAACACGCCACACTGTTAAATGTTGATGCCGTTAATCTTTACATTAGAAGATTGTTCAAATCATGTAAATAAAACATTTTCCGGGCGGGAACCCAGCAGCTCTCGAAAATAACTCCAGGTGGAAAAGAAGCCGACCCATGAGTACTAAAAATGAAGGAGCACATGGGCTTCTTTTCGAGGCTTTATGGCAGTCTATTTAAGGAAAAATAATGCCATGCAACTTTGTTTCTGATTGTAAAAAAGGTCCACTTGTTTAGGCCTGACAATTACAACCCTTAAAATATCTCACTTTCAAAAACAATACTTATTTTCAATTAAAAAAAAAATAAATAAAAAAATAAAATATCCGTAGAGGTTCGAACCCAATGCTGAGAGCACTCAAACCTGAGCATTACCCGTTACGCCACAAATCAGTACATGACTGAAGAGCTGATAATAGTCTATTTATATGAAATGAATGATCAATCCATGAAAAGTAATGCCATGCAACTTTGTTTCTGATTTTATAAAAAGGTCTACTTGTTTAGGCCTGACATTTACAACCCTCAAAATATTTCACTTTCAAAAACAATATTTATTTTCAATTTAAAAAAAAAATAAATAAAATAAAAATATCCGTAGAGGTTCGAACCCAATACTGAGAGCACTCAAACCTGAGCATTACCCGCTACGCCATAAAGTGGTACACACCGACCAGTTGATAATAGTCTATTTATACGTGTATTACGTAATTCATCATTACGTCATAAATATCATATTAACTTTGTTAAAACCAAAATGACCAGTTGGCTCAGGCGACTGAGCGTCGTGTTGACAACACGAATGTCGTGGGTTCGATTCCCACGCTGGTCGGTGGAATAGAGTTAAAGGTATGCGACCACTGTGTTTGGGGTTCACAGAATTATACGTCCCCCTTTCCACCACACATCTTGAGAAGGCACTAGCAATGCATCTGGTGATGATGTGGTGGAAACGACCCCAAGGCTGTGGCAGGGCCTTAGTGCTGAGGCAGGGAGAGCACATTTTTTACTTTTTTTTTTGCTTTCGCTACATGTACTTGATCTGGTAAATGTTATGTTTAGCGCCCTCAATTTTAATGCAAAAAAAGAAATTAATTATCTTCGTTACGTGTTTAGAAGAGAATGTATGTCTCACCGTAGTTTGGTATGCCGTTCGTTGTTATGCAAATGAGTTTGTGCAGGTGTAATGGGAAAGATGGTATTGTTAGTAATTCGCAGTCAACACGCCACACTGTTGAATTTTGATTTTGTTAATCAATGTTCCTACATTGGTAGCGAAATGTCCGATTCATGCAAGATATTGTATTGTAATATGTTACGAATAAACGTTTATAGTAGTTGGTGTGTATGGCCGCACCGTCCCAGAATAAACATGTTTTAAACAGATAGTTTGTCTCCGATGATTTTTGTATGGGGTTAATGGAGAGTGAAATAAGATCAAATATAGAACATTTGCAAAGATGCCGATTTCCATACCGATTTCGAAGCTTAGACTAATTCCGCCGCCGGGCTAGGCCTTATACGAAGTCGAGTTTTTAAAGTAGAAAACTCCACCTAAAATGTTGAAGTCGCATCTGGATAGATGAATTTTTAACAAATATCATAAATAAAATAGGTGATTATGTATAGTATAATAAGTATAAGTGCAATTATGGGCTCTATTTTCATTATTAGCTCTGCCCTAAATATGGTGGGCTAGTAGGCCTACTGGAGACTTAATATTTAATTTCATATTTCAATGAATAGGTGCACTTTCCGGGGACAAGCTCTGTTGTCCTGGTGAGTCTTATATAGTTTGTTTCATATAATTTCAAATCATGTGCCATTTTTTCGGGCGGGAATCTATGCAGCTCTAGTTTTCAAAATTGTCTTTGCTCAGCCCCAAACATGGTGGGGTACTGAAGATTCTTATGCATGTTGTTTGAAAAAATAATAGATGTCATTTTCGGGGACCTTGCAGCTCTATTTTAAACAGTTTGGTATGCCGTCGTGGTTGTTATGCAAATGAGTTTGTGCATGTGTATTATGGGGAAGATAATATGTTAGTCATTCGCGGTCAACACGCCACACTGTTAAATGTTGATGCCGTTAATCTTTACATTAGAAGATTGTTCAAATCATGTAAATAAAACATTTTCCGGGCGGGAACCCAGCAGCTCTCGAAAATAACTCCAGGTGGAAAAGAAGCCGACCCATGAGTACTAAAAATGAAGGAGCACATGGGCTTTTTTTCGAGGCTTTATGGCAGTCTATTTAAGGAAAAATAATGCCATGCAACTTTGTTTCTGATTGTCAAAAAGGTCCACTTGTTTAGGCCTGACAATTACAACCCTTAAAATATCTCACTTTCAAAAACAATATTTATTTTCAATTAAAAAAAAAATAAATAAAAAAATAAAATATCCGTAGAGGTTCGAACCCAATGCTGAGAGCACTCAAACCTGAGCATTACCCGTTACGCCACAAATCAGTACATGACTGAAGAGCTGATAATAGTCTATTTATATGAAATGAATGATCAATCCATGAAAAGTAATGCCATGCAACTTTGTTTCTGATTTTATAAAAAGGTCTACTTGTTTAGGCCTGACATTTACAACCCTCAAAATATTTCACTTTCAAAAACAATATTTATTTTCAATTTAAAAAAAAAATAAATAAAATAAAAATATCCGTAGCGGTTCGAACCCAATACTGAGAGCACTCAAACCTGAGCATTACCCGCTACGCCATAAAGTGGTACACACCGACCAGTTGATAATAGTCTATTTATACGTGTATTACGTAATTCATCATTACGTCATAAATATCATATTAACTTTGTTAAAACCAAAATGACCAGTTGGCTCAGGCGACTGAGCGTCGTGTTGACAACACGAATGTCGTGGGTTCGATTCCCACGCTGGTCGGTGGAATAGAGTTAAAGGTATGCGACCACTGTGTTTGGGGTTCACAGAATTATACGTCCCCCTTTCCACCACACATCTTGAGAAGGCACTAGCAATGCATCTGGTGATGATGTGGTGGAAACGACCCCAAGGCTGTGGCAGGGCCTTAGTGCTGAGGCAGGGAGAGCACATTTTTTACTTTTTTTTTTGCTTTCGCTACATGTACTTGATCTGGTAAATTTTATGTTTAGCGCCCTCAATTTTAATGCAAAAAAAGAAATTAATTATCTTCGTTACGTGTTTAGAAGAGAATGTATGTCTCACCGTAGTTTGGTATGCCGTTCGTTGTTATGCAAATGAGTTTGTGCAGGTGTAATGGGAAAGATGGTATTGTTAGTAATTCGCAGTCAACACGCCACACTGTTGAATTTTGATTTTGTTAATCAATGTTCCTACATTGGTAGCGAAATGTCCGATTCATGCAAGATATTGTATTGTAATATGTTACGAATAAACGTTTATAGTAGTTGGTGTGTATGGCCGCACCGTCCCAGAATAAACATGTTTTAAACAGATAGTTTGTCTCCGATGATTTTTGTATGGGGTTAATGGAGAGTGAAATAAGATCAAATATAGAACATTTGCAAAGATGCCGATTTCCATACCGATTTCGAAGCTTAGACTAATTCCGCCGCCGGGCTAGGCCTTATACGAAGTCGAGTTTTTAAAGTAGAAAACTCCACCTAAAATGTTGAAGTCGCATCTGGATAGATGAATTTTTAACAAATATCATAAATAAAATAGGTGATTATGTATAGTATAATAAGTATAAGTGCAATTATGGGCTCTATTTTCATTATTAGCTCTGCCCTAAATATGGTGGGCTAGTAGGCCTACTGGAGACTTAATATTTAATTTCATATTTCAATGAATAGGTGCACTTTCCGGGGACAAGCTCTGTTGTCCTGGTGAGTCTTATATAGTTTGTTTCATATAATTTCAAATCATGTGCCATTTTTTCGGGCGGGAATCTATGCAGCTCTAGTTTTCAAAATTGTCTTTGCTCAGCCCCAAACATGGTGGGGTACTGAAGATTCTTATGCATGTTGTTTGAAAAAATAATAGATGTCATTTTCGGGGACCTTGCAGCTCTATTTTAAACAGTTTGGTATGCCGTCGTGGTTGTTATGCAAATGAGTTTGTGCATGTGTATTATGGGGAAGATAATATGTTAGTCATTCGCGGTCAACACGCCACACTGTTAAATTTTGATGCCGTTAATCTTTACATTAGAAGATTGTTCAAATCATGTAAATAAAACATTTTCCGGGCGGGAACCCAGCAGCTCTCGAAAATAACTCCAGGTGGAAAAGAAGCCGACCCATGAGTACTAAAAATGAAGGAGCACATGGGCTTCTTTTCGAGGCTTTATGGCAGTCTATTTAAGGAAAAATAATGCCATGCAACTTTGTTTCTGATTGTAAAAAAGGTCCACTTGTTTAGGCCTGACAATTACAACCCTTAAAATATCTCACTTTCAAAAACAATATTTATTTTCAATTAAAAAAAAAATAAATAAAAAAAATAAAATATCCGTAGAGGTTCGAACCCAATGCTGAGAGCACTCAAACCTGAGCATTACCCGTTACGCCACAAATCAGTACATGACTGAAGAGCTGATAATAGTCTATTTATATGAAATGAATGATCAATCCATGAAAAGTAATGCCATGCAACTTTGTTTCTGATTTTATTAAAAGGTCTACTTGTTTAGGCCTGACATTTACAACCCTCAAAATATTTCACTTTCAAAAACAATATTTATTTTCAATTTAAAAAAAAAATAAATAAAATAAAAATATCCGTAGAGGTTCGAACCCAATACTGAGAGCACTCAAACCTGAGCATTACCCGCTACGCCATAAAGTGGTACACACCGACCAGTTGATAATAGTCTATTTATACGTGTATTACGTAATTCATCATTACGTCATAAATATCATATTAACTTTGTTAAAACCAAAATGACCAGTTGGCTCAGGCGACTGAGCGTCGTGTTGACAACACGAATGTCGTGGGTTCGATTCCCACGCTGGTCGGTGGAATAGAGTTAAAGGTATGCGACCACTGTGTTTGGGGTTCACAGAATTATACGTCCCCCTTTCCACCACACATCTTGAGAAGGCACTAGCAATGCATCTGGTGATGATGTGGTGGAAACGACCCCAAGGCTGTGGCAGGGCCTTAGTGCTGAGGCAGGGAGAGCACATTTTTTACTTTTTTTTTTGCTTTCGCTACATGTACTTGATCTGGTAAATTTTATGTTTAGCGCCCTCAATTTTAATGCAAAAAAAGAAATTAATTATCTTCGTTACGTGTTTAGAAGAGAATGTATGTCTCACCGTAGTTTGGTATGCCGTTCGTTGTTATGCAAATGAGTTTGTGCAGGTGTAATGGGAAAGATGGTATTGTTAGTAATTCGCAGTCAACACGCCACACTGTTGAATTTTGATTTTGTTAATCAATGTTCCTACATTGGTAGCGAAATGTCCGATTCATGCAAGATATTGTATTGTAATATGTTACGAATAAACGTTTATAGTAGTTGGTGTGTATGGCCGCACCGTCCCAGAATAAACATGTTTTAAACAGATAGTTTGTCTCCGATGATTTTTGTATGGGGTTAATGGAGAGTGAAATAAGATCAAATATAGAACATTTGCAAAGATGCCGATTTCCATACCGATTTCGAAGCTTAGACTAATTCCGCCGCCGGGCTAGGCCTTATACGAAGTCGAGTTTTTAAAGTAGAAAACTCCACCTAAAATGTTGAAGTCGCATCTGGATAGATGAATTTTTAACAAATATCATAAATAAAATAGGTGATTATGTATAGTATAATAAGTATAAGTGCAATTATGGGCTCTATTTTCATTATTAGCTCTGCCCTAAATATGGTGGGCTAGTAGGCCTACTGGAGACTTAATATTTAATTTCATATTTCAATGAATAGGTGCACTTTCCGGGGACAAGCTCTGTTGTCCTGGTGAGTCTTATATAGTTTGTTTCATATAATTTCAAATCATGTGCCATTTTTTCGGGCGGGAATCTATGCAGCTCTAGTTTTCAAAATTGTCTTTGCTCAGCCCCAAACATGGTGGGGTACTGAAGATTCTTATGCATGTTGTTTGAAAAAATAATAGATGTCATTTTCGGGGACCTTGCAGCTCTATTTTAAACAGTTTGGTATGCCGTCGTGGTTGTTATGCAAATGAGTTTGTGCATGTGTATTATGGGGAAGATAATATGTTAGTCATTCGCGGTCAACACGCCACACTGTTAAATTTTGATGCCGTTAATCTTTACATTAGAAGATTGTTCAAATCATGTAAATAAAACATTTTCCGGGCGGGAACCCAGCAGCTCTCGAAAATAACTCCAGGTGGAAAAGAAGCCGACCCATGAGTACTAAAAATGAAGGAGCACATGGGCTTCTTTTCGAGGCTTTATGGCAGTCTATTTAAGGAAAAATAATGCCATGCAACTTTGTTTCTGATTGTAAAAAAGGTCCACTTGTTTAGGCCTGACAATTACAACCCTTAAAATATCTCACTTTCAAAAACAATATTTATTTTCAATAAAAAAAAAAATAAATAAAAAAATAAAATATCCGTAGAGGTTCGAACCCAATGCTGAGAGCACTCAAACCTGAGCATTACCCGTTACGCCACAAATCAGTACATGACTGAAGAGCTGATAATAGTCTATTTATATGAAATGAATGATCAATCCATGAAAAGTAATGCTGTTAATCTTTAGAAGATTGTTCAAATCATGTAAATAAAACATTTTCCGGGCGGAACTCAGCAGCTCCCCTCTTTTAGTTTGCAAAAGTATTCTCGAAAAGAACTCCATGTGGAAAAGAAGCCCACTCAAGAGTACTAAAAATGAAGGTGCACTTTCCGGGGACACTAAATAAGTATTTATGTTAGACAAACGCAAGCTATTAAAATCACTGATATGGCTTGAAACTAATTTTTCTTTTGCATTACGGATGGAGTAACCGACATTGAACATATATACCAAGTTTGAATTATTGTTGAATTCCAGAAGTATTTTTTCTGGATGTTTTTGTATGTGACTATTTCGCTGTGCTCCACCACTGGCGCCAAATTGGATCCACTGGAGCACAGTGTATTAACATACGAAAATATATTGAAACTTAATTGTGTCCACTCGGGCACAGTTATTAACATACGAAAAGATATTAACATTCAATGACTTATTTCTATTTTATATCACTTTGCATCACTGGTGCCAAATTGTGTCCACTTGAGTACAGTGTATTAACATACGAAAAGATATTGAAACTTAAGTGACTTCAAGTTAGGTCCACTTGAACACAGTGTATTACATACGAAAAGATATTGAAACTTAAGTGACTTTATTTCTATTTTATATCACTGTGCTCCCCTGGTGCCAAATTCTGTCCACTTGAGCACGGTGTTTTAACATACGAAAAGATATTAAAATTTAGTGACTTTATTTCTATTTTATATCACTGTGCTACCCTTGTGCTAAATTGGGTCCACTTGAGCAGTTACCGTAGTATAATAATAATAATTTATTGAAACTACACCTTTACAACGGTGGCACCCGTTCATACACGGTGCGTTCTATATACAGATAGACATTCAACAGATACAAATTAATAAAAACAAACAGATACAAAATAAAACTATCAACCGCCGACTCGATCGCGGCTATCGTAGTCGTACAGCACTTATGCAAAATACAATGAGTTAAAAAGAAAAGAAATACAAACAATTTTTAAGTAGTACAGTAACTGAAAAAAAAAAAAACAACAAAAAATATTGTACCAAAATTAAAAAAAAAAAAAATAGTAATATTAAAAACTCAAAATAAAAAGATCTCTATACCGCAACAAAACAAAAACATTACATGCTATCTGCGAGTTGTATAAGATTGTTTCGTATTTTCCATGATCTTGCTAGGTATGCATTACTAAGAAAATCGATGATGTACAAACTAAACGCGCACGCGTATAGAGCGTGCATGGAGCGCACAGAGCAATATATTGAAAGAGTTCCGAAATTGAAGGCAGTAATGGCGTTCCATACTCTTGCACCACCATGTGCCTGGCTGCTGCATGCTGCTGCTGCTGCTGCCGAGCACCAAAGTACCAGTCGGCGCACGAGGCCGATGAAACGTAGGTATCGACTAGGCCTAGTATTGTTATATTAAAATTCTATAATATTAATAATTGCTACTGCACTTTTGCACCTCTCTCGGGATCATCCCGGATCACGGGCATTTTAGGTACCGGGCTTTTTTATAGGGTTATTCCATTCGAAAAAATAGGGGTGCATTGTGTATTAAATCGTGGATTGTATTTAACTAACAGTTGACCCAGAACAGACTGGTGACGTTTCGAATGTTCCACTTTAGCTACGGGGGAGGTAAGTTAATGTACAGTGTATTACACAACACACAATTAATTGATACTAACGACAATGTTATTTTTATTCTCTTCTACAGGTCATTTCACATTTCTTTTACCACAGTTGTTTTGATGTATGGTTAAAGTGAATTATTTATTTAAGTAAATTAATAATAGAACTTAAACTTAGCTTTGTAAAAAATCAAAAACAATAACAGTTAAAGTATTCAAAATTGTTTTATTCTCAAAATAATTAAGTAAATTTAAATAAGTAAACGTAAAATATAAATGTTTATTCTCAATCGTTTAACAATGTTTTTGTTCCTAAATTCTTCAAATAATTAGAAAAGTAAATTAGAAACTTTAACTTAAAATAAAAATTTTATTCTGAATCTTTTAACTATTAACAATGTTTTTATTTATTTTTATGCTTAAACTAAACTTAGGCCTGTGGATACATTTCAGCGATATGCGCTAATATAGTGTCAAATGCGGTCTCTAAATTCTTGCCGTGTTCCTCTCGCCACATAAATTCATCCAGGTATTCGCCTAGCCATTCTCGTTTCACTCCTCTCATATTCTTGAATTTAGATTTCGCTTTACACCAGTATGATTCGATGTTTTGGGTGTGTGTCCCATCTACGGGGTTGACGAAGTGGCGGGAGTGGTTGACGGTGCGGTGACTCTCAATTGTTGGTATTTCCGCAACACGGCGATATGCAGCCCACTGGTCCGAATGAATGATAGTTCCAGGTAGAGTCTTTGCCTCGATGATTGGTAACAGTGTTGCAGCAGATCTGTCGGGTACAATTTCCATGTGTCCCTTTGCTGGCGTTGTGGTCGTGTCTACTAGTCCAAACACCCAGACTTCTTCGGCTGGTGCACGGCCTCTACCATTCTGAAAGATAAATAATAAAAACCCATATAAATACACATAGAAAAATTAAATTAAAAAAAGGGAAGCTGTTGGTTAAAATCATAGTTAAGGAGCTGGAGAAAAGATATGTCAAAGAGTAAGCATGTCACATAATAATTATGTCAAGTTAAAATAAAAAGGAGACATAATAAAAATAAATGCAATAGTTACCTTACGAGAGTGGCTGAAGCAGCTCTCATCAATTTGGACAACAACTCCAGGTCCACCAAGAAGAGTCGGCGTGTCGATGAGTTTTCGAGAGCAGACATCTCGCAGGTACCGAAATTGCTGTATTACCTGTTTCGGCTTTAGTCCTGTGAGTACCGTAGTCTAAAAGAGAAGAGTATAATTTAATACATAAGAATTATTTTAGTAATATTACAGGGGTATAATCACGATTTTTTGTTATGAGCTGTACAAACTGCAGGATAAAACATTGTAATAAAGGACTGTCACAAAAATATTTATCATACCAAATTAATCACAAGAGTAGATCGTTTTTGGTAACATTGTAGTGGGCATGATTGAAATGGCAGGAGAGACAAGAGTGTAATTTAATACATAAGAATGAGTAGATGTTCGTTTTGGTAACATGACAATGGACATAAAATGGCAGGATAGACAAAATAATGAATGTAAGAAATGTTAGTAGCCTAATTCACAAAAAAAAAAACAGTACGTACTTGCTTTACTGGTATATCAAGTGACCAAAAATACACCAACTGTAGCCATTGATCCATAAGTAATTTCATCCCAGATAGAAAAGTTCCCTGTCGCAAAGAAACAGTGCGGCGGCATCTATGGCATCGCCAGGTCAAGCCATCAGAACCTATAAAAAAATTGTTTGAATTAGTAATTTTTTAATATAAATAGATCAACAACATATATTTAAAATATTACAATATACCGTATGACATGCTCAATTCAATTTGCTTTGTTGTGTCGGTAGCAAGTAAAATAACAAACATTGATCCTTTTACTAACATTTAAAGTGCTACTTCTTAAACAACCTACTTATTAAATAGCAAAGTATCAAAATATCATCACAATTCCATAATTATAGCCGCATGGTAAAAAAGTGTGTAATATTGAAAAAACGAGAATAAACTTACGAGCACGAGTTGATATGTACATAGGTGTCACACAATGTACACAGTCTTTATCTCTCGGAAAGAGTCCTCTTCTCTGGAAAAATTCAAGGTAGTCATCTCGGCTATTGAAACGATGGTTTCCAATCGCTGGCAGCATGATAGTAAGTAATTTGTAGATTTCGATATAAAGTTCGCAAGATAAATTAGGAAAATGGTGAATACTCTGAAAACTAACTCCATTTTATACTATTTTGCAGTCACCGACAAAGCTAACTTCGTTTTCATACTCTTATTTTATCGGCGTGCGCAAACAACTTCGTAAATCGTACATTCTTTCGCGCAAAACAAAGCGTTTGATGCGGTGCGCTCAAAGTAACAACACCTATTGTTTCGCCCCACCAAAGGTGATATTTTTGCGGTGCCCACAAAAGCAACACATAAAACAATATAATTTTTAATAGATATCAGTTTCCATCTCAATTTTTATATGGATATAGAAAATACAATATTACATAGAATGTACAAGAAATTGTTTTCAAATGTACAGTTAGTTCAAAACACACATGTTATGTGTTGGAAAAATGTGTATAACAAACTAACGTAAAAACTCTTTATTTTATAATTATAAGCAATCTAGTACTGTAGGCGTAAAGGTTTGTTTATTATTAGATTAATTTTTACTTGTGTTATGTTCATCTCTACATTTTTGTTAACCAGGAATATCTGGTCTCTTTGACCAGTTTATTGTCATCACTGATTGACCAGGATATCTGGTGAAGTGATACCAGTTTATTGTCATCACTGATTGACCAGGATATCAGGTTGTTTTTAAAGTGCAGTCTAGGCCCAACAAATATTTGTCTCCTTGTCGGTTTTTTATAGTGATATAAACATCACCTAAGTTGATAAGCCATACAGTAGTATTATTATATTGTAACACAGGCAAAATGAGAATTCCGTAGTCCCATAATCTTACCTAAAATAAAGTTACATTTACTTGTTCTTGTTTTCTTCAAGTCGTCGTCATTGATGATTCCTTTGACAATGAGTGAGAGAGACCAGCAATATATGATTCAACATAATTATGTTTATTTATTACACTTGTATATTTATTTATTTTCATTTTACTTTTTAATAATATTGAATAATTACACAAGGTAACAAAAACCAATACGATTTATAGATTATTGTCGAGAAGGACTCCAGTGTAAATATAGATAAAAACGTGTAAAGAACTTCGGGGAACGGTGTAGTATAGGAGAAAAGATGTTTATTTTAATTATTTTTAGAAATTTGTACATAGAAGACTCTAAATCTTATAAAATTATAGGATCTATGTACACATTGCTAAAAAAAATTATAGGGCGTTGATTCATGACTCATTGGCTAGATAATGGACAAAGCTTTCCATTTACGTCTCCATTGTTGTTACGCACCTATAGTATACGGCTTCCATTGTTTTCATTGGGACTGCCTGGCCAAGTCTCTAGCATCGTGTTACATAGGCCTAATATAACATAGTTAAAATTAAATGTAAACAAAATAATATATGGATTACGTACTTGAAATAACATATTATTTATTGGTTCTTATATTTTTTCTAAGTCGCACACGCATTACATAGGCTTAATATAACAGTTAAAATTAAATGTAAACAAAATAATATATGGAGATTGATACTTGAAATAACGTATTTATATTGCTTCTTATATTCTTTCTATAGTTTGATTCTACAATAGCCTCAAGTTACAACTCTGCAATGAAATATTAAATACATTGTAAATGTATACATAAAATGACTGTACAAAAACACAATATAATTAAAATGTTCAAATATATATTTGCACATAAAAAGTGTAGGCCTAAAAAAATACACTGTACATTAATTTACCTCCCCCGTAGCTAAAGTGGAACATTCGAAACGTCACCAGTCCGTTCTGGGTCAACTGTTAGTTAAATACAATCCACGACTTAATACACAATGCACCCCTATTTTTTCGAATGGAATAACCCTATAAAAAAGCCCGGTACCTAAAATGCCCGTGATCCATCATCCCTCTCTCGAGTGGTTATATGGAATGACCGTGAAGTTGTATGCCCAGAGAGAGAGAGGCCTTGTTGTTGTGTACGAAAAGTACAGTAGCGGGGTCTGTAGGTTCTAGGCCGCGCCGGTTTATGATGATTTCGGTGGCGTCTGAAATCGGTCAAATGGTTACAGTGCATTTCGGCCGCCGGTTATGAAACGACCAAATTCATGAAACTCCATAAAGGACAAAATATGGCAAGATCATTTCGGCCACCAGGTTTGGCGCGCCAAATTGAAATAGCCAGAAATAACTGTACAGTATTACAGTGAAAAAAATAACTTTACCAAGTCTATGGAACGCCACAGAGAACTATGGTCATTTAAACCAGAAATCAGTTGTGCAATGGGCTAATAGTAAATACATTTTGTTTTTGCCGTATATTTAAAGTTATATTACAGTATTTTACCGTCTGAATATTTTGGTCAAAATGAATATTGATTTTTTATTTTACAGGTCTCGAAGATGCGTGTGCTTTGTAAAAATGTGTTTCTTTAAATATAATAAATGTAAAACATACGAATAAAAGTGTTTTTGACTGGTACATAAAAAAACTTCAGCATCACCTCTTATTAAAAAAATATCATTAATATTCACTGTAGTGATGGCAATGTGCACGCCATAAATATCGCTGCTGTTTCTGGAATTGAAGACCGCCGATTGGGCTTAATAATACAGTCTTTAGTAAAATATTAACATTTTAACACACATGGCGTGTCATACATACCGTATATTTCGATGTATAAGTCGCACCTGTGTATAAGACGCACCCCCTAACTGAGAGTAAAATATCGGTATTTTTTATATCGTCGATGTATAAGACGCACTTTATATTTCATCAAAACAATGTTTTTTTAAATTGTAATCAATATTATTGTAATAATATATTTTGTTATATCTACAACGGCGGCCTTTAGTTAGGTTTTTTCTTACCTAGGCTCGGCCGCACCCAGCCTCAACAAGTTCTTTCTAACTTGTTATTCACGAGTTTCGCACCCGCAACATCGAGTGCATGACCGTGTGTGTAACACACGCACGTGTGTGGGCTAGCCTCGCTCGATCATTTCGAGAGGGCGCACGTTTTCACAGACAATCGTATTCGATTAGTATCTATGTATCCGAGAAGTCCATGCTATAATCAACTGGAGAATATACTAGTCGAATACCGTACACCATGTGGCCGCCGAGAAGGGCTTGCGCTGGGGGTACAGCGGTCGGCGATCGTGCGTAAAACTATAAATAAATACTATTCCAATCCAATCGTAAACATTTACAAATGAAATTTTAACGGAGCGCCTAAAACAGCTCCATAATGAACAAATCTTTTCATATTTAGTATAACATCACGCTAAAATGGATTGAAAACTAGGCAGAAGCAGGTTGCCGTTACGTTAGTACACTGTAGCTAGGCCTAGCCTACTCAGGCCTAGCCTAGCCAACGAGGTGACGATAGGGCCTATATGTACAATCTGTGTGGTGAGGCATTTATGTTCGGTGTATAAGACGCACCCTTAATTTAGAGGTCAAATTTGCGTGTCAAAAGTGCGACTTATACACCGAAATATACGGTATTCAAGAAAAATTACAATTCTGGCGGCCGAAATGAACAATACATATTTTGTCCTTTTTGGCGTTTCATGAATTTGGCAATTCCATAACCAGCGGCCGAAATGACTGGCGGCCGAAATGATCAGACACCGGTCAAATGAATGAGCTTTATTTTGATGTGTCAAAATTGTGCAGCGAACTGGCGATCAAAATGGATCAAAATGTTGTCAAACTCGGCTACTTTCAACTGAATTTAATCAAAATTTTAGCGTAGATCGTGAATAAATTGTTAGGCTTGAGGAAAATACATGTTTTTAAAACTCTCTTTTTTCAAAATTTTAATTAAATTTCGGGACATATTCTTAAAGAGTGAAATATTTTGAAAATGCAAAAACATCTGGCAGGGTAGTCGATTTGGACGTATTTTGACTGATTACGTGAATTTTGAAATGCCGACAAAGAGAGGGTTTTGCCAGAATGGGTCACATATCAATACAAATCAATTTTTTGCTGTTGGCCTAAACAAAATTTGGATGCTTGGTTAGTACAGAGAGAGGCCAAAATGTCAATATGGTAAAAGTTAGGACTGTGTAACTTCTTGATAACTAATGGGTGTATTGGAATATTTTTTTTGCCAAACTACTCGGACCCATATTTCTATTCACTCTAGTAATGGGAAACTTTTGCCCAAAGTGGACAGAAACCCCTTTTCTTACCAATGATCAAGAAATTGGCCATATGAATATCTCATCAACCACTGGTCAGAAAGTGATAATTGTGGTCTCAAATTATTTGTTTGTTCTAATGTAATAAAAATCATAAAACTGTCAAAAAACCTCTAATTTTGACCTTTGACATATAATCGGCACAAACATTTTTTGGCTTGGAGCATATTTCTATTTATCACTTTAATGGACAACTTTTGCCAAAAATGACTGTGAAACTTTATTTTTGATCATTGATCAAGGAAATAACCATATCAATATCTCAGCAACCACTAGTCAGAAAGTTATAATTTTAGTCTCAAATTATATTTATATTTGCTCTAATACTATACTACTACTACTGCGTCGAGCTTGCTCGGATTCTTTTGACTACTTCTTTCCAGCCGTCTCTGTTCATCATTGCTCCTGGTAGCTCTTCAATTTTATGGCCGGAGTCTGCAACTAATTGGTCAATGAATGATTTTGGGGGCCTGCCTGGTCTTCTTGCCCCATGTGATGGCATTCAGAGCATAAGTTCGCTAATCAGTTCACTTTTGTTGCGGAAAGAGTGTCCAACAAAGCGGACTCTTCTTTCTTTGATGACATCGGTGATCTTGCGAAGATTCCCATATAGCTGAGCGTTCGAGAGGTGCTCTTGCCACGAAACGTTAAGAACGGCTCGTAGCATCCTAGTATATGTTCCGTTTAGAGTGTTTTCAAGTTTCTTAGTTAGGGTCCATGTCGATGACCCGTAGAGAAGGACAGACTCGACTGTGGTCTTAAAGAGATTTTTCTTCATGTTGTTTGAGATGTTGGACTTCCATATGACAGTCAGGCGTTTGAGAGCTGACCAGGCTTTGCTCATACGTATATCAACGTCTTTTGCTGTTGAGGCAATGTTGCTGCCAAGATAGGTGAACTGGTCGACTTGTTTGAGAGCGTATCCGGAGCTAGTTTGAATTTGACCTTGACAGTTTACGTTCATACTTTCTGTCTTTTTGGCATTTAAGTGAAGGCCGATTGAGGATGCAGCATTTTCAAGGGCGTGTAGGAGGGTTGTTGCTCCAGCGATCGTGTTCGACAACAGGGCTATATCGTCAGCATAATCAGCGTCAGTTACCAATGTCGCAGGGAACCTCTTACTGATTCTTGGCTTCAAAGTTAAGCCGTGTTTGTTGAGTGGATCAATAGCCGAGCGGAGAACATAATCAAGACAGATGATGAAGATGTAGGGAGCGGAGTATCTCCTTGAAGGACGCCTGCTTTTACCTGAAACGGATCAGTATCACCATCTGGAGAACGAACCAGGGCACTTGAGTTTTTGTACAGCATCATTATGGCCTTGACAATCTCAAGTGGAATTTTGTAGACGAGAAGAATTTTAAGCATCTTTTCACGATGGATAGAATCGAAGGCTTTTGCGAAATCTACAAAGAGGAGGACTGCAGGAAGATTTTTGTCACGCACTCCCTCAAGTATTCTCCTAATTGTGAGAATCTGGCTGCTTGCTGAACGTCCCTGTCTAAAACCATTTTGGTTTTTACGAAGTATTGTCTCGATCCATGGTTGTATTCTATTCAAGAGCATGAGATTGTAAATCTTGGCAGCAATGGAGGTGAGAGTTATTCCTCTGTAGTTTTCGACCTTTCCAAGATCTCCTTTTTTTGGAAAAGGTAGTATGCAGCCTCTTGTCCAGTAGTGAATAGGTCTTTGTTCATAGACCTCATTGCAACACTTCAAGAGTACGTTGTTAAAATGTTTCGTTTTCCACACTTCAGGAGGAATCCCATCAAGTCCTGGGGATTTTCCATTTTTCATTTTTGTGAGTGCTTTGTTTAACTCTTTGTCGTTAAAAGGACCGATTTTGATGTTAGATTCCGTCTGTGCTGGAAATAGCTCAATGGTTTCCACATTGGTTATATTGGGAATGTTGCCAAGAAGGTTCTTGAAGTGGTTTTTCCATTGATTTAGACGATCATTTTGACTGGTGGCTTTCAGCTTTGCTTGACTAATGCGCTTTCTACCTGAGATTTCATTAATCGTATTCCAGGCCATCGATGATTGCTTATTCACCGAATATTGCTTAATCGAGTCAATCTTAGTTTGCAGATAGGTTTTCATTTCGATTTGATAGAGCCTCGTCAATTGTAACTTCTCTCTGTTGAATTTTGAGATGTTTTGGGGTGTAGGGTTACCATTTTTACGAGTTGCTGATCGTTTGATCCTCTCTCGTTGGTCTTGAATAGCCTGCGTTTCCCAGGGTACTCTTTTGCGTTTTTTAGGTTTCAAGGGAATACAGTTGGAAGCGGCTTCCCGGTGTGCTTTCACAAAGTTTTCATAGGTGGTATCTGGATTGTCGATCACACTTTCATCTTGGAGAGCATCAAATCGATTTCTAAGTTCAATGGTGAACCGCTCGAGGGTATTACCATCGTGTATTAAGGACTTCCAATAATATGGCGGAGGATTATCAAGTTTTTTGTTGTTTGCTCGAAGACTCAGTCGTATACGGCTGGAAACGATGCGATGATCTGATATCACACTGGCAAAACTGTTATATGCTTCGCAGTTTAAGCAGCTGTTTTTCCATTTGTGGTTTATAAGAAGGTAGTCAAGTTGAGCTTTTCTACCGTTTGCATATTGGAAGGTCCAAAGTTTACCCATTCTCTTTTGAAACTTGGTATTCAGAGCCAGCAGCCGGTTTTCAACAGCAAACTCCCGAAAAAGTTCACCGTTTCGGTGTGTCTGATCATGAAAGGAAAAAGTTTTGTTATTTTCCATGCTAATTTGAGCGTTGAAATCTCCTCCAATCAATAAAAGATTATGTTTTGGAACATCTCTAACTAACGAGGATAGTTCGATGTAGAATTGAGTGACCAAATCTTCATCTGCTACGTTTGTAGGACTGTAGCAAGAGATAATTGTGGTTTCTGGGTTACCGTTGAAGTTTGCAATATTAATTCTGGAGTTGATTTTCTCGATTTTGTTAAGGGATTTAATTGCTCTGGGGCTTAGGAGTAAGCCGACGCCTCCTATGGTAGCATTTATGTCATTTTTCGTAGCAGAGCTTGTGATGAGGGTCCAACCTTTGCCAGCATCTTTGTATTCTAATTCGTTGGCTTCGTGAAATATGCGATGTTCTTGAATACACACAACGTCAATTTTCCAATTTATCGAGTTTGCGATAAGTTCAGGTATCTGATTGATAGTGTTCAAAGTACGAACATTAAAGGTTGAGATAATGATGAAGTTTTTGCATTTCAGCAAGTTCATTTTTGTTTTTGTTTTTGGATCTCTAGCTGACTTTTCGGACTCCGCTGGAGAATCCAGGACAGCGGTAGAACGCGCTCCTTGGTTAACCGCGCGACGAGCGATGCGGGATGAACGTCGGGGAAATTGTGTAGTCGTTTAAATCTTTCGGTGGCTGAATATACTGACTGCGCTCGCCAATTCTACAGCCAGTTAAAAATAGTTATAACTTGTCGAAAACTACTTCCAGACACAGAGGTTACAACTACCACTTTGCCGCCAGATGCTGGAACAGTCGCGCCATGGGTTTGGTTGGGTTGCACTATCTTTGTCTGGTTTCTCCCCTTTGACCTGTCTGGCTTGGGTAACCCTACCAGGAGCCAAGGCTCCCACCAGCATAGCTCTCCGGATCAACAAAACACGCAAGCCAATCCACCATGTCAAGGTTTAGTGCAAGGCTCTAATAATACAACAGAAATACTGTACACAAAATGTTAGCTGGTACAAACATTTTTGCGTGGATGTTGTCTTTGCTTGATATCAAAATACACTCATGTTGATATCACTCTAATGAGAACAATTGACCACTGATCAAGAAAATGACCATAGAAATATTTAGCAGCCAGGTCACAAACAACTAGACAACTAAACTAAATTTTTTGGCTTTCTTCTTACAAATCATATTAATTATTATTGTACACTTCCATTACAGAAGTATGGCTGAAATGTTGCAATGTAACATGGATAATGTGTTTGATACAGTATTAGGAAATCTTCAATTAATACTTGATGAATTGCATGGAGGAGAAACCAGAAGACAAATCGGTGAACACTTTAAGCTTGAAGATTTTTGGATCAAGATAGGTTTGTTTTTTATACCCTTATCTGCGTAAATTATTACAACTTGTAACAAGTTGTAACCAGGCTTTTGTACTGTATGTATACACTTCAGACACAAGTGGCATTTGCACAATTTATGCTCTTGTTAATACCGAATCTAACAAATTGATGGTGTTGTGAAATAAGGTGACAAGTGTTTCACAGAAGGCCTACTAGGAAATGAAGGGTGTGCGTTTATTTGAGGGAACTGTTTGTTTTGGCCAGGCGTTAATTTTTTTGGTGCAATATGGTAAAATGTATAATCAAATGAATACAGTACCGCTAGATATGAAAAAAAACAACACCACAATTAATATCAAGAAGTGATCAAATACAGTAAAAATTGTATCAAAATGGAAATGTGTTGTAATACAATATTGTGTATATATGCATGATGGTAGGGCGTTTAATCGAGAAAATAAATAAACGCCAGGGAGGTGTTTATTCCAAATGATGTTTTATGGGGGCGTTTATTTAAACCGGGGCGTTTATTCAAATTCATGGTACAAAATGTAAATGTAAAATGGAATGGTCCTTGACCACATATCTATCTGTATATTCATTTTGGTAAAGATCTTGTAATTACTTTTTGAGTAATCCTGCTAACAGTGGGAAAGCCACAATATTTGTAAATTTAGCTGATTATGGGAAAAATATTATTAGTGAAACAAATTCATAAATGGTTTTAATATATTGTCATGTAAAATTAAATGTTTTTGAACAAAATGATAATCTGTAATATAATGGCAAAATCAACCAAGATGTCTTTTTTCCGAAATTGTACCCTAAAAAATGTTTAAAATAAAATATTTAGAAAAATTGAACAGTCCTTTAAAAAGATCTTTAAAAATGAATAATCTACAGAATACGTTATTAAGATACAAAATTTGGTAAGTGGGATGCAGCTCCGACTATTCAAACTAAAGATACCTCTATTTGTTCCATCGAAAAGTAGCGAAACCGCCATTTTGTAAACACATTGTGTTTATGAATTTATTTATAGCGAACGATATACGCGATGTTTATTATTGTCCGAGTATTGTATTCATATAAATAAATACTGTACATTCCATTACAGCATATATTATTACTTGATTATTTATGACAATAAAAATTTTAGTTGAGGAATATTTATAATAACTATTATAATAACTTGTATACGAGTCCGAGGCCTAGCCCTATTTAGTGAGCGATTTTTCAGAAAAATTAATAAATATTATTTTAAAAATATATATATGTCTGGTTGTATTATATAATTATAATATTATATGATGGCCTAAAATGGGGGCTGTATTTTATTATTTAAATTACAGTATTACTATTATTATTTATTAAATCTACTAAATCAAATAAATGAAAAATAAAATAATAGTACTGAATAAAAAAAGAGAGTTTGGGAGGATCAGATCACCAATATTATTCTTGATAAAACAATTGATTATAATTTTTTTAATTCTGTGGGATGCACCTATTCACCTATTACTACAAATGTTCTTATTATTTTATGCCTTCTAGTGAGAATTAACTTTACCTGCCGCCCAACGTTAAACTCGGACATTTTTTCTACGTTAAACTCCAGCATATATGATAGCTGGGCAATTCAACCGAAGATACATACGGATAACCTGAATATAATGTCTCCCTTATGGACATTGTACGGATCTTCTAAACCGTATCCAGTTTGCCGCTTAAACTTAAAAAACCCAAGTTTCCTGATGGTACTTATTATTATCGCTGGAGACGTTTCTCCGAACCCAGGACCAATCAGAAACCCATGTTCAATTTGTAAAAAACCGATTGCGAAAACGCACAGGGCAATGAAATGCACTGAATGTAAATGTAACTACCATATCAAGTGCGGAAGAATAAATAAAATTGTATATGATAAGCAACGGAACTCGAAAGATAATTGGTTATGTCAAGAATGCCTCTTCAATCAGCTTCCGAATGATGAATGCATCAGTGACATTAATATTCATGACGAATTTACTGCCGACACAAATAATGTGAATGAAACCCAACAAGATGGACATACATGTACAGAAGACATTTACGAGCATTTAAGCGAGGAATTCAACGTGTTTAACAAAGGCCTACATTTTATTCACCTTAATGCGCGGTCATTAGTTAATAAAATGTCTGAACTAAGGCACATCGCATCGAAGACCAAAGCTACTGTTATATCCATCAGCGAGTCGTGGCTGGACGAATCCATCACCGATAACGAGATCAAAATTGATGGATATACAGCGCTCAGGAAGGACAGAAACCGGTCTGGTGGTGGAGTTTGTATCTACGTAAAAAATGAACGCGCCTTCACACGTAGAAATGATCTGGATATCGACGATTTTGAAGCAATTTGGATAAATATATATCTGCCTCGTTCAAAGGAAATTGTGATTGGTACATGCTACCGCCCTCCAAAACAGAATGTAACTTTATTTCAGAACAACTTTGAAGAAACTGTATCAAAAATCAAAGAGAGTAGTGAAATTTATATTCTTGGTGACTTTAACATATGTACTTTAAATATTAATCCAGTATCGCAAAGATATAATGATTGCCTTATAAGAAATGGTTTTAGTAATGTTATTAAGGATATAACTAGAATAGGAAAAGAAAAAAGCTCATGTTTGGACCACATTGTTACTAATGTACAAAATAATGTGAAGCAATCTGGAGTAATTAACATTGGCCTTAGTGACCATTTTCTTATTTATTGCACTAGAAAAATACCTAAGTCTCATGTTCATAAAAATGAACACAACTCCGCAAAATTACGATCTTTAAAAAACTATAATGTAAATAACTATCTTGAAACACTTAACGATATCGATTGGTCTGTTGTCACTAATAATGTCGATGTAAATATCGCGTGGTTAACTCTTAAAGATATCATCATTAAGGTGATCGACTCAATAGCGCCAATAAAAAAAGTTAGACTTAAACAAAACATAGCACCCTGGTTTACCTCCGAAATTGCCGATGAAATCAAAGTAAGAGACACACTTTTAAAACAATTCAAGAAAGATAAATCTAATCTAGATATATACAAATATTATTGTGCCTCTAGGAACAAAGCTCAGCGGCTGATCAAAAAAGCTAAATCTAATTATTTTCTCAATAAGATTGATGAAAATAAAGACAACCCTAAAAAATTATGGAAAACCCTCAAACAGCTCGGATACGAGAAGAAATGTAAAACAAACACTAAAATCGTTCTCGATGACAATGGTAAACAAACTTTCTGTCCAAAAGGCGTTGCCTCTCGTTTTAATGAGTTTTTCACGAATGTTGCGTCAACACTCGTCAAAAAACTCCCAAAATGCATAGGTTTTTTCACCATGTCCACTAACGATCTTCTTAAATACTACGTTAAATTAAAAGGAAAAATGTTTAAGCTAGAGCCTGTTACCATAGAATTTGTTAAAACTCAACTCGAAAGCCTAAATGTAAACAAAAGCGTCGGTCTAGATAATATTCCCTCAAGATTCTTACGTGACGGTGCGATAATCTTGGCTGAACCGATAGCTCATATCATTAACCTTTCGTTTAAAACTAATTGTTTTCCTCATGATCTTAAAACTGCTAAAGTTACCCCTCTATTTAAGAAAAATACTAGAACAAATGTTGAGAATTATCGGCCGATTAGTATTCTGCCTACGGTATCTAAGATTCTTGAAAAATCTGTAGCTATACAAGTTGAAAGGTATCTTTCCAAAAATAATATACTTTATGCCTATCAATCCGGTTTTCGGCAGGCCCATTCAACTGAAAGCAACCTCATAAATCTCATCGACGGTTTAAAAAACAATAAGTCCAAAGGCCCTCTTACTGGAATGGTTCTAATTGACTTACAAAAAGCTTTCGATACCGTCGATCATGTGATTTTAATTAACAAGCTAAAATGCATGGGTTTTAAGTGTACTGACTGGTTTCAATCTTATCTCGCTAACCGCACACAAGTTGTCAGTGTGAATGGTACCTGCTCTGAACCTCTTATAGTTACTCATGGTGTACCGCAAGGTAGCATCTTGGGCCCTATTCTTTTTCTATGTTATTTAAATGATATTGCTTCTTGTATTGATTCTGATGTTCAATTATTGCTTTATGCTGATGATTCTACGATTCTGTATTCTCATCACGATGCCACCAAAATCGCTCATAAATTAAGTACTGTCCTAGCTAAGTGCCAGGACTGGTTAACTGAAAACAAATTATCTTTACATGTTGGCAAAACCGAAAGTATTATCTTTGGTAGCAGAGCGAAGCTTAACAAAGTAAAAGAGTTTTCTGTAGAATTAATGGGCCGTAGAATCAAAAGTACTAAGCAAGTTAAATATTTGGGTATTGATTTAGACCAATATGTATCATGTGATATCATTGCAACTAGTGTTATCAGTAAAGTTAAGTCAAGGTTGAAGTTTTTACATAGGCAAAGTTCGTGCTTGAATAAAAAATGTCGTAAACTATTAAGCACTGCTTTAATACAATGTACATTTGACTATTCTGCCTCGGCATGGTACGGCGGTGTCAATAAGAATCTTAAACATAAATTACAAACTGCCCAAAACAAGATGGCACGTTTCATTTTAAATGTTGGTCCGAGGTCTCACATAGGTGCCAAAGAGCTTTCCGATCTTGGGTTTCTTAATGTCAGCCTCAGAAATAAGTTTTTAAGATTAAATTATGTTCACAAAATTCGTTATAACTTTAATACGCCTTCTTTCCTTAAGGATAACTTTTTGTTAATTTCTGATCATCACAACCATTTCACCAGGGGTACAACATTTAATTTTGTCACTCCTAAGGCTACTGGCGTTAATGATACGACTTTTTATTTCTTAGGTATCCGTGACTGGAACAGGCTCCCCAATTCACTCAAATCAATACAAAATAATGCAACCTTCAAAATAAAACTTAAAGAATATTTTAATAATGAACAGCTTGGTATTTCAGTTTAATTAAGCTATTTTTAATATTGTTTTTTTGATGTTTTCTTGTCTTGTATGTATTTTCTTGTTTTTTCATTTTTACTGAGTCATACTTAACGATAATTGTACTAGGCCCAACCACTCACTTTTCAGTCATTACGGATTGGACCCCATTGGAAATAAGTTTACTTTTTTGTCGACTTAATGGGTTATCCAGGTATTCTTTTTATACATTGTATATTTTAACTTTTATGTATGAATATCAAATAAAATCAATCAATCAAACAAAATGGACAACAAAACAGTAGTCAAATCGTACCACATTTCCCGAGTCCCGACTTCAGTCGCCGAATGTATTGTATTAGCTTAGGTTTCTTTGATTATCCAATTATACTTATTAGGAAATGTTTTTACCATAATAGGAAATGTTGGGCGGTTCTTAAATATTCATGAGAGCTTAAAATAAAGCAGCACTTATTTTTTTACACGATTTAACGGTCAAAACGCGTAGTGGCTTTCCCACTGCTAACAACAAACACACGCTACCGATTACATATACCTCCTTGGCGGAGCTAAATTACATATACCTCCTTGGCGGAGGTAAATAATAATAATAATTGAGGCCTGGCATCACAAAAGCGCAACCCAAACTTTTGAGATATTTAGCCTTGAAGTTCAGAATGTGAAAAACGGCCTAACCTATCCATTTTAAAATTTCAATAAAAAAAACGATACCATAAACACTTATCTTTAACATATCAAACTCTTGTTCATGAAAAAATATCACAAGTATGTGTATTTTACAATTATTTAAGTCGTTTCCATTGAAAATCATTAGGAAATTGTATTTTTGTTCACTCAAAAATGAACTTTCTTTACGGCGCTTTTGTAAACAAACCGCTAACCCGAATCACGTCGTTTGGTACCTATTTGTTCGAAAATATATCAGCTACCATAATTTTTAAACAACCTAAGTGATTTTTAAAAATCTATAGAGATAAATTACGCTCTCTGATTGGCTGACGCTTTTGTTTACGATGAAACAGCATGGCTTCCACCATAGTTTCTCAAATGAACGTTTCAACATTTTGTGAATATTTAGGTATTTATTTTTATCCATATATTTTTTTTAAAATAACAAAAAATATTAATTATTATGTACCACATGATATATTTTTGACTAGCTTGCCGTTATTGAAAAGAGAATAGCGAGTTTTGACAGAGAGTCTTGTCGCGTTGATTGGCGGGCTAGGCCAGGCCCAGCTAATCGGCGTCGCTACTTCATTGTTGATTTTCTCAAAATGAAGATTTCCTGAGCTAGAAGGCGACTTGTATGTTTTCATTAATAACTCTTATAATAAACCAATTTTAATAAACAACGGCTCATTTTAAAGCTTATTAAATATAGATTATGAATATAAAAAAATTTAAAAAATTATTAGTTCCGACACTATGCCGATTTTGTGATGCCATGCTTATATTGCGCTTTTCCAAGTTGAAAGAGTCCAAAGCGCTTAACATATTTTTTTTATATAAAAATAGAGATCTCAATTAATTAAATGACATATAGGAAATATATAAATATATAAAAATATAGGAGTCTCAGATATTAAAACTACTTGGGAAATAAGTAGATTCTTAACAGTATCTGATGGTTTCAGAATTTCACCACCAATATAAAGTTCATTTTTCTTATTATTAAAATTAACCTTTGGTGGAACCAAAACTAAAAGTTTTAAGCTTAAGCTGGACAACTTTTTTGTATAATTTTCAGACCTGCTAGTGATAGGGACAGAATTTTTCAAAAGCCGGCGAGCAGTCTTAGAGTAACAAGTAAACAGAAATTGGATTTTCTTGAGAACTACTTGTCCAAAAAACTTAATTTTTGTACAAGAGGCAAGAGTTATAATTTTAAACATAATTTGATTTAATTTACAGGTTTTTTTATACGAGTAGTTTTAAAAACTATTTGTTTTAAAATTCACCCGTTTGTTTTTGGCGTTGCTGTGCTATTGTTAGTCAACTGATACTATTGTTTTAGTTGAAATTCGCATACACATGCTTGTAGTGAAATTAGCCTAAATCACACACAGCATTAAGACACATATAAAATATATTACCGCCCCGGAGAAATCTTATGTAGCAGTAGGAGAATTTTACAGTAGGCCGAGGTACAGTATGCACTCTCGGAGTAGCTTTCTTGTTTAAAATGTAATTCTTTGCAAAATGTCGCAACTTTCGTGATTGAACAACGATCGCGAAAATAAAAGGCCCACAAAATTCTCAACGATGTTGTTTACCTAGCCTAGTCAGGCTTATATGGAAAAAAGGAATAAAAAATATTAATGCTAAACAGCTAATTTTGTATTCTTTGAAACATTCACAATCCCTGATTATTTATATTATTTGTTCAGATGTAATTAACACATTAAAATTAAATAAATTGTAACTCACCGAAAATGCTTCTCGGCCTGCGCCTCGCTTAAAACAATGATGAAATTCTTCTACAGCGATCAAGAAGTGTGGGAGGATTGATAGCCAAAATAATGTTCGAATTTGAATAAAAAAGCTTATAACATTGCTTTTTTTTTTCTTTTTTTATGAAATTAAATCATATAATAACTTGTAATGTGTCCATAAAGTAATTATAAAGTGGTCCGGTAGTAAACGGCAAAAATACCATCACCATGAGATTCATCCAGCCGGTGTCGCGTCCGTTTGTTGTTGTTGTAGAAACAAACAATAATTTGGTAGAGTACATTAATGATGGTGGTGTTCACTATCCAAGATCCTATTAAACACATTGTGTACCCAAAACGTTTATTTATGTACATCCCTAATTCCACATATTCTTTAATTTTACTGACGCTATTCAATTGTTGTTTGACGTTCATTGCAAATACATTCGCCAATTTGGTTCAACAAATTACACAAGAAACTCAAATCGCAAAAATAAAAGGTCGCGAAATAGTTGAAAATGTAAAATCGCAAAGTAGTTCACATCTAGTTTGCATTAAATGTATGGTGCAACATAAATTATATTATTAATATATGATAAACTAATAGTAATATACTATAGACTACACATACACAATGTATAATTTAATTTAATATCATAACTCAAATTCATTTCTTTGGATGGTGTAATTTTTCAAATCTATGTATTTTTTTCTATGTTTTATTTAAAGTCATTACAGTATAGTAAATTAATCTTCAACAATCAATATTAATTTAGAAATTTTTAAATTTTAATATAATTTTTTGATCCAATCATGATTTATTATAATTCTCAAAAAGAAAATCTTAGAATGTTTAATGTATTAATTTTAATTTTAAATGAAAGAAATAAATTTGAATTGAAAAAAAAGTTTAGTTTAATTTGATCTCTCAAATCTTATAAGACTAAGAAACAAAATACACTATTAATCTTTGAGTTTTGTAAATACTGTACTCTTCAAAATATATGTAAATTTGTTTGAATAATGATACTGGTCCTAGTGGAGCAATGGTCTGGGGAATGATGTCATTGGGGACGTGTCTAGGGAGACAAATAAAAAAGAAATATTGGGAAAAGTTTAGGGTGAAAAATGTCATGATGTTGAAAGGAAAATTATGAATTTTGAAATTATTTAGATACAGTACATTTTCCAGATCATGTCATAATTACCTGCAATACAGAAATGAATGTAAACATAGCTAACAAATTTAAGAATGATTTTTTTTTTGTTTTAGGCCAAGTATTTAAATCAATATCCAAGGAAGCAACCAAGTTATCTGTACTTTTTTCAAAGCCGCCTGTTCCAACTGTAGAAGAATGCCAATCAATGCTAAATTCCCTAGAAATGAATGCTGTTGCACTCATATCAGTTTTCTATGGATTACCAAAGAATAGAGGTAGAAACTGTGATTGAATATTTATTAATCCTATAATTACTTTACACTATAAAATTTAAAGTAGTGGTTTATTTTACTTTATTTAATCTCAACTTTATCAATTGTCTACGCTAAGTAGTTAAAGTATAAATTGACATAATTTTTTATTTTGTATCTGGATTTGGAATGCTTGGATTTTATAAATTTTATAAAAATATGGTGCTTGCTTTCGCTAGAAAACAAACCATACACATCTATTATATTGACACTTTAAAAAAATCTCTTTTTTTCAGGAATTGTTCTTAGAAAGTCTACTAAACAGGCTGTTGTTAATATTGTAGAAGCTGTAAAATTATTAGTTTCTAAGATTAAAACTAACCAATATCAATCGTAAGTATACCAAACTGAATATGTCGATTACCTCTGACTAAAGAAAACAAAATTAAATCCATTATGAATCAAGTGAATGATAGAAAAAAAGACAAAGCCCATAGTCAAGGTTTGAACAAATCTCCTTTTAGGCTTTTCAAACAGCAGCCAAATAGACTGGAAAAACCTAGCACATAATGATTTTTACTCCTTTTGTGGAAAAATGGCACGGTACTCAGATGCTAAAACTATAAATGTACACAATTGCTAAAATTGTACATTTTGACAAACTTTCAGGATTTTAATAGAAGCTTACAACTATAACTAATAATAATTTTAATTCATACCTAGATGCCATATCCAAGTACAGTGGCCATTTTTTTTGGTTTAACAACAAGAGTTAAAAACCAAATATTAAAATAATATTTTGGGTTACAATTACACTTTGTAAATAATTTTGGTGTAGATTTTATAGACCTATGACCTTATAATGTACTTTAAAGTAAATTGAAAGTAATTAGTATTAATAATAATGTAATATTAGTTTATTAAATTGTATAAAAAATGTTAGAGTTGTATTCATAACACCCTGAAAATTCATGAAGGAGAATATTATTATTCTCTTTCAGGAATTTCCAGAAGTCTTTAAAAGCTACTACCTATCAACTAAGGCGTCATTTCAAAATGTTTAAAAACGATGACTATGTGTTAAACGCATATTCTATTGCTCTCTAAACTTGACCGTGACTTTCAATTGTGAAACGATGTGAAAAACATAAATATGCACAGCTCATATATAGCTCCGCCTCCCAGTGCATGTTTGACTGAATATTTGCATAAACGCGATTAACCATAACGATAATAACTCGTTTTCTTCGTTACATACGTTTTATTCATTTAAAAAAAAATAAAAATGTAATAAAAGTAAGCTGGTTACGCTGTCGATCGACCGGTTTGAACAATGTTAGTATGTTCTTGTTAGGCCTAGACCTATCCTTGATTTGTGTGCGTTCTGATCCCATTGACATTAATAAACAACAGCAGTGAAAACTCATGACGTAAATTTTGCGATGCACCTGTGACGTCACAGCAATTTACGGCAACGCGATGGTTCTGAAATCATATGCACATCCCTAATACTTGTTAAAATATGGTCCTCGGTCACGTTGTCCTTTAAAGTATTGTTTAATTATACAGCTCAGCTAAGCCAGCTCAGACCTCCGACCAAAAGCTAGGCCCCAAGAGCTTGGCTGTCGCAGTAGCCAATCACTCCGATTCCCCGGCCACCACTCATTCCTGCCGCCATTTATACCAAACTACTAAACAAAAAATGCTTTTTTATTGTATACAGTCCTTAATAATATTGGATGGTTAGAATTTAATCCCTCCTACATGGTAGGTATGTTTATGTTTATGATAAAACAAAAGGCAATAAAAATGAGGTAAATGCCACTGATTATTATTATTATTCATTAGCCTTTAGTTAGTCTTGAAGGTTTTTCAATCATAATACATTACAACCTCACTTTTAAATCAGTATTTTAACTACTCCCCGTAATGCATAATTAACAATACTAACCTTAAGGCTTAACCACCAGAAAAGATACATAAACATAATCGGGTATGACGAGTAAGATATACATAAGAATATAAAATAAAAAGTAAAAAGACATAAGTAAAATAAAAAATTTAAAAAGTAAATAAATAAAAAAAACAATAGTATAAATTATTAAATAAATGAATCATAAGTGTTTAAACTTTAGCATTTGCATAAGTAATAATAAGTTACATAGTATTTAAGTACAGTTCAAGTTATTGATCATGATAATAAATTACCCAAGTTAAAATTGCAACATTTTATTTGCACACTGTAGGTGCTAGACTGAGTAAAGAATTCATATGAAGTACAATTCACAGGAAGAGATTGTTTATGTAGTTAAGTTATGCAAGCATCCACATCAGTGCCGATCCACATCATTGTTCATTTGGCTAGTCTATTGTATCTATTTTCTGTGTGGTATTTTAATAGAAACTGTATTCTATTCTACACAGAAGTCGTATTTTTGGTAAAAGTGAACAAATTCCAGACTTAAGCGTGGTTCCCACTAGCGACGCAACGCAAGGACGTAACGCAACGCAAGTGAATTGACCAATCACAAGCGATGGCTTATTCGCTTGTGATTGCTAACTGTCTATAACTTCGCTTGTCATTGGTTAAAACGCTTGCGTTGCGTTTACGTCCTTGCGTTACGTTCTAGTGGGAACCAAGCTTTACATACACTATTATAATATTTGTCTTGTTGACATAGGTTGCATTGTTTAATAATAATACTGTATTAGAATGGTTCACTTTCTTCCATTTAATTTCGTATTTAATGTTCTCGTTTTCAAACATATATACATTCCACTACGGAAAGAACTTGTTATGTCCAATTATTTTATTTTTTAAAAATATTATTCATTCAAAACCAACAGCGATAATTACCGCCATTTACAGGTTCGATACGATACGTACAATACATCAAAAACAAGTAACAATAAAATATAACGTAATGATATTATCATTAAACTCGCTGATAAAGACTTTGCTATTGTCGCTATGAACATCAAATTATATGAAGAGGGATCCCTAAGACAACTAAACAATCCTCTTCGTTATCGTAAACTTGCAATGGACTGGGAATTGCCGATAATGTAGTAAAATCTGTTTCTTTGATGGTCAAGAAATGTCCATTGATCCAAATATTGGACCTCATTTGGCACAGGTCAATCAAGTTCCAGGCGGATTTAACTTTCTACCTAAATCCACAAAGCAGGATATCCTGGTAGACCCATCATTTCGAGCAATGGCACTGCTACAGAGAGAATTTCTGAATAAGTGGATGATTTACTTAGACCATATGTGACTGATATCCTGTCATACAATTTACATTCAGGACTCCACGGACTTCAATCGGAAAATTAACCAAAATTTTCCTAATAATATTGTTCTGGCTACATTAGATGTTTGATCATTGCATACTAACTACTTCTCATGATGAGGAGGGAAAGTGACCCAAATACTTAGTGTCCGTTGTGTTCAATGTGAAAACGATTTCAGAATAGTATTGAATCGCGATGTTTGCGTTAATCGCGTCTTTAACCGACATAATAGTAGGCGGTACTAAGCTTTTGAATATTCAATGAGTAAAATTAATGAGCTGGTTTCAGATGCTCAACGCGTTAAACGACAGAGAATTCTGGACCAACATGAGACCGCGTTTCACGCAGAATCATCGTTTTTAAACATTTTGACGTGATGCCTCACTCACTTTCATATTAAATATGAAATTGTAAAGCAGTTGATAGGTAGTAACCTCTAAAGACATTTGTTAAAAATTAAGCCTGTTCAAATACCATGGCTTTTGTAAGACTATAACAAAATCATTGTTACCAACAATAATGCATTAATTAACATTGCCGACAATGAGTATTTTATCATAATTAAAGGTGGCCACAACTATACTTGAATAGGGACTGTAGCAGTAACTGAAAAGTAATATTAAGTAACAGCAAACATAATATTATTTGTTGGTTGTTAGCCTTCTTTATTCACTTGTTTTGATAATTTCTATTATTTTTGTATACAGATCACAAAGTCAGCTTCAGTCAACTGGTAGTGTTTGGGAAGTATGTGATCTATTTGATAGTCTTCCTAAAAACAACAAAACAGCTGTCCTCATTAAAATAACCCAAGTGAAAGATTTAGTGAAAGATGCAGTGTTGGAATTAGAAGAGGTATATATTATAAAATAATATAAATACAAATATATACAGTCACATGAAAAAATCGTGGATCCTATAAATGAATTTTTATGGAAGCTAATTGGCCAATGGCAAATCAATCAAAAGTTTAGGGGCGGGGGAAAAATCGTATTGGGTGCCACATTTTTCCGTTTGATCTAGGAAAGTGTGGTGTCCTGTTGTTTGATTGCCTTGGTTGGATGAACATAATTCACATAAATGGTGACATTCTATTTAACACATGTTTATGAAGGAAGTAAATGTGTATAGAAAATATTTGTGAGCATTTTTGTTTGTTGATGATAAAACAGTATTTAAAACTTATTTCTATAGCCCCTTTCACACAGAGCTGTAAGACGGTAATGTTGCGGTAATTCATGAATGCCGGCCTATGTATGAAAGGGTAAAAACACCTTAATGCCGGCTTCCGTTAGACTAACTCTGGACCTAGTAAAATTGCGGTAATATTATCGTCACGGTTGTAAGCCTGATCTGTGTGAAAGAGTCCATGATATAACGCCTGCTTGCGCAGCGAAGCATTACAACAAACCAAGTTTAAATTCGAAACATTTTCCTTGAGAAAGACTGTGAAAATTATTTTAGGCCTATTAGTATTAAATTATTAGATTACTATATATCAATATATATTTGTTTAGGTTAGTGTGTCAATAATACAATGGAAGAAATAGGCCAATAATATTAATAAAGTAATGTTGGTCCAAAGATTATTTAACATGCTGTATCGTAAGCCTAGGCCCTAGTTAGTATAGTTCTAGTATATAGCAGGGAACATCCTCCAGTGCGCGTGCCTCTAGTCTCGTGCCGGCTCATAAATAATTAAATTTGCGTCTATTTGTAGGCCTAATAGATTTTGTTTTTGTAGAATGGCCATCACGATAGGGCAATTATTAGCACAGAGTGGTGGCAAAAACAGTTTTATGCAGCGTATATAAAAACCTATAAAACTAAATGACGGAAACACAACAGCAGAAAACGCATAATGTGCACGCATGACATGTTTCGTCGACGGTGCCTGCCTTTTTTTTTTCTAAAAAAGTGCGACCTCTATTTTATGAAGACAGTAATCTTTGAATATTGCGCCTTTCAATCTATGGCCTTTCACACAGAAAACGTAAAATTACCTTCTGTGAGAACGGGTCTATACCGGCCATAACGTCAGCTTACTTACCGCGATATTGCCGCAGTTCTGTGTGAAAAACCCTTATGAATAGTAAATACTGTAATGTTTTACTAAATTCTTTACATTATGCTAACAAAAATTGCTTGTATCATTTAGGCTGTGGTGTCTGATAGCCAAGGTGATGACTGGCAAGGATTTGAAGACCTAGGACTAGACAACAGTAATGAAAATACTTGGTCTGAGAAAGATAAGGATGTATTGCTATCATGTATTGGCTTGCTAAAGGTCACTAGAACATGCCTTAAGAAGGTTACATTAGCATTGAAAGAGAATGGGCAGTGGGAGGAAGAGCATCATGTGGCACAGCTTGATGATATTGCAGATATTTGTGTTACTGTTAGTCCTGCAGTTGATGAACTAGCCGAGTCTTTATATCCACCAATGAAATATGAGACTGTTACTATCAGGGTATGGAAGCATTTCTAGTTTGTTCATTAAATTTTTAAATTCTTCATATTACCAAAGAATATATTTATATCGGAAAAATGAGCAATCCATGATATTTGCATTATAAATTTGCAACACTTTTAACACTTTGACTGCCAGAGGTTTTTGCAGTTAGAAACTGCCACCGCCAGCATTTTTAGCCCAATTCAATGTTTTTATTAAAGCTGATTGAAACTATGTATGTGATCTGATTTATATGTAATTTAGACTAAAATAATCATAAAGATTTTAGCTTTACTACAATGGTACCAAGAACGATTTTCAAATCGCAATATGTAAATCGTAATAGTAAAATGAAAGTAACCCACTTTTTGAGTTTTTCGAAGTTTCGCGCAAGAAAGTCGAGATATTCACGATGTTGTGCAAGACATCACAATATGAAAATATCGCCCGGTGAGATCAACAAACAACAAAAAAGTTACTTATACGGCACCGATAGGTCTATAAAAACAAGTTATCACTATCGAAAAATGTATTACATTTTATAAATCATAAATCTTACATCAATGTTTCGCTAAAATCCACATAGTAAAGACACCAGGCCTAGTTAACCAGGCCTAAAGTTGGTCCGGAACCGTTTTACGACTAGGCCTAGGCTAGCCTAGTACTACTAGCCTAGCTAGTAAACTGATGATAATATCCATACCATTTCTAAACAAGTTTGTTGCGTGAAACTCGGTCACTTTCAGTAAAACAACAAAACAATTAGGGTATACATACAATAATAAAATGAAAGACTTCATATTGAAAATGACTCCATTATTTTTTATTCAGATAACAAACAAACATGTCAATCCACGAAAACCTTTGTAAATGCTTCGGCGGCATAGCTAGCGCGCGACCGATACACAATGCGCCAAGCCATCGCTCTACGCGCTACTGTGATGCGCGGTGTTTGTTATTTCGTTGTCGAATATTGACGGTCCAGACCGAATATAGTGTCCATATTTATAGTATATACCAATAATTAACCTATCTACCGGATTTCGTAAAAAAACACGAAGATCTTCTTGTTTGGCAGTCAAGCGTTGTGTTTACAAACACGAAGATTCTTGTGTTTGGCAGTCAAAGTGTTAACAGATGAATGCCTGCTCTCACATGAGCGGATGTATATAGACTAAAGAAGACTTTATTAGAAAGACTTTATAAAATGTCACATAACAACAATAATACTAATTTCATTAAAGGCTTTTGTATCAGCCATCACTCCCAACCCATACTCCCTCCCCCCCCCCCCCCCCTGTGGCAGTTTTCAAATGTAGTTTAAAATATTTTCAATACATTTTTAGTCATGTTGATAGACCCCACCCCAAACTCCCAACCGATTCCCAAAGATAATTCAAATTAATATATCCCATATGTTTCAGAAACTGAAATTTGTATAACGAACCAATGTCGAAAGTGGGGAAAAGTGGGTATTTTGATACCATTGAATCCAAGAAGGTGGATAATGTTCAAATATAGTTTAGAACCTTTCCGATACAATTGATACCCCATATGTATACTATGCGTGCAATAACAAACATTTGTGTAACGAACAAACAAACGTACAAACTCTCTCACTTATAATATAGATTTGTCATGACCTCCTTATTATGTCATGTTGCAGCCTTTACTCCCATGGAGTAATGGAACTGTCTAGTGCCTTAAGTCTTTAGTAGCAAACTCTTGCACATTTTCACAATTTTTAGCATGGCATACTAGCTCTGAAGAAGTGTTGTAATAGCAGATAAATGACCTTTGGTGGCAACTAATTATTGAATAGATCGCAAAACATCAAACTCAATATATAGTAATGCATATAATATTTTGTGGATATAATGTGGTCCGTGATCAGAATTGCCAGTTAACCTTCTCGTACCATGTAACTGTGGTATCATTACCTTACATTTGTACATCCTACACCATTTCGACATTAGGTTTTATTCATGATTTGTCTCGAACATTGATTTATATGTGAATTAGCCATACTATTTTTTGTACAGACTAGCTTCTTCAAGCAAGGCCACCCCTTCAATTTTCCACCTAATACCTAGAAACAGATCATTATGCGGATTGCTCCTAGACTGAATACTTTATTACAAAGGCGTAGGCTGGTTGTGCACTCCTCGCACCCCTAGTCTACGCCCCTGTATTCACTTGTTTCATTTCATTTCATATCTTTCTTTATTCTGGAAAACTCATTCAATACATAAGTACTGGTCTCCCATGAGGTCCAGATTTGTGACTTAACTACAAAATTAAAGTAAAATATATAAATATGTAAAAAAAAACTTACCGTACCTTAAATACTTTTAAATTTATTAATTGGTAATTTTGTCCATGTTGGAGTAACTAGGGTATTTGATGATTGACTACGTGTGTTTTTATGATGAGTGGTGTGCATAAATTGAAACTTGGTTGATAGATATGAAGAAGCAATATCTTTTAAACATTTAAAAACTAGCATCAACAATTGCTCATCCAATTTGTCTGTGTCTTCCATTTAAGTGATAACATTAATTAATTTACCGGAGTGGTAATTAATTAATTAATTTTGAACATGGAAATATTGTTATAGAAAATGTCAATAGTTTTATCTGTTTTATTTTACATGAAATCATATTATATTGAAAGGAAAATCTATGAATGAAACCATTTTTGGTAGCATTAACTCGACTGTAAGGAACAGTACAGTAGTCAGTGTTGCGTAAATTTGGTCTATGGATTTTAAGCAGAAATACGGATGGAAGAGGGCAATCAAAAGATAATTCAGACACTTAAAGAGCAAAACCATATCAAAAATTCTTCTATGAAGCGGCGACAGAGAAATAGGAAGACCAGCATTGTGATAATAAATAAAATAAATAAATTTTGAGTGAAGCCGCTCAATACGGTTTGATTGAGAGACGGATATAGAATTATAAATAGTAGAGGAATAATAAAAATAGGTCTATACAGTATAGGGAAACATAAAGATGAAGCTTAGTTTTACTGTCAAGATCTTTACAATATCTCTAAAATAAAACATACCCAACATTCTATTTCCCTTGGAAACAATATAATCAACATGTTTGTTAAAATTAAGCTTGGAGTCAATAAGTATTCCGAGATCCTTTTGAACATTGACCCTTTCAATTATTGCATCGTGTAATCATAAGGCAGTAACTGTTTTTTGAGAGTCAACGAAAGAACCTGACACTTTTCCAGGTAGAAGACCAGTTGTATAACTCTTCCAGGTCCCGCTGCAGTAAACACGAATCATCTAAGTTGTTGACAACGCAATAAAGCTTGATATCGTCCACAAAAAGGAGGCAATGCGAAAATATCAGAAACATTCATTCACATTTCAGACCAATTGGTTCAAGAAAAGTTAAAAATTGACCAATGACAATGGGGAGCAGGAAGCTGGAATCAAAATCAAATCCAACATGAAGAGAATCTATGATGTGTTTAAACCCAATTTCCAAGAATTTACCCAAAAATTGTCTTTTTTTACATAACCACAGACTATATTCTTTGATGTTACTCAATTTAAACTTGTACTCAATAAATTGGTTGATTGCTGATTGATAGGTCCTGTCCATGCCCTTCTACCATTTTGATATCAATACACTGCAATGTAGATATTTAGAAGCAAGCCTATTCGACTCATGTAACCTGTTGTTTTCTCCACATAGTTCAGGTTCACTTAACTGCCAATAACGTAAAAATGCTTCTTAATGGAAATTAACTTTTAAAAAAAGAGTAAAATATGTGCTAGAAATAAGGTATGCGTTATATGACTCTTTGTTTTTTTTCAGACTGATCACTTGGCTGGGATTTCTAGAAATCTGCTAGATAGGACAAAATCAAGCCATATATGCACAGAAGGTGATATGTCATGGATTGAATTCTTGTACAAGGCAATTGACCATAATTTGGAAAAGATCAGTGGGTGCATTATTTGAGGCAGGTACTTTAATACTATAGATATTTTTAAATATGCTCACAACCTTTCAAAACACGATCGCACGAGGTCCATAATAGGTGGGGGAGTAATTTTTATTGCATGTTACAGTATTCTCCCCAGGATTCACATCAAGCGTCACGCTTCCGCCCCTTTCCCCCAAGAGGGGTGGGGGGGGGGGGGGGGCGACCATTCCGACACTAAGTACATGAGTCACAGGCGAAGCGACTTTTGGTAATTGACACCCTAAATGGTACTCTCGCACGTAACATTCATGTTGTTTGTCCGGAATATGCGATAAGAAAATGTTTTTGCGTTCAATACAAACGTCAGGGAGAAGTCCCCGATGAAATAAAACTAATTTTCCGCTGTAGTTGGCCGGAAAGGACACTTCATAGCCCGCTAGCAAACAGCACGATCGTAGCATAGCCTACTTTTTCCGCCGCTAAACATACGCGATAACAAACATTTTTTGCGTTCATTACGAACGTCAAGGAGAAGTCCCCAATGAAAAAAAATATGCCTACTCATCAGTAGGACAACTGTAGTTCAACGACGTTGTTAAACAAGATTTTTCGATGATCTGTCGGCTGGATTATTGAGGTGGGTGCGATAAAATATAAATATAATATACTTCCAATGATCGTCGGGTTGAGGTATTAACTTTGGTACTAAAAGTGGACACCCCTAATTTTACACGTATAATGGACTACACCACATGCAGGAACGCACATGGTATTTTCTTATCAGAGGGTGCGTGTACGTCAAAAGGAATTGTTTTTCCAACGATCCGATCCTTTGTCGTACACACGTCGTGTGAAATTTCTTATCAGAGGGTGCATGTGCGTCAAATGGAATTGTTTTCCCAATGTATTGAATTGCGTGTGTTCGATCGGATCGGCGGTGGTGGGAGGATAAGCTAGGAGTGCGTGTAATTTTTTTTCAACGAAGGCGGCTAGCTCGATTATTGAGGCGGGGGTGGTGCGACTTTAATACTTTCAGTGACCTCCGATCGAGGAACGTTTTTAGCTTGATTATTAAAAGTGTACACCCCTGTATTTTAATGTACGTAACTATCTATACCACGCACATGGCGGCCGGGACGATATTGTTTTGGTTTACACAAATATGTTCGATGTTTTGTCTACTGTGTATTACTATAATGCGTTTAGGGAAATCCCTTGCAACGAAGACAGGCGATAGTTTTGTGTCTCGTCGTGTAAACAAATCTTCTTGACATTATTTTCTATCTACTTCAGTGGTTTTTATTGTGGTAAAACTCGGGAAGGGCACTCACGGCCAACGCAAAAAAGGGCAGGCCAGTAGTGGCCGTGGGTGCTGTTCTTTTCGAGGGCATTGAGGCCAACTGGGAGGGCACCGACGGCACTGGCCGCGTTAAAATTCGAGGCCTGTACGTTACTGACGAAAGAGTAAATCCCACCGATCCATAAGAGAGTCGATTCAGTGTGATATTGAAAATATCATTGATATTTATTTTTTAATACACATAACATTTTTACAAGAAAAACAATACAATCAATCACTGTTTTATTTACAATATACAAGTTACCGCATTTTAGACGATTCAGACAACAGCCAATACTAGAGATCGAAACACGCAGTCTTTTGTTTCTTGGCTTGTGGTCATGTCACGTGTCTCGTATGCATTAGGCTCTTTATGCATGGATATGCCGCGCCTCAGCTCTAGAAAGTACCTGCCTGTTATTAATCTATTTTTAGATTGGTTGTGGTTGATATTTTTAAGCGTCACGGATAAAGTTTTAAGCGTCACGGTACCGTGACGCTTCAAAGGCCTGGGGAGAACACTGTGTTATCAGGCTTTTTTAAATACTCTTTATTTTGATATGTAAATCAGTTATTATTATTATTTTTTATTATAGAATTTTTTAGTCTTTCTCATCAAAATCTGGCTAATTTAGTATTGAATTGAAGCTAATTTTTTCTGTTTGTTAAACAACATTGTTTTATTTGACTTTGCATGGATGTCGTGCGAAGATGCCAAGAAAAACAACCACTGAAAAAAATAATCCCTACCAAAATACCATTTGAGGTGCTCCATCTCAAAATCAGCATCCAGATCAATTTTTTTTATTCCTATCTTTTTATAAATTCATATTCTTTACATATTAAGCTTTACAATGATATATCATACATTAAATTTAGTTGAACTTATCCAAAAACTAAACAGCACTTTCACTAAAAGGAAGTCCAGGTTTTAGAGGAAAATGACTTTGAAATCAAAAGAGTTAAGGGTGCTAGTTTTGGAAAAGGACAGTTAAAACACCATAGCAACAGTAAAGTTCCCATTGTCTGATTCTAAAGAAATTTTGCACACACAATAACAATACAATGAAAAAAAAATGAAAGTATTTGTCAATAAATTGCCATTAACACTTTGACTGCCAGAGGTTTTTCCAGTTAGAAACTGCCACCGCCAGCGTTTTTAGCCCAATTCGATGTTTTTATTAAAGCTGATTGAAACCATGTATGTTATCTGATTTATATGTAATTTAGACTAAAATATTAAATCATAAAGATTTTAGCTTTACAATGGTACCAAGAACGATTTTTAAATCGCAATATGTAAATCGTAATAGTAAAATGAAAGTAACTCACTTTTTGAGTTTTTCGTAGTTTCGCGCATGACATCACAATATGAAAATATCGCCCGGTGAGATCAACAAACAACAAAAAAGTTACTTACACGGCACCGATAGGCCTATAAAAACAAGTTACCACTATTGAAAAATGTATTACATTTTATAAATCATAAATCTTACATCAATGTTTCGCCAAAATCCACATAGTAAAGACACCAGGCCTAGTTAACCAGGCCTAAAGTTGGTCCGGAACCGTTTTACGACTAGGCCTAGGCTAGCCTAGTACTACTAGCCTAGATAGTAAACTGATGATATTATCCATACCATTTCAAAACAAGTTTGTTGCGTGAAACTCGGTCACTTTCAGTAAAACACCAAAACAATTGGGGTATACATACAATAATAAAATTAAAGACTTCATATTGAAAATTATTTTTTATTCAGATAACAAACAAACATGTCAATCCACAAAAACCTTTGTAATTCTTCGGCGGCATAGCTAGCGCGCGACCGATACACAATGCGCCAAGCCATCGCTCTACGCGCTACTATGATGCGCTGTGTTTGTTATTTCGACAGGTACCATTTTGACAGTCGTTCGTAACCAGATTAGTTACTTTCAAATTGTAAAATATTGACGGTCCAGACCGAATATAGTGTTCATATTTATAGTATATACCAATAATTAACCTATCTACAGGATTTCGTAAAAAAACGCAAAACACGAAGATCTTCGTGTTTGGCAGTCAAAGTGTTAAAGTTATTGCCCTGTTAAAAAGTTAAACCAGTATGATCGTCAATAATATAAAATTTCATTTATTAGAAAAGTGAATAGATTGCACATTTTTAATAATTAAAAAGATTTGACCAGTTAAATTGCCGCAACTGTCACTTAAAATCTATATTAATTTTATTGCATATAAATAAATTGCTAAACAAGATTTTTAATTCTACAACAATATTGCGACAGGACCTTTACTCGCTTGGACACACAATATCCCTTACCTCGAATTTAGCAGTTTTGTCACAACTAAAGAAAATCAAATACAGTTTAATTTAACAAACAAGCATGAATGTATTTGTAAAAATAAAATTTGCTTATTGACATTTTTAATTAGCCTAAGTTTACTTTATTTTACCTCAACTAATTTATTGAATTAGTCGACCATATGCCTAGTAATATTAATAATATAAAGTTAAGTTAGGCTATATTATTTCATAGTGATATTTAACATTTAATGTGACAGATTTTAGTTTACATACAAGAAGAAATAATGTACTTACAGAGGCATTTCATTACATCTAAGGACGTCTACTATGGATAACGTGCCTAGGAGGGCCATGATTCTCCACTTCGTCATCATCAGCAAATAGGCCTAGACCTAGCTAGATGAATGAAGAAAGTAAGTTTTCGTGAGAATTTCCCTGGAGCATGTGTTGTTCGATCTACTTCGCGCAGGCGCGGTAGCCAGATCGAAGCGTAAACATAGCAAATGCGCATGCTCAGTAATGATGTAATGAAAATTGACCAATCAGCAGCGTAGTTTTTACAGATTTTTTTGGCCCAGGGTAGCAACAACGAGACGGCAATAAGACGATGTTTAATTGGTTAGAATAATATCTAATAAAAGCTTTCTGCCGATACCAAACATGGCACGGTTTGCGAAGGAGAGAGTCGATGATACCTCTAGCAAAAAATGGAGTATTTTATTGTCTATGTTATTGTCCGACTAAATATTGAAGCATCATTTTCATGGCCTTCTGCACCCAGACTTACCCATGTAAATGCGTAATTCGCATCGCACATAGCCATGATTACGGTGCTGCAGTATCCCTTATAGTTGTAGAAGCTGCTCCCAGATTGATGTGGCTTCTCAATCATAACATGTTTCCCATCCAAGCAACCGATGCAGTTTGGGAAATTCCACTGGGTAGAGAACTCTTTTGCCATATTTGCCCAGTCACTCTCGTTGCCTGGCATGGTTAAATAGGTATTATTTAATGCATCCCATAAACCTGTGCACACTTCTCGTATGATGTTGGATACTGAACATTTACAAAGCATAAAAAAAAATGATTTAAATTTAATATAAAAAGAGTACTATTTGAATATGACAGAAAATGGTTCTGTTACAATGATTGTTTGATGATAAACAAATAATTAATGTGAGTTGAATGGATAGAATATTTAATTCATGATTTAAAATCGATAACAATAACATGTCTTACCTGTTGATATGGCCATGCAATAGTTTAGGGCCATGTCACTCATGCTACTGCCACTAGCAAGGTACCTGATTGTCACTGACAATCTCTCCTCTGAGCTAATAGACACTCGACCCCTATTTACCCGCGTCTTTAAATGGGGCTTAATTAGTTGGTGCAAGTGGTCAAATCTCTCAGGAGACATCCTGAAAAATCTAAAGGAACAATAATAAATGTAAAGCACAATAGTATCTATGTTGTTTCTAATCAGTTAATAATAATGAGTTTAATATTAATATTAATACTATTTGGCCCACCTAGACCTAAAAATACTTTATTCAAAGAAGGCCTTCCATAATGCTAATAATTGGATTGTGCTTAGGCCTAGCCCAGATACTTACTTGAAAAACCACTCTCTGTCCCGCTCTTTCATCATGTTGAAGTGGACATGGTACTGGCCTAAATTTTGACAACGGTGAAGCAAGTCCCGGACCCACATATGATGCTTCCTTTTTTCTTTCTTTTGCTTTTTATTTCTGTCTAATTCCATTAGAAGCAGAATTTTTTTCATTTTCTCACGTTTCTTAATAGAAGGGGCCATGGCAAATGAGTAAATAAACAACAGTACAATTAAAATTACAGTAGATTTTTACACCGGGCACACCGCAATGTTTTGGCATGATGTGATGCTCGATCAGTTCAACGATTTTTTGATTCGAATTCCAACTTCAACGATCGTTAAAAGTTGTGTAAAATATTGGCGGTCCGACTCGATCACCGTTGTCGTTATAATTTTTCAACTTTAACGATTTTAAACTCAACGCAACTCAACGTATTTCAACGTCGACAGGAAAACAGGCTTTAGCTCTTCTCCATATGTAAACACGTACAGCCAATTGACAATGAAATAACCTTTTCTTAATTACTTTTAAGGCGTAATATTAACATTAATTATTCTTATTAATGCAAGTGACCCTCTACAGTGAATATGTGCAAAATAGCATTCAATCTAATGCGATTTTTGTCAAATCAATTATGCAGGCATATGTGTTTCGATATTCAAAACTGATAAAAAAAACTTGTGAACTCAGATTGACTTGAATAGTGGATTTATTGTGTCCCAACTGGTTATCTCAATTAGGTTGTTCGAACCTATCAATAAAATACAAATACAATACTACGTAAACCTTAAAACGTTTCACTTTTAACTCGGTAACAAATGTATAATCTAAGCTATTAATAATTAAAATTAAAGTTCAGCTCATGATTGAAGTGTATACTCAAACTTACACTTTTCGACATCCAAAACTAAAAAAAACACAAGAAAGTTTATACATGTTAAATCATTCCGTAAAATCATAAGCTCAAAACTAATACAGGTAGATCAAATCAAAGTAATAAAATCTCTCCTTATCTTTCTAACCACAAAATACCATTAATCAGGGATCAACATTCACGAGCCGAACCCCAACCTCAGCACAATAGAAACTCTAAATGATATCAATCCGCGTTATGTACTTGTGCAACATTTTACTCTTACATTAATACACTGATAGAATATAGTTCCAATAATATAATATTCTTAAACATCTACAAGTAACATGCATTACTAATACATGCCATATCATTCAATCCACAACTTAGTTCAACTATAAGCTATAATGTACTGATTAAGTAATTAAGCATACAGTAGTAATTTCCTTTCAAACTTACAAGTTCACCAACTATACTGTTAGGCGTATTTATAGACTATGATTTCGGCATGTAAATCATTCTAATACTGTATCGTATAACTAATACTTTTATAATCACGTTTAATACAATAAAATAGCTTAACTCACCGATCGTTTCTAAAAATACTCTTAAACAACAGTGTTAATTTACTCAATTATTTCTCTTAATGTTTTCTCAGAAAGGTATGCAGTCTTCTCACATGTATTACTCCAAAACCACAACTTTGTAGAGGGCGTTTGTTCCTTTCTCTAACAAAGCAATATGTGACCATTAAATAGCTGGACCCATATTGGCCTTAACCTAGTGACCTAATTTGCCCTCTACAGCGAATAAGTAGCCAGTTACTTATTAGAAATAATATTATGTGATTTTGAGTGATTTTTTACTTTGGAATATCTATTTTTATCAATTTGCAGCTTTGTAAAATTACTGAATTCTTGTGTTTCTTGAACATGTAATTTGCTTATTTAGTCTGTCCTTTTCCTTTTGCTCTTTTTGGGAACTTGGCCTTGCTCGAGATTATCTATTTTTATTTCTGGTCTTAAATACTTCTCAGCTTGTTGCTGTCCCCTTTTTCTTTACCATAGAAGTTTCTTCATTAATTAGTTTCTCTAATTCTTTTTTCCGTTGTAATCAGTTGGGCATCTCTCTTCTAACTCTCTCATGTTCTTTATGTGTTTCATAACTCTTAGGCCGTGTTTCCACAGCCAAAAATTAACTGATAAAAATTAACTGATAATTAACAGATAAAATTCCTGTGGAAGCAAGGTTCAACAGATTCCAATCGAGAAAAATTAACCTATAATTATATCATTCAAATCAGATAATTATCAGATAAATGCGATTTTTTAACATTCGACCTGTTGAAATGTTGTGATTGGGAGCACTTACTGTTCAGTAATGTCTGATCATGTGTACTTCATTTTTACAATTATTTTTCTGATTGGTTAACAAATTAATCGATAATTTTGTTATAGCTGTGGAAACGCGGCCTTATCCATTTTATTTGCTTTCATTGTTATTTATATTCTATAGATTCTTGTTACTTGCGAGATAAAGTCTTCTTGGACCATATGCACCAAAAACATGGCCTTATAGCTTATATATAACTGAATTTGAGTTTGCATCAATCATATAATTAGTTATCCGCTTGGTATGCGTTGTTATGTATTGACGCGCTGAGTGTGTGGCAACTCGGGCAGCTGAGGAAAGTTTTGTTTTCCTCTAGAATTGTGTTTCCACTCTGAATTTATATGCGTTGATTTTTCTGTGTTACCTGTTTTCTTATAGTGGCGTACCATTGTTGTTAATTTTGAATTATTATTGGCGTTTTGGTGTAATTATCCCGAGCCGGTACCTAGCCCTGACTCGCTCCGCTCAACAGCAAAGCAGGGGACAATAGAACAGTTCTCGGTACCGTATTGTTCCAGCTAAATTCACATACTCGGCCTAAGCTGTTCACTCATCGACTCGCCTGAGGTATTACGTAACCAACATTCCAGAGCGATTGTAATTCAGCAACATCTAATTTGCATGTCGGAGCGGATCTGCTGTTTATATTATGCGGTGCTGAACTGTCTGTATCCAGTCTATTGTAGTCAGTGTTCCCGGTACGGTGTTTTTTGGTGATTGTTTTCGTGACTGTGTTTGGTGAATCGTCTGTATTATTAGTACTGTATTAATCTTGGTGTGTTTCTTTGGATTATACTGCAGTCTTTTTCCGTTGATTGATATTATTTGTGGTACGGAATTTTGAGTCGACATAGCGTTTATCAACATGTGTCTCACTAGAAGCGAGTTTTATAGAATTGGACAACTGAACTTAGCAGTTCCCACCAAAGATGTTTTTATGAGAATCAATGAGCTTGGAATAGCATCAACCAAGCCCCGCGGATGTCGTGCCGGAAAAAGAAAACAGAGAGAAATAAAGGTTAGAATTACACCACGTAGAACCAGAAACGGGGAACACCGATCGTCGAAAAGTCAATGTAGAACGATTAAGCAAGATAATCTAGTTGAACTCTCTAATGGGAAATGGACTCTTCCCTCTTTATTTATGACAAATGCTCGATCTCTAAATAATAAAATGGATGAACTGGCTACACGCGTTAGGAAATCTAAACCTGTCGTGATTGCAATTACTGAGACTCACTTAAATCCCGCGTTTCCTGACAAGTTGATAGAGTTAGAGGGATACTCGATGGTGCGACGTGATAGGCAAAATCGCAGCGGTGGAGGTATCATCATGTATGTTCGTGAAGACCTATCTTATCGAGTTTGGTCTGAACTTAATAACGAATCACTGGAAAGTGTGTGGATAACAACCCGGCCAAAACGTTTGCCGCGACAATATTCGAACATCTCCTACGGCCTTATCTATCACCCGGAGAGTTCTGTAAATAATGATTGGGAAATGGCGTCTCACATTACACAGAGTTTAGATTATATTTGTAGTAAACATCCGGAATCAGGAATAATCGTCACAGGAGACTTCAACCGAATGAGAGACAACCTTATTGTTAAGTATCCCTTAAAACAGATCGTTAAAGTATCAACTAGAGATCGCGCATCACTTGATTTAATATATACTAATATGAGCGATGTTTTTAATGCACCTACTAAAGAATCACCTTTAGGACTGTCTGATCACAACGTCATCGTATGCACCCCAATCGTAGGAACATTTAAATCGCCTAACGTCTTCGCTTACCATACAAAACGTAGCTGTAAACCGGGTGCCAAGGAAAACTTCGAACGCGACATTAATAACATTAGATGGCAAGATCTATATCGAATGGATGGATGTTGTAACCAGTTTGAACTGTATCATAAGAACATTTCTGAACTCTTAAATTTACACTTCCCCCAAGTAACGATTAAAAGACTTCTTAAAGATAAGCCATGGGTAAATAATGCGTTTAAAGGTATCGTTTCTAGACGGCAAGCAGCTTTTGCAATTGACCCCATGTCTGCCGAATATAAGAAACTTAGAAACTTATCTAACCGAATGGCTAAATCTTTGAGAGGTGATTTTTATCGTAATAGTATTGCCCAGTTATTCTCGTCCGATTCTAAATCTTGGTGGAGGGGTATTAAACAATTTCTTAATCTCGGAAAGGGTACTAAGTACTTTAAAACTATGGCTAATGAATTATGTAACGGGAACGTATACGATCTTACCACGAAAATTAGTGGTTTTTTCCAGTCCCTGACTTCTGAGTTCAAACCTCTTGAACCAAAAACCAATGATTGTAACACTGTAGTACCACCCCATTTAATTATCACGCCAGAGACAATTGAGTCTAAGCTTAAACTTGTGAAATGTAATAAAGCCCCAGGCCCGGACGGAATCCCTCCGTGGGTACTACGTGATTTTGCCAATGTCCTTTCCAAGCCAATAAGTGCAATAGTTAACTCCAGTTTAAGGGAAGGGGTTCTCCCCATGCTTTGGAAGTCAGCCGATATAATCCCCATTCCAAAGGTTAACCCACCTAAGGTTCTTGAGAATGACTTGCGTCCTATTTCGCTGACTTCCACCACCATGAAAGTTATTGAAGGGATCGTAGGGGAAATGATTTGGGTCCAAATTAAAGATAAAATCAAGTTGAATCAATTTGGTTGCTCTAAGGGTGTGTCTACCACTGACGCTCTTATACATTTGTTAACCGAATGCTTTAATGCTACTGACCAAGGAGATGAAATGAGATTATTATTGCTTGATTTCAAAAAGGCTTATGATTTAATTGACCATAATATATTAATTGATAAGTTGTATAATTTAGGGGTCGAAGACCATCTAATCTCTTGGATCTATGCTTTTCTATGTGATAGAAAACAACGTGTTAAACTAGGCGATGAATTGTCCCCTTGGACAGTCGTTAAGGGTGGTATCCCCCAAGGATCCTGGTTGGGGCCCATGTTGTTTATCATCTTTGTCGACGATCTTCTGGATGGGGTGCCGTGCATGAAATACATGGACGACACCTCCATCCATGAACGCGTCGGCAACGATGGGGCAACTGTACTTCAAACCACTCTTGACGAAACTGTCCAGTGGGCTAAGGATAACAATATGTACCTTAATATTAAGAAAACGAAAGAGATGAGAATTAGTTGTAAAAGGTCAAAGACTGCTTTTGAGCCACTCCATGTTGGAGATTGTAATCTGGAACGTGTTGACGAATTTAAACTTCTTGGTGTAATTATTTCTCATAATTTGTCATGGCAACCTCATATTGATCAAATGATTAGTAAATGTAATTCTAGAATGTACTTTCTCAAACAGGTGCGGAGGGCAGGCCTGGATGCCCCCGCACTTGTCCAATTTTATACTAGTATCATTAGACCTATATTAGAATATGCGGCCCCAGTTTGGGGATCAAATATTACGAAGCAACAGAATCAACAACTTGAACAAATTCAGAGAAGGGCCTTTAAATTAATTTTTCCGCATGCTACTTATTCCGATGCCCGCAGCTTCCTTGGTTTTTCTACCTTAGAAGACCGCCGTGTTCGACTGTGCAAGGATTTTTTTGTTAAAATCAAAGACCCCAGTCACAGATTGAATCATTTGTTACCGGAGGCTCCTTCTGCTGCTTATAATCTTAGAAGACTCCGTGAGTTCTGTATCCCTAGAGTTAAAACTAACCGTTCAAAAACGTTTATTATTAATCACGGATTATTCCAAAAATGGTAAACATTTTGTGTTATGTTTCCGCGACTTTCCGTACCTTTGTGTGTAAATATTATTGAACATTTTTGAAGTTTTAAACATTTTTTAAATTTGTAAACATTTTTAATACTTTTAAATTTTTATCCTGCAGGCCTATGTCTTTAACAATTTGTATTTTATATTTATTGTTTTTATAATAAGTGATTTTTAATTGTAATTTTGTTTTAATTTTTTGATTGTATGTTCTACATTTCTGAATGTCTTTTATATTTGTATATTGCATTTTATTTTTTTGAGTGAAACGCTTTTGTTAAACTTCAATCTTTCGTTTGATTGCAATAAAGTTCTATTCGTATTCGTATTCGTATACCAAGCGGATAACTCCTTGTAATTGTATGAGATCAATATTTTTTTTCTGTATTATTCTTCTTTCCTTCCTTCCTTTTTGTGAGTCGTGTTTCTCTAAAATGTGTAAACATAACATTTCATAACTTTGACAACATATGGGCATTTATGTGAAGTTGTGCACCTCCTATTTTTGAATGACGTCATAGTTGCGCAACGTGACTTACGCGCAATTTTATGAATTTCAATGATTGATCATAGATTAAAAACCAAAAGTCATTTAGTATTGACACTTTGACAAAATTTAAGTCATATCAGGGGCAAACTTTCTACGGATTTAAAATGGCATGTTTCACAAGAAGTTACGCGTGCACGCGCATTTAAAATTTCAAAATGCGCAAAATTAATTTCTAATCAACTTTTTACGCGTTTCTTGTCATTTTGAGCATGTCAAAAATTCCCACGGGCGCGCAATTTTTTACGCGCGCGGTGCGCACGTAGCGTTAAAAACATATTTTTTTCTCTTGAATTATATTTTTCAAGCCTTTCCTAGTAATTTTGAAAACAATTTAGACCTTTTTCAGTTTAAATAACGCCATACGAACACGTTGAATTAGACAATTTGTGCGCGTTTTTTATGAAAAAGCTTAAAAAATCGTCAAAATTATGTCTTTTTTTAAACAGTCATAGTTTCTAAAGTAAACCGTTAACCGTTTATTTTTATTACAAAATCTAGAAGTTGATGAGTTGTAGATATCGGATCATGCATCAATAAGGCTAAAAAAACATTGTGACGTCATCGTATGGCCACACGAATGTAAAATATAGGATTTTTGTCTCTTTCGTTATTGCTCATCACATTCAATGGAGCGCATCACGCTTATCTGTATTCCTTTTTCTCCTACATTTATATATTGTGTAGGTCAATCAACTTTCTTTAGCATGAGATAAAAATATTTTAATTTTTATGACGTCATCATGCCTAAAAATTTTAATTACGTGGGTCATTAATTTCATCTTTACAGTAAATTTTAATCTGTAATAGCTCGTAAGAATAAAATGTGATAATCACGATTAAAACGTTTTCTGGAAGCTGTTGGATTGTAGATACGAATTCATGTAAACATTTTGCCAATCGGATGTTGTGACGTCATCATATGGCCAGTTGAATAAAAAAAGTTGTATTTTCATATTTTGCGTAATAGTTCATCACATTTAAAAGGGTGCGCATCTATATTTTACGTATTCAAATTTCTTCTACACGTTAATATGTTGTTCCTGAGATAATTTCCTTCTGAAATTGCTATCTAAGTGTTTCATTTTGATACCGTCGCCATGTTAAAAATTGGAATAAATGGCGGGTCCCGTAATTTCACCTATTCTACACTGTATGTAATATGTATACAGCTTATACTGTTTGCATGTATATACTATATGACACAAAATTGACAGAATTCAGCACTAACAGCATATCATATTCTTCAGTTCTTGTCATAATGCCATAAACTTTATCTGTGTGCAATATTCCAACGTATGACGTGCACGTGGCGTTTGTCGTGGTGCGGATAACTAACTCGTCAAAGTGACGAGTTTCATGTCTAGTATATTGTTTGTCTTTGAAACAAAGGTACATGGAGGCGTATCAACCATCCCAATAATAAACCACTGGAACTTTTCCCCAAAAAGGAGTGCTGCATCTTGAAGAAGAAGACATCTCTATCATGCTAAAAACATTGAACAAGAACAAGAAACTCTTGATGCTTCTTATAAGATGCACTCATACATTGGAACACTGTTGTTGCAGTCTACACAATGCAACATTTTGTTTATTTTTCATTTTCTTTTACCCTCACTCTTAATTTGTTTCCATATTGAATGTTTATGCTAAAAGGATTGACTGCACACATTCAAAATATCTTTCATACATAGATTCCATCTACAGTATCCCGCTTTCGATGGGCTATCTTGCCTTTAGATATTCTGCTATGAATTGCCCTGTCTGTGAATTGTCACATTTTGAAATTTCTGTTAAAATGTTGAAAATACCTAGAATAATTCTTAATTTTTTTTCCATAAATTTATTCATTATAGGCCTAGTTGGCCTTTTATCTATTTAAATGACTAAGGATGCATATCTTATCAATTATTTAATGAACAAAGATGCTTTTCTACATAATTAATACATCCAGATTGTTACTTTAAATAACACAATTTCAAATTGGTGTTTAATAAAGTTTTAAAATAATATGCTAAAAAACCTTTAAATCAATAAATTCTATTTTATATTTTATTTATTATATTAACTGTTTTATTTATTATAAGGTTAGGTTAAAGTTGAAACCGAAGCTTATTTGCCCATCTCCATTTCTTTAGCATTTCAGACATTTTCAAGGCATGAATGTTCTCCTAATATCTTAAGCTAAATTCACATGCTTTTCCCTCATCATCTTTATTTATTTTCATAAAAACATTGTCGGCTGCACTGAAAATATTAATCCAAATTAAAATCATACATAGTCATACACATGATCTAATTGGAAAATTTAAAAATTTGTCATACAATATAGATTTGTAATGCATCTGTAATACAAGAAATAGGAATTTGTCATGCCTTCAAAGAATGACAAATTATAATTTGTCATGAAAAGTGGTTTAATTGGAAACATTTTTTTCAAGTGATTTGTCAAACATGGAAATTGATTTGTCGTGCATTACACATTTGTAGATTGCACCCAACACCATTCTTGACATGAAAAAAAATAATATGAAAACATGTTTGAATTTGAACCAGTCGTTAAACAAAATATTAAGGTCGGAATTAAAAAAAAAAAGAGCTGCGTTATCAGCGAAGGACACAACACTAGACTAATAGTAAGGTCATCAACGTACACAAAGATCTTAAAAGTAAAGTTGGTAAAGTGTAGTCATCACTACTGTCATCTATCGTCATTGAATACGTTTCATTTCTTGTATTGCAATGCTTTTATGATAACAATACGATTTATTGTTTAAGACGAGACAAAACAAATTTATGCAATTTAATAATATAATTTATTTAGATAGAACATTTTTTTAACAGCGGCACTCCTCCACGAAAGAAAAATGACTTCTTGCTCAGCGTTGCAAGTGTACATACACCATCTAGATACTCTGCTATCCAAGGGTAACGTGTTTGATCAAAGTTTAAATTTTAGTGATACTCCTTCAAATTCTAATTTGTCAAGTAAATATTGTTAAATTTTTATCGTGTCCTTAATAAATACGGACATAATCTACCAGAGACGTCTTACTGACAATTCTCTTTCCATTCATATTGTTAAATTTTTCTTTTTTAAAATTTTATCGATAAGTGGGTTAACCCAGTTTGTATACCCAGTAATGCTTGCAGTTGGTGTGCTTTGATAGTACATTTCTCACAACATAACCAGCCACGTATACAAGTGTGTTGAGTTCTGTTATGTCGAAATCATCTAAACAACTTAGACAATCATCTGCTCTAATGGAGCCATCATGTTCAATTACATCTGTGGTGGTTTTGTGTATGCCCGATGTTGTCTGTGGCTTGTCCATCTTACTGACGAAGTCTGCTGTGTGCATTGCATCTGGTGGAAGTATTCCCAGCGATGCATACGTCTTTATGCCTGACGCTACGCTGTTACTTAGCAGTTGCGTTGCCAAACACAACCTCATTGGCGAAAACGGAGGTGATTCGATGTGTTTCGCCGTAATGCCGATTTTGAATCCTTGTTGAAAAATTCAACAATGTGGTCCCATTTTATGACCTTTACATCCACAATCGGTTTGTGGTTCTTCAGGTTGTTGCGGACACTCTTCATCAAATGTGAGGATCGTACAATGTGTACACCTTGTGTTGGTGATGATAAAAGTAAGGCTTAGTTTCACATGCACCCATGATATTGTACATTCGTCTATTGTTAGACCCTTGGTCAACTATAACTGCCTTTACAGTTAAACCAGCCTCAAATAAACGACGAACGCATTCTTTCAGAAGGCAAGCCAATGTGAGTAAAGCGCAGGATTGGGTGGTTTGGCTTTGCTTCTGCTTTTCTCTGTGTTAAGACGTTAAGAATTCTTGGCTATTTTAATGCTACAACCATGCTAGCTAATGCAGTATAGCTTTAGCATCAGCATTAAGGTCATTGTAGAAATACTTCTGGAATTTGTATACATGTTTCTGGTTATGCATTGTGGTGCCAAACCCAAGTTTGGCCACTTCTGTTATAAATTCTATTGCCTTTGATGTTGGGTATGCTGTTTTCTTTGGGATTTAGAAGTTGAAGGTATTTGGAGGTTATCTTCTTTAGTGGGCGAAGGCGGGATAAGGTGTTGCTCCGCTATCCAATATGCTGAATATTTGGTCTGTGGCTGCAATTTAACAAGAAGCTTTCTGAGTTTCGTTGGGTATTCTACGGCTATGTTGCCAAACGTGTTGTCCGTCGGTGTTAGTATTGGTGGATTTGTCAATGGAGTCATCATGGCAAATTTGTGTTTCACACAAAGTTTTACCGCAGCAATTGCACAGTTCATGGAATAGGATGTCACTTGGATTGCCTCGTTTTAACTTGCTTGGCATTGGCATGCTGTTGTCTTCGTTTTACAGCATTGAAAATTGCTTGCAATACCATGGCAAGTCGTGCGGTCTGACCTTTTGATTTTGCTAATATGCCTTTGTGGTCATCAGCCTTGTCAACCTATGAGCAAATCAAAAATAGGGTTGTACAGTTAGGGTCAATGTATAGATTGACAGCATTGGACAGGTTGCAGGTTTGATGGAACAGATTTAAATGTTTAGGTATAACATCATCCTGTGGGTGTCACAATGTATGAAAATGGCCTGTGATATAGTTAGGCTATGTATAGTATTGACCTATATTACACTGGTCAATTTGTGGCAGCATAAAGTTGTTGTAAGATGTTAAGTTTTCCTTCATTTGATATTGTGTAAAACTGAAAGGTTTCATTATTGTTAGGTAATTGTCCCATAACGTGAGAAAAATCGTCTTGTTTATAAATAGATCTTCCTCAAAAAATTGCTTTCATAAATGTTGTCTGTCAAGGGCCTTATGTATAACAAGTTTAAGTAATGTACAAGATAATTATGAGATTTTTACCTCCATCATTTGCACTTCAGTATCGTCAAAAAAAGTTTCAAAATTTTGACTTGTGATAAAGTGTACTTTTTGCCTACTTGATGGTGACATCGTATCTCTGTAAGGATGTGTCCTAGTTCGATTGTCCCTGGTTGTGGACGCTTAATGTTGCGCAGCATGACTGGTTTCCTTTGAACACACAAGATGGCCATATGCCTATCGTTAAAGCCATCATAGTCCATTAGATTGAGCATACTTATGGCGATTGATGGCTGCATAAATCCTGCAAAAATCAATAAAATGTATGTTTAACTGAATTAAGTTGATTAATGTGGCATGTATTGGTATCTAACTAGTATACCAGGTGTATTAATGTTTGCTGGTCTGCAGTAGCATGAATAATGGAGTATTTCCCATTAGGATTTGGCAATTACAGAAGTAGTATTGTATTCATACATTAATGACATTGAATCGAATAACACCTGTTATGGTGTAGATTAAGTGGTCATGCTATCTAATTTGGAATGTATAGAAAACTAATTTAGATATGGTGAGGTAGAGCCCGGAAATGTTGTTTAGTTACGTTATATGAACGCTCAGCTTTTTTTTCTTACCTGTGTAATTGAATAAAGTTTTGCTCATAGTGTTGTGGCCACTGTTTTGTGACGATCGACACCAGCCATCTCCATTGTTGAGGGATAGCAGGATTTTCTGGTCAGATTGTGACCCTCCATTGTGGTCGAGTTGTTCGTACAATGAGGATATCTCGTCGTATATGAGCAGAGCCTCGCCTCGATTTACTTTCATCTGAGGAGTAATTAATTAATTAATACATTAATTATTATACTTGAGGGCTTTCATTTTTAACTAAGATGAACTTTGTAACTAATTAATGCTGTAGGCTTGTAAGGTTCCTTTAGATTAACTCGGGTTCTGCTGAGAGATATCTACGTTTAATATTTCAGTATTTAACGTCAATAGTAGTGGATCTAGGTCGTGCCCACAGATGGTTCTCGAATACACAGTAATTTCAGCTTAACAAAACTGGCGATTTCAAATGTACATACCGCAGGACTGTAATACATTGTCGTTTACAGAAACGAATAAATAGACACGATGATTTATGTAGTCAACTAAAATTAGCACCCTGGGAATTACTTCCGAAGGAGAAACTTATCACAAAATGAGTCCACATTTTAGATTTGGACTCATTTAAAGAAACCCAATTTGTGTTTTGTATGTAACATGAGGGATGGGAAAGCGGATAGGTACAAAGAGGAACAATTTTTAAATATATTCTTTATCCACTCAGTAACGAAATATTTTTTTCATGTTTTATAGGCCTATAAATAATATATACCTCTAAATACAGTAAAACATTTGCGATTTAATACTTTGTTAAAACTGTCACTGTCATATAATCGATTGAAATATTAAAGTACATGTCACGATACACCACTACGACGTTTATATTATTGGTAATTATTAATTAATACAAACGTTGAGAAGGAACTGTCAGTATAAAGTTTATTTGTATATAATAATGTGTTTATACTAACAGTAGAGCCCATCCACAATCTCAGTAATAAAGTTGATTTGTATATATTTTTACATTAACAGTACGAACATTCACAGTAAGAAATGTTCGATTCAAATGAGGACCAAAAGTATTTACAGTATTGTCAAAGTATTGCAAGTTTATTCTCAAGGGCCCATATATTTACCTACCATATGTGTTAAACCAAGGGCTCATAAATTTACCTACTTGTGTTAAACCAAACTCTGGCAGACTGAGAGATTGGGATGTTCCATTCATCGCAAATCAATACATTTATATAATCGTATATTAAATCTAACAAAATAGTATTTTTTAAAGAAAATCGGCCTGTCTTCAACATTATGATGCTGTTCTCTAGCTGTTCAACCGGTTTTCAGCTATTAAAAACAATTATCGTAGGAGGAGATAGGAAAATGCGAAGCCTCCTCACATTTTTGTGGCGAGTATTTTTCAATATGGACATCCATTAGACAGTGTATACCACAATCGGGAAAACACCCCTATTTGGGGCCAATCGTTGAACCTAAATTCGTTTTAATCGTCAATAACTAGTTATCTAACTTAATTTAATTAGTAAACAGGGTTACATCAGGTGGTTAAAATCAGTACCAAAAGTACGAAGCAACTTTATATACCATCGAGTAAAAATTCTAGAAGTAAGGCGCGATTTACCGAATTTTGCCCTTGCGTAAATTTATATATAGATTACTGTACAAATTTGCTTGTAATGGAATTTTTAATTGGATGGAAGTGTCACTTTTTTTGTGCAAGTGTACACTGTTGTACATGACATGATTTTTCAGTCCAATCTATCAATTTGATTAACTTGGTGTGAGCAATTGTTGAAATGACAGGGTGTTTCTGTCTATAATAAACAATTCAATTCAGAAATCCAGATCTCGTCAGTTTGGTTCGCTTGTTTAGGCATTTCTTCAAACTGTATTTGAGGTTCTTCATTTGCTTCTGCAAGAACTCAACTGAAAACAATTAAAAATGTATTTATTAGGTGATCATTTAGAATAAAATGATCACCTATTGTTATTGTATAAAATCTTTATTATTTTTTTTTTTCTTTTTATTGTTTCTGTACACTATTTTGTGTAACAATTATCTCAAAAAGTTTAATGTCAATGATTACAAAAATTTCAGAATATCTTTCAAATAATATAACTTAATCCTAATAAGCTTTCCAGCGTGATCACTCATCCGCGACGACATTTATACGCCATTTTGCGAAATCACATTATCAATCATATCTCCAAAATTCATTATCACATATTAATGAAATTCACTACACGTAAACTTCAGATCAAGGGTAAAAATATTAGCAAATAAAAAGTTGCGCGTTTCAAGGTCATGCATGTGAAATCGCGCGCTAAAAATTTAAAACGCGCAAAATTAGGTTTTGATCAATTTAGAGCATGAATTAGGCCATTTGCGTGTTTCCAAAAATTACTGCGCAAAAAAAAAAATTTGCGCGCGCGATACTTAAAAAGCGTAAAAAATATGAATTTTTTTTACAAATCTCATTCTACTCACCATCCTTAGTACATTCACCAAATTTGAGTCAGTTCCGACTTAAAATAACGCTATACGAGCACGTTAAAAATTACAAAATGCGCACATTAATTTTACAAAAGTTCTGAAAATGGTGAAAAATAGGTCTTTTTTAAAATGAAAATAATTCTTCAGAATGCAAGATGACCCCCGATTTTTTTAACTTATTCTGGAAGCCATTGAGTTGTAGATATGAATTCATGTACACATTTTACGTACAAAATGTTTTGACGTCATCAAATGGCCACTTGAATTTAAAAATTAGGATTTGTTATCTTTTTGTGTAGATTATCACATTCAACAGAGCGCATCTTGGTTATGTGTGCTCGAATTTCGCACAACTTTCAGTATGTGCTTGCTTAATTAATTATCTTTATCATGAGTTGACACTATCTTCATTTTAATGACGTCATCACGCGTAAAAACTTGAATAACGTAGGCCGTGTAATTTCACCTTCGCAGTAAATTTGAATATCTTACAGCTCTTCAGAATTGAAGGTTACCTTGATGATTATAATTTATTATGAAAGCTGATGAAATGTAGATATTAATTCATATAAAAATTAAGCCTATCGGATGTTGTGACGTTAACATATGGCCAGTTGAAGTGAAAAAGTAGTTTTTTCATATTTTTCGTCAAAGTTATACACAATTCAAAGAGCGCGCACAGCGCTTCTACGTGCCAATTTTTTTTCCAAATCTTATATTTTTTTGCTCAATTAATTTATCTTTCGAAATTGTCATCTTAAAGTTTAGTTTGATAACGTCATGCCAAAAAATTAGAACATGTGTGTCCCGTAATTTCACCTATGCTACACTGTATATAGATATACAGTATATACTGTACATATTGTATATGGCGTATAGGCACAACTCGGCACTATAAGCATATAATAGGATGGCATACATCAACATTTTCCGATCGTATGTTAACGTACGTGCATGTTTAAAAAAAATTAATTTCAGTAAAATGATAAAAATGATCACCTATAATTCGTCAAAGTGACGAATTAAATTCTAGTTTACATTTTATTTGTTTAATACTTGAATATTAGTATTTAAGGTTTAAAGCTAGTTCTTTCAGGAATCATTTAGCAGCAGTTTCCAACACTATTTAAACAGGTATTTTGAATTTCTTGTTAAGTGTGAGAAATGGCGAATTTAAAAGGTGATATTCCTGGTCTTCCAATTCCAACTCATCATCTCATCAAGACTTTTTATTTCCATTAAAAATGTCAATTCATATTATCGTTCATTTTACTTTCTACAATTTATTACATTTCTGGTCTGGATTATATTTTTTGCATATACATTTTGCAATAGATATTGAAGAAATTACACACAAAAAACATTAAAATGAGTTCTAGGACGGGTAGAATAGCAAATTTTTACTCTGTCCCCCGACCGAGGGCCCTTGGCGGCCCCCTGGCCCCCAGCCAACAATGGTGCTCGCTGCGCTCGCAACCTGACCACGCTACGGCCCTGATTAACCATCGTTTTCATATTAATCACAGACTGATATTTTTATTTACGGAACTAAAATTATAGAACAGTAGTATACCTAGGCTAGGTCTAGTACTATCTTACCGTCTTTGTTAAGTGAGTGTCCCAGAGACATCTATATTTTCTGACCACTTCTGACCGTTTTCCTCGATATCAGTAGCATCAATTGTACTATTAATTGAACTAGTATCGCCGAACCACGACATATTATTTTCATCCATTTTTTTCTCAGGATGAGGAATAAAAGGTCAGGTCTGGTCAGGTTACAAGTATGATGTGAAAATTTCTATCGATTTGATTGGCTTGCGCTTTATTTCGCTGCGACGATCAACGAAAAAGTTAAAACTGGTCGAACTCACATTTTCGGAGCGGCGAAAAATTGTGAGCTGCTAGAGCGATGCAGCGAAGGTGACGTTTCAAGGAAAAAACGGCACATGCGTATCCTCGAAATAATTCCCGTCGCGCGAATAAATTCGTCTAGTGTAAAATAGGCTTTATATAACTATACTGTAAATGACGTAAATTATACAAAATAGAGCGTAATTACATTTTCATAAATAAATTCATTTGAATCGTTTCAAATTAATTTGTAATTGTCCTGGGTGGTTATGTCTTATACATTCAATAATTAACTTGTATTAGCACTAAACAGATTTAACATATGAAGTCCAGAAATGGGTTGTCGCGAAACCTAAGATCGCGAAAGCAAAGACCCGAAGAACTAAGATCACACAGACCGAAAAGAACCGAAAAGTCTTAAGATTAAAATTCTAAAAGGTACGATAGTTAAAAAGAAATTCTAGGCCTATATAGTAGCTAATTATAATATCCTAACTACAAGATGTTTCATATATTAATGATTTTATAATTAAATTATGCTACATTTCTTACCCAAAATTTAAAATAAACACCTCAGTTAATCGAGGTTATTTGTAAGTGTTTAATTATTTTATGGTAAAAGGCATTAACAATAAGAAACCTATGTTCAAAATGAACAATTATTGTTTTTAATCTTTTGTATATATCTTCGAATTTGCAATCTTTGGTCTTGGGTCTTAGCTTTTTCGTGATCTTACAGTAGGTTTTGTGACACCCAGCCAGGTATGCAATCAGTTGTCAGTTGATCGGCGCCCTCTGCCTCCTTTTCTGTCCAGCGCATATTTTAGGAACTTGGCAATAGCAGACTCTGCTATTTTGAGTTCTTTTTACACTCTCTGAAAAATAAATTTTAACGCAGGTAAGAGCCAATTAATAGTATATGAAGTTCACATGTATACGATGTATAGTAAGACTGACGCATCTTACGCAAGTTCAATTTTTTCCCGAAAGTCACTGCTTTTGAATATTTTTTGCTATAAATTATGTCATTTCTTTTTCGATCCAATTTTTTGTCAAAGTGGATTATTATTATGTGACAATAAAATGGCATATATTCAAAAACATTTTTTTTAAAGAATTATTTTTTTCAGGGGAACAATATCTTTAATTATAATACTTTAATACAATTTTAAACATACCTTTCACAACTGATCATAATTTTGATTGCCCGAAAGCTTCTTTGTTTCTGTTTCCCTTCGTTCATTAATTCATTGGTAAGGATTCTGAAAAGATAATGTAGCATATTAATTTAATTGTGAATTAATAATTTGTATTAGTGTAGTAGCAATAGCAGTAGTAGTAGGCCTAGTAGTAATAGTAGGGTCAGGGCCATAGCCAGCATGAGGCAGACAAAATTTTCAATTTATATTATTATTTATATTATTTTTTGACCCAGGTTACAAAACAAGGCGCTACTGCAGTTTCGCACCACACCTTTATATCTTCGATTTCTCATCCAATTTTTCTCTCATACTCACAACATACCATGTTGGGTCATTATGTAACATGTTTACATGATTTAGTCACCGTTAAAGTACCTGTTTCACCACAAAATCGGCCTTTCAAAACGGCATCTTTTTCTCGAAAACAAACAAACAAACAAGGACCATTTTAGAATCAGAAAATTGCCAGAAATCAATGTACAGTATTTCTTTAAATTTTTTATTTTGAAACTGTAGAGGGCAGTTATTCAACAGAGAAGATACGAGAAGCTCCATGCTCTTTTCATTAATTCTGTGAGAGCAGGATCTAAGCGCTGCTTCTTAAAATTGGTGTAGTCCGGGATAAAGATTTTTAATATTACTGTTTTACACTTTTGCATTTTTTGTCATTTTTAGTCCATTTATATATATTATATAATTATATATAAATCCAAAGGCAAAATACTGAAAAAAATGACAATGCTGTGGGTATCAGTGGTTGTATCTCAATTGAGATACAAAAAAAAAAGCGAAAAGCTAAATCAAAACGATAAAATAAAACAGCCCGAAAAGTTTGCAGAGCTTTCGGGCAACAATAGCTCTTCGTCAGGGTGATGTGACGCCAGTTTCGATTTAATGTTATTTGCCTGTTGTGCAACACAACAGGCAAAGAACATTAAATCTATTATATTATATATTTATATATATTTATTAAATATATTAAATATATTATATATACACACAGTAGGCAAAGAACATTAATTCTAATATATATTATATAATTATGTATCTTTTAATCGGATTTGCTGACAACCGGCATTGATTCTTGGTTTTTTTATGAAGACAATTAATGTTTCTTTTAGTATCTTTTATGAAAAAAGGAAATGAATTAGACTAAGGAGTGACATGAAATCTTAATATATATTACAGACTTTAAATTTTCGCAAAATGCGTCACCAACAACTTTGAAATTTTTTCTTTTAAACTTAGAACAAATTAACTCTCTCAAGCTACACTATAAAACATTACTTTCCATACAAAAATATGATAAAACATTACGACGTGATAGACCAACCGAAGTCGTGTCGTGAGTGGTAATCACTTGCGTTGATTACGTCCTTTACGTGTAGGCATCGGTTGGACCTAGGTGCTATACGTAAGCGATTTGACCAATCATCACAAGCGATTTGAACTAACTGTCCCTTGTCATTGCATGGTCAACTCGCTTGCGTTGCGTCTATGCCCATGCCACATATCTCTAATGGTAACCAAGCTCTACGATGCCGAAAGTTCATCTTTGCTGACATTTCGGGAAGTATAATTGAAAAATATTTACAAACTTTAACTAAAAAACAATACCGACTTACGCATATATATATAATATATATTTATAACTAAAGTTACGTATCATCAACGACGCCGAAATAAACCAAATGGAAGGACCGACATTTTTGAGGACGAATATTTACAAATATGCACGCGCTTTTTCGTTATCATTGGTGACCAATTTAAAAAAAAATACAAACTCACATTTATTAACATCATGGCTCAGCAAGCAGTACATCCGAATTTACCAGAGGAAGAAGAGTTTCAATCTATCACTTTAATACAAATTGGCCGTAGGTTTCGGGACGACAGAAACGGTTTAATAAACTGGTGTCGGCGATATGGTTTGTTGGCTTTAAACATGGAGTGTCCGACATGCAATGTCCAGTGTGAAGAAAAAGTATATGCTCAATCGATTGAACAAGTAACGTGGAGATGTCCAAACCGCCAATGCCGAAAAACGATCAATATAAGAAAGGGGAGTTTCTTCGAAAAGAGCCATCTTGAACTCTGGCAGATTGTCGGTCTAACCTACATCTGGTCAACCAACTGTGGACGATCCAGAGGATCCTCATACGAAACGGTCAAGGGAGAACTTGAGATTGGGTCAGATCATACTGTAGTGGACTGGATGCAATTCTGCAGAGACGTTGTTGCAAACTACCTCGTAAACCATCCACAACAGCTGGGAGGTCCGGGAATATTGGTCGAGATAGACGAATCTCTTTTCGCAAAAAAGAAAAACCACGCAGGAAGGATTGTACCAGAGCAGTGGATTTTTGGAGCATATGAACCGGCCACCCATCTTGGTCTACTGGTACCAGTGCCACGAAGAAACGCTGCAACTTTGATTCCGATAATCACACAGTGGATACGTCCGGGATCAATAATTTGGTCCGACATGTGGGCCGCATATGGTCAACTTGCCAATCATGGTTACGTCCATGGGACGGTGAACCATACGAGAGACTTTGTCGACCCTCAAACGGGAGTTACCACCAATCGGGTGGAATCTATGTGGAAGAGGGCAAAAAGCAAGATGAAGGCTATGCACGGTCCAACGAACAGAGCAATGATAGCTGATTACCTCCCAGAATTCATGTGGTATCAGCGATTTAGCGATGCGCTTTTTTTCATTTATGGAATCAGATAGCCACGGAACTCTATCCTCTGTAACATTATCTGCTGACAAAAGCCTGAACTTTAAAAACATTTTGTTTTTTAAAACAATGCTGTTGTCTGTTATTCTTATCTAGTTGTTAGAAAGATTTGAATTTTTTTTCAAATAATATAATAAACAATATGCAACCGTTATAGTTGAGTTATTTATCACGACCATAAAACCATAGCTGTTAATCTCACCATATTCTAACCAAAGACATTCAATTTTTTTAATGTTTATCTATAAACCATTCTTGTTCAGCTGCGACAAACTTTAATATTTTAACATAATATGTTGTGACGTACGTACATTAGTATTAAAAGTTATAGAAAATATCTTTTTGTTTGTGATATTAGTGCATTTTCATGTCATTGAATTACAACTACTGTACTGGGATTTTATCGTCACCTAAGTCTAACTAGATTTTATAACACTGCCCTCTATAGTTTGTATAGTTATGAATTTTTGGGCAAATGAAACATTCTGGCAATTAGTTGAACGAAAATGGCGAGCAATTGTCGCGTTGATGACAGCGAGCCAAGTATCGTTAAAATGCGTTGAGAATTATATTGTTTTTTGGGAAATTTACATCGTAAGTGGTCAAATCGTATAGACTTGTTACATAATATTATGTTGTGAGTGTGAAAAAAGAAAATTTTGGTAAGAAATCGAAGATATAAAGGTGTGCGAAACTGCAGTACAAAACAAATAATATAAGAGAAATAAATTTTTCAAATTTACTAAGGTGAAATATTGTAGTCGCTTGTGGGTGTGTTTCATTTTAATTGTCGTTATCTCTTTCTAATAATGGTTCCCATTTTTTAATATGGACATTATAACTTATTTCTATTTTTTGCAATATTATTCTCCACAGTTTCTGTAAAGAATACCTATCTTTTAAGATGAATGAAGTTACGAGGAATTTCATGAATCTTGCATTTATATATATATCTCTTAGTAAGAAGTAAAATCATATTAACAAAAGTTGAATATTTATATTCAAAAATACCAAAACATATGTCTATATAATTTATTTTAATAGGGATGTCTAATTTCCTGAACCAATAAAACACATCATCCCACAATTTAGAATTTTGTGCAATAACTCATTTGTTGGAAGAATTATATGTATAAATCTGAATTGCAGGTACTGTGTTTTAGTATCAAGAGTACATTCGTAAGGCATCCTATAAATTACACTCCAACTTCCATTAATTGTAATAAAACTGGCGATTCTCTTGTAGGGCTGGGATTAGCTAGTTTGTCCCGGTAATTTTGAGAGATAACATTAATTAAACCAAAAAAAAGAATGAAATTGTAATTTATAGCATAGGTATTTTTAAATTCAGTATGTCATAAAGCGTTGGTTGTTAAGCCTTACATCTGAAATATACTTTACACCTTTTAAGCTCCATGATCTTTAAAATATAGTTTTCTTATTACCGTAGTTCCCCGGGTATAATCCCACCCCCCTTGTACGTGAAATTTGGCCGAATTTGGGAGGTGGGCCTATACCCGGGGATTTCCCTGTACGTGAACCGAAAATGACATCCCGTTATGACCAAAATGAGTGTTATTTGAACAATTACCCTATGATCCAAAATAGCCTATTTAAAGCTATATTTCGGTATTAAAATCAATATCAATATAGCAATATAGCTATTGGACTTTAATAAATACCTCGTCTTAGGCAAAGGGTCTGCCAACGTCCGGCCCGGGGCCCAGCCAACGCGCTTCCGGTCGACGGCTACGAAATCCGTCCACTCATTCCATGTTTGCTTTACACCAAAGAACTTTTTACATGCGCCACCAGTTTGTGTTTTGATCTTTGTCTATAAAATGTATGAAACGGCATGTGTGCCAAATTTATCTTTCAACCATTTTTTGGAAAAAATGTATGTACTATAGTACACGGATTTTTCAAAAAATGGTCAAATATAAGTTGGATCACCGTCCGTCTAGCTACCGCGTGGCGCAAGCATTCATGTTCAAAGTTTTTTATAGACATAATTAAAATACTGCAGGTACAGTATTCGTTGATAAAAAAACACAATTACCCGTATGTCTAATTTTATTTAGTCACTTAGTACTACATACTTCATTAATGTAAATGCAACTGTAACTGCTCTTGGGCTCGGAGCAAGTTTGGAATGTAGAGGGCGTCGTTTAGTCAAGTCACACAAACGCGAACAAGGCAACACTATGACCATCAGTTAAACAATCTTCAATTTATTATGTGTAATTAACAATGGTTCACATCTTTAGCGATGGATCCTCTGTATATTGTGCAAAGCTTTGCGATAGGACGTTTCAAAACTCCACCTGCAATCTTGACATCAACGCTACGTACCTTTCCATCTTTGCCTTTGTAGACTGAGATAACTTTGCCCATAGGCCATCTACCTCTCGGCATGGTTTCATCTACTAAAAGTACAATGTCACATACCTCCACATTCTGTCTAGGCGTCGTCCATTTGTGTCTCTTTTGGAGAAGAGGGAGGTACTCCTTCTTCCAACGGGTCCAAAAAATATTAGCTAAATATTGAACCTGACGCCAACGTCTTTTACCATAGGCTTCAATTCTACCTATCGGCGCAGCAGGTCCCTTTCTCATCAAAAGGAGATGATTAGGGGTTAAGGGCTCATCATCGTAAGCCTCTGGTGACAGGTCTGTAAGAGGTCTAGAATTTAATATGGATTCAACCTCAGCTAGAACAGTTTGTAGTACATCATTAGTAACTGTTTGTTGTCTTAGAACACTATATAATGTTTTTCTCACTGACCTTATTAGGCGTTCCCATACGCCTCCGAAATGACTGGCTAAGGGTGGGTTAAAGTGCCACTCAACCCCTTTGGTGTGAAGAAATTCTTCTACAATGCTTTGGTTCATTTCAGCTAGAGCATTTCGAAGTTCCCTTTCGCCTCCAACAAAGTTGGTTCCGTTGTCGCTAAATATTTTAGAAGGCTCGCCACGTCTTGCTACAAATCGTCTGTAGGCGTTTATAAACGAGTCTGTGCTTAAACTGTCAGCAACTTCAAGGTGGACGGCTCTTGTCACGAGACATGTGAAGATGCATCCATATCGTTTCACGGTCGAACGACCTTGTCTGACATCTATGGGTCCAAAGTAGTCAATCCCAGTGAAAGTAAAAGGTGGTTTATCTGCGGTAACACGTTCTTCTGGTTGTTCACCTCGTCGTGCATTTTGTCTTTTACATATAACACAGTGTCTTAAGATACCTTTTACTACCGACCTACCTTTCAGGATCCAAAACCGTTCGCGGAGTGCGTTCAACGTTGCGGACCATCCATTATGTCCAACACTTTGATGATAGTACATAACAATGTTGCTATGAAACTGTTTTCACAGGTCTGGATCTGGTTTACTACAACCACTGGTTTCTTCACTTCCGGATCAGGAGTCAGTTGATCACTGTCTACAAATTTCGACACAGGCCAGTAGGCTTCATCTTTGTACAGAAAGTCAGGACCTGTCAACCACTTACCCAATTCATAAGTACCCCGTGAACCTTCGTCAGTGGGATTCTCCTTGGTTGGCACGTGTCTCCATTGGTGTTTGCTGGATTCGCTAAGTATCTTAGATACTCTATTAGCTACAAAGGTTTTGTAGCAACGGTTTTCATTTCTGATGTAACTGAGGACAATCATAGAATCGCTCCAGTAGACGGTCTCGTTAATGGAATAAGAAAGTTCTCTTCGAATGGTACTGTCGAGGGTTGCGGCTAGTACTGCGGCCATCAGTTCTAATCTGGGAATAGTTACAAGTTTCAACGGTGTAACTCTAGCTCTACCAATGATGAATTCAACTGTAGGCTTCTTACCGTCTGGTTCGATACGAAAATAGGCCACTGCAGCATACCCCTTTTCGGACGCGTCACAGAAGATATGCATTTGCACAGCAGTAGTTATATCAAGTTTTACCCACCGAGGAACGCTGACCTGTGATAGAATAGATGTACGGTCGAGCCATTGACTCCATGTCTTCTTCTCGTCTTCAGTTAAAGGTTGATCCCAATCAGCACCTCTCCTACAAACTTCTTGAAGAAGAGACCTTGCTAATAAAACAAATGGGGCAGCTATACCTAAGGGGTCAAATACAGAACTGGTAACTGACAGCAGTCCTCTTCTGGTCATCGGTTTGTCTTTGGGAGTAAGCTGAAAAGTAAAACTGTCGCTTCCGGCATCCCAACAGACACCAAGGGTCCGTTCCGTAGGTAACTCATCGAGAGAGAGCGACACTGATGGAGCTCGTTCAGATTCGTCTATGCTATCGAGCACGTCTCTGTTATTGCTTAACCATTTTGTCAGTCTGAAGCCACCTTCACTAAGAATACCAGAGAGCCTCTGAACCAAGTGCTTCGCAACATCTATACTTTCAACAGAGCTGAGACAATCGTCAACATAAAATCCAGTACGTATGGTCTCTATGGCCATCTTACCAACTTCATCTTCATTCTGCTTCTCGTTGTCATCTGCTGTCTGCTTCAAGGCTTTACTAGAGCAGCATGGCGATGAGGTTGCACCAAACAAGTGCACGCACATCCGGTACTCTTTAGGCTGAGCATCTAGGTTGCCGTTCTCCCACCACAGGAATCTTAACACATCTCTGTCGGAGTCGATCATCCTTACTTGATGGAACATGGCTTCGATATCGGCAACTATGGCTACTTTCCTCTGTTGGAATCGAATAAGCACGCCTAACAGATCGTTCATAAACCCTGGCCCTTTAAGGGAGCGTGCCCAAATGTTTTTACTCCGTTAATAGACTTTTAAATGCGTTAATAATATGCAAAACGTTAATGAGTTGGGCGGTCTGTACTCAGCAGAGCGTATCATAGTGGTTAATACTGTACAATGAAATTGAATTAATACTATCTAACGCGTACAACGGAAGAACAACGTCCGTTGTTTTCGTCCGTTAAACGCCGACCTAACAGATCGTTTTTATATTCGTTAAACGCTCATTTAACGGACCCTTGTACTGACAATATCACACCACACATTACAGAGTTCAATACAATAATATCTAATAGTAATATGAAGATCGACGGCAATTGCTGTAGAAAGGGTCTTGAAACTGCAGATAATGTGATGGGTAAACCGTCATTTCGACGGCAAAAAAATGCTGTTAAAACAACCTTACCCAACATTAAATTATCAGCATCTACAATTCCACAATTTTTGTTGAACATTTTCAACTTATAGAACATTCCTATAATATACTAATTTTTTGTTTAGCATGCTTGACGTTAATTCCTTTTTTATTTTTTACCCTGTACACTTGACCGAAAAAAAAAATGGCGAAATTGTAAACACAGATAAAACCCCGACTGTCGTATCGATAGTATCAGCATGTATAGCCTTTATGGAGACGGTATGGACCAAACAATATAGAAACCGGTCGGCGTCTATCTAGAGCTAAAACATTTACTGACTGTAGTTAAGTTGCCGCGCGAGGAGTAGCAGTGTCCAAAACACGAAAAACAGAGGAGGAAACTTTGGGCAATATGACGTCACGTTATTATCAAGCACATGGTTTTTTTTATCACCGCGAAGCGATGTACAACACGCACCACAGTGTTTTTGGCCAGCCTCCGTGATGCTGCTGCAAGGGTGTCATGTTTATTACAAAATACTAAAAAAACTGTGTACATGAACAATTATTGTACGTATTACGTAAATAAATCATTACTTTAACTATCGCTGACCTCGAATGTGTCCAAAAACAGAGGATGAAACTTTGGGCGATATGACGTCACGTTATTAGCAAGCACATGGTTTTTTATCACCGCGATGCGATGTACACACGCACCACGGTGTTTTTGGCAGCCTCCGTGATGCTGCTGCTAGGGTGTCATGTTTATTACAAAATACAAAAAAAAACTGTGTACATTAACAATTATTGTTTCTATTTAGGCCTAAATGGTGTAATAGGCAAAACACTTATACAGTATATATATAAAATAAATATATAAAAACAATGTGCAATTGCCTTCTTGCAGTAGGGAGGCGTCGCAAAAAAGGGAATTCCCCTACTTGCTCTCAACCAAGGGCGAATTTACTATTCAGTGCGTTGTTCCGTTAAACGCCGAGTTAACGGGCGATAGATGACAGTATATAGAGTATGCATCATTCGAATACCCATCATTCCCGGAGTTTACTGAGTTTTTGTGTCCGTTAAACGCCGAGCTAACGGACGATAGTATTGAATGACAGCATAATATAGAGTATAGCATCATTCCACAGGTTACTGAGTTTTTGTGTCCGTTAAACGCCGAGCTAACGGACGATAGTATTAAATGACAGAGTGTAGCATCATTCCACAATTTACTGAGTTTCTGTGTCCGTTAAACGCCGAGTTTACGGACGATAGTATTGAATGACAGCATAAGCCTATAGAGTATACCATCATTCCACAGTATACTGGGTTTTTGAGTCCGTTAAACGCCGAGCTAACGGACGATAGTATTGAATGACAGTATTATATAGCATCATATTCCACAGTTTTACTGAGTTTTTGAGTCCGTTAAATGCCGAGTTTACGGACGATATTATTAAATGACAGTAGGCCTAATATATAGAGTGTAGTATCATTCTACAGTTTACTGAGTTTTTGTGTCCGTTAAACGCCGATCTAACGGACGATAGTATTGAATTACAGTAGAGTAGCATCATTCCACAATCTACTGAGTTTTTGTGTCCGTTAAACGCCGAGCTAACGGACGATAGTATTGAATTACAATAGAGTAGCATCATTCCACAATTTACTGAGTTTTTGTGTCCGTTAAACGCCGAGCTAACGGACGATAGTATTGAATTACAGTAGAGTAGCATCATTCCACAATCTACTGAGTTTTTGTGTCCGTTAAACGCCGATCTAACGGACGATAGTATTGAATTACAGTAGAGTAGCATCATTCCACAATCTACTGAGTTTTTGTGTCCGTTAAACGTCGATCTAACGGACGATAGTATTAAATGACAGATAGAGTATAGCATCATTCCACAGGTTACTGAGTGTTTGTGTCCGTTAAACGCCGAGCTAACGGACGATAGTATTGAATTACAATAGAGTAGAATCATTCCACAATTTACTGAGTTTTTGTGTCAGTTAAACGCCGAGCTAACGGACGATAGTATTGAATGACAGCATATTATAGCATCATTCCACAGGTTACTGAGTTTTTGTGTCCGTTAAACGCCGATCTAACGGACGATAGTATTGAATTACAGTAGAGTAGCATCATTCCACAATCTACTGAGTTGTTGTGTCCGTTGAACGCCGAGCTAACGGACGATAGTATTGAATTACAATAGAGTAGCATCATTCCACAATCTACTGAGTTTTTGTGTCCGTTAAACGCCGATCTAACGGACGATAGTATTGAATTACAGTAGAGTAGCATCATTCCACAATCTACTGAGTTTTTGTGTCCGTTAAACGCCGATCTAACGGACGATAGTATTGAATTACAATAGAGTAGAATCATTCCACAATTTACTGAGTTTTTGTGTCAGTTAAACGCCTTGCCTGAACTGATACAATAAATTATTTTAAAAAATATTGTCTAAAGTGCAAATCTATATTTGATTGTTTAATTAATGAAATGTTATGGATAAGAGTTGAAACCGTCACAAAATGGCTCAGTCAAAGCAAAATTATTTAACAATTTTAACGAGAGGAGGAGCTTATCTTTCTAGGCTTTCTTTGTTATTAATTGTTTATAGTGTAATCTAAACAATAGCTACGCGATTGTCTGGCGGTGTACTTTTAACGAATCGTTCATGGCCTAGCTCTCTGTAGTGCGGTATTCGCGTCGATATCATGTTACATCCAGGGATCAAAAATGCGTATTTTTTTTCAGGTGAAAGTCGGCTATTAGAAATTTAGACACGTGTCGCCCGACGTACCAGGCTAAAAAATACCATGAATCGGATCGTAAATAGTATGCTTAGACCTATATATTTTTATTTTACCGTGTAGGCCTAGGCCTATATATATTTTTATTTTACGGTAGGCCTAGGATACAGTATAATACATGATTATTTTAATAAATATAATTATAACATAACATACGAGCCCAAAAAGCTATTAAACGAATTAACAATCGTGTTAACAACGCGTTGTAACAACAATGACCGGACTGCTAATAACCCGTTATTTTGAGTCATCATAGGATTTCACGCAACATACCATAACAAGGACTGTTAATAACGCGTTGGAATCATCGTTACGCAACACTGAACGGCATGTCCGGTCTCCCGTTAATTACGCGTTAAACAATGGAGTGATCATAACAGCATAGTAGCTAGTAAACAGAGGGCTTGATATGCCTCACTGAACACGCCCAACCCCATTTAAATTAGCTTGCATATAACGGTAAATCGTTAAACTAGTTGCGTTACAACAAGTTAAACGGAGTAAAAACATTTGGGCACGCTCCCTAAGTAGATGATCATTCAAGGATGTCCCAGCGAACTTGGCAGCGCAGTCATATACGACTCGAACTTTCCTTTTATGAGGATGCACAACCAGATGATGGGGCAGAAACCAGACATTACCGGCATTTCCTTCGTTGAGCACTGGCTCCGCGTATCCCTTCTTGATGTAACCCTCAATAACTTCGGTATATTTAGAGTGCATGGTCTCGTCAGATACTAGTCTTCTCTTTAGCGAGCTAAGTCTTGACAACGCCATCGATTTGTTGTTGGGTAGATTGTTGTCTTCACTTCTCCAAAGCAGACCCATCTCATAATGATTATCTTCCATCTTCTTTATAGTTGAGCGGATAATTTCATGCGCTCTGATGTCTTCCTTTGAGTCTTGCTCGTCTGACAGTCCACTATTTTCGATGGCCCATGAACGTTGAATCTCATCAAGAAGCCGCTGGTTACTGACGTGGATTCGGTTAAAATAACTCTTCTTGGTACCGTGTCCTCCTGGCCCCATAATCGACCATCCAAGAGGTGTCTTTACGCCATAAGGGTCTTTAGGTCTTCCCTTTCTTTCATCCAACACCCAAAACGCTTGAGGTGAGTCTGCTCCGATTAAGAGGTCGACTTTAGCGGACTTCGGATTCTCCCATGGAAAAGACCTTAAATGTTCCCACTTACCTAGTTCCTCAACAGTAGGGAAACTCTCCATTGGTGCTGGTATTTTAGCTACAGTCAGAAATTCGACATTCATTTCTTGGCATTCAAACTTACCTTTGACTCCTAACTCAAACTTCCAACCTTCGTTCTCCAAGTCTCCATTGATGGTGGATGACGTGTACTTTAGTCTCTCGCCTCTAGCACCTAATGCACATCTGAGGTCTTCAGAACACAGGCTTGTGTCTGATCCGTGATCTAACAAAGCCAAGGTGCTTACCTGATTTCCATTTTTCGCTGTCACGATCACTGGCAGGATTCTCATGAATACCTTGTTTCCACTGGAAACAACTCCAGAATTCACCTTAGCTTCGTTCGTTACCTTAACGACTGGGGGAGAAGGCGGATGCAGCATGTTATGGTGTTTCTCAGATCCGCACTTGCAGGTCCATTTTCTTGTGCATCTAGAACCTATATGACCGGATACTAAATACCTAAAACACAGTCTCTTGGATTTAGCAATTTCCACTCTCTTTTCGTAATTACCTTCAACAAATTCTTTGCACTTGTAAACCTGGTGATTACCATCACAAACAAAACACCTTACTGGCTTGCTACTTATGTGATTAGACTGAACGTTAACTGGCTTGTGACTCCTTCTGTCACTCGCAGAATGTCTGGATTTCGATAGATTCTTACCGAACATCGTTGACGATATTTCTGCGTTCTTTACTAGCAAACTAAGCAAATCTTTAAACCCAGGCTCCCTATTTTCACTAGTTATCATGTCATGCGCCTTTTTAATCCATGTTGTTTGCAAGTGGTTGGGCAGAAGATCCTGCACCTTTAAGATGTTTGTAGTGCTATTTAGATCATTTGTGTAGCCGAGCTTAGTTAATGTAACAAAGCATTTTTTCATTGAGGCGATAAGATCCCAAAGGGAATCGGCATCATTAGCCCTAACAGGATTTCTGTTGGTAAGCTCATGCATTAGCGCGCCTAGTATCATGTGAGGTTGACCGAACTGGCTCTTTAAAATGCATTTGGCTTCATCATAGCCTCCGTCGCCTAACAAGTCACAGCACTCGATATAGCTACGCGCTTTGCCTTTACACATAGTCTTCAAATGTTGTAGACGAGTAGCATTACAACTTAGTTTTGATTCGATATTAACTTCAAAGTTAGTTATGAAAGAAAAATATTCAATAGGATCGCCAGAAAACTTGAGATATTCTGCCTTAGGCAGTTCTAGTGCTAACTTAATTTCTTTGAAATCACTTAAACGATTTGATGACACACTTATGTTACTAACATTATCACCATCAATATTATCATGGTTACCTGAAGTAGTGGTAGGTACAACTACCGCACTCCCATCACTGGATGGACGAACCTTATCCTTCAGAAAGCTCTCGGTTGCAAGTCTTACTTCCAGGAAGGTACCCTGGACTTCTTCCATCCATTTCTCCTCTTGCGCGTAGGCCTCGTCGTCTTCGATTTCGTCGGACAAGCTTCGATGCGCGGACTCCACGGCTTCAAATGTAGTTGTCACTTTCTGGAAGAGATCCTCAACGGTTTTGATGTTTACTCCCTCTTTGTCAAGAGCAGACTTCCACAGGTTCACTGCTCGCGTCATCGCGCCTTTACAGTTTCTCCGCTGTCTACTATATTGAGTAGCCATGTTGTGCTCAGATGTTCTTCCAGTCGTTGAAGAACCAGTACTTTTCTACAGTAGCTTTACACGATGTCGTCGACGTCGTCACTCACTGCTAGTTGTCATTCACTCACTGTAACTGCTCTTGGGCTCGGAGCAAGTTTGGAATGTAGAGGGCGTCGTTTAGTCAAGTCACACAAACGCGAACAAGGCAACACTATGACCATCAGTTAAACAATCTTCAATTTATTATGTTCCAACCGTGTCTGTCTGACTACCTTTCGTTAGTTCGTTCGGTGACTAAATACAAAAGTATAAATACAAGTTACCATAAAATAAAACTGAAGTAAAGGAATCATACAAATCGTCACAAAGCACATGTTATAATCGTCTAACATAAATTCCTTCATTATCGTCATCATTCAATGCTTACGCTCAATTATTATATTAAATTCCGTATTACTTAACTTCTTCAGTTACCGTACTAATCATAGTAATACATTAAAAAATGGCAAACAATGTGAACAGTATCATCATCTGAATTACAGCACATACAAACAATTAATTAACATGTCAATCAATAATATGCATAGAACAAATCCTTACGTGAATATGACTGCTCTAAGCCTCAAATCTTATGTCAATATTCTCCTTTTAAACATTATCTCAATTCTGTAACAATAATCAACATAAATATATTGATAGAAATTTGTCTAAAATATAACACAACACATGATAAATGCATAGGAAATGTCAATTAAACTGATCATGAAACCATGATAAAACATGTCTAAATCCTTCTCTAATTAACACGCACATAGTTTAGTTTACTTAAATGACACAAAGAATGCCTTTATTCATCCACAAGAAATATCTTGAATAATTAAGATAAGCAGAGATCCAGTAATTTAGTTAACCAATCATTAACCAATGGCCAAATGCATCACAATACAATAGAACTTCCCTGCATAGCTAATGAATATTCATGAGCTGAGAAATCAGTCAGCGTACCATGCTACAGCGGTAAGATCAAATACGATATTCAATACATGGAATAGCTTAACAATTCTAGGCTTAAATCATATAATATCTTCACGTCGATGAACAGTAATAACATGTGTATAGTCTAGGCATGTCTATAAAATGTTGGAAACAGTAATACATTAGTTAAATGCCTGTTTAGAATCGTATACAATTATGCTCAATGTTAACATTCCGTTGAAACAATGGACTCATCATGGCGAATATACAAATCAACATGTCAACACCTTATTAAATCTTTAATTACTAAGCGAATCGATTCGTAAAGAATCCTAAAACTACTTATTTATAAACTTTAACTCACCAGTAATCATCTGCTACTGAACACAATGTGTAATTTGGCATTTACGCTCGCAAATCTGGCATTTTCTACCATCAATAAACCCACGTGCATCGCCGACTGATGCTAGTTGCACTCTCCCGACGCGAAGTCAAAGTTCGTTCTACCTCACAAATACAATTTAAAACGCTGGGGGCGCGCTGCATGGGAAAGATCTAACAGCAACTTTCGAACAACATAATCATATTACGTCAGGCAAAAAAACACCAGCGATAAGTTTGGAACATTTTCAAATAACTTTCAGAATCACCGTAAACTGTAATATAAAAAAGAATTATAACAAAAATCCATAATGTCAATACAACTTCTGGTTTAACAGACAGAAACTTTGCAGAGCTCACTTTCGCGCCAATGTTAATTGTCATCGTCGACAAAGCCGTCAAATTCTTCATCGCTATCCTCACCATCGTCGGCAAACACAATTCCTGCAAGATCATTTTCAAGTTCTTCGTTTTCATCATGATCTGGTATTTCATCACGACATTCGTCGTCTTCCGATCCATCAAGCGCATTGGATATTCCACAGCGCAAAAAAGAACGACGCACAAGTTCTGGATCAATCTGCTCCCATGCCTCGGATACCCAATTCACGACTTGCTGACGGGAAGCCTGCTTCAGGTTTCCGTGTGGCGTTTTTTCGTCGTGATTCTCCATCCAGTCAGTCCAAAGACGACATAAGGTGGATTTAAATGGACGATTCACACTGACGTCCATCGGCTGACAAATACTAGTGCATCCGGCTGGTATAAAGACAACACTTACGTTCAAATCTTCGAGCAAATCAAGGGTTGCTACCGATCTATGAGCTGCATATCTATCTAATATTATTAACAGTTCTTCATTGTCGTCGTCTCTGACGTTTACTAGTTGATTTTCGATCCAGTGATGCACTTCCTCTGTACGCATCCATCCGTTTGGTGATGCACTGACACGCACATTTGCTGGGATTTGCAACCTCATGCGAACCCGAGGGGGGATTCGGCCGTTGAGTTCCTTAAAAATTATAGCAGCTGGTAACTTGTGTCCATCGGCGGAAGCGGCTAGACCGACTGTGAAACCTTTTTTCTTTGCTCCGGTATTGCTTATTCGTATACTTCTTTCGCCGCGCACGTTGGTTGCGGCGTACGGCATATCGAAACGAACCATTGTCTGATCCATGTTTACTATGTACCTCAGGGGCACGTTTATTTGTTGACGGATCCGGATGATACGTCTTCGGAATGCCATAAGATCATCCCTATAATCTTCGGGAACTTTTTGGCTCTCATTAGTGCCCCGACGCATTCCCACATTAAAACGTTTCTTCCATCGATGGAGCCATCCATTGGAAGCGTTAAAGTTCTGCAAATGTAAATTTGCAGCGCACTCACGGGCATATGACCGTAACCGGTAATTGGTGACTGTACGTCCTTCCTCTCTCATTTCTTCTAAAAATGCAAATACACGCGTGTCCACCTCAGCACTCAATGGTTCACATTCATCATGGACTTTCTTCATTTTTTTTGTTGAAGTGCCGGCACTGAGCTGCAGTAGGTTTTCATAATTTTGATTCCATTCGCGTATAGACTTTCTGCAGGCCCCAAATTCCTCTGCGGTCAGAGACTGGTTGTTTTCATGTCTCCTGTGCCACTCTACTATTCTCACTTTCTCTTCAACAGTCCAGCATTTCTTCTCTTCGGCATGATAACCACAATTTGAACCGCAAAACTATAAAATTCGTTCAAAAAAACAACTTTCGAAGTAGGCCTAGATTAGCCTAGATCAAACAATGGACACGTTGTTTTTTCAACTTTACACATTCAATTGCGTATGAGCGCGACATTACGCAGAAGTTATGCACACTTTAACTAACGCGCAACGAACCGACCGATATATAAAGCCATTAGTCAATAGATTGACTATGATAAACATGATAAAACCCCTAAAACTCACTTTTTTTACAAATTTCTCCCATTTGGCACATATTGCGTTTCATACGTACAGTATAACAATCTCGAAAAACGTAGCTTACAAAAATCGAAACACCGCATGCCGCCACCGACTGTGATGATGTTAACAGCCATTAAAATGTCTAGGCCTAGTTAAAGCCTAGGCCTATATGCACAGGTACACAAACGGGGAAATAAGAGAAGAGTCTAAAGTCAGCCGAATTCCGAGAAATTAGCCTAATTTTTTTGAGAATTTGTTTAAAAAAAATTGACGTCGGCCTAGCCAGGCCTAGGCCTACTCTGTCCTAATGTTAAATTATACACTGGGACTTTGCCCGGGGATATGCTTGTGTGTGAAGGTGATCGTAAAGTCGTAGGTGGGATTATACCCGAGGACCTACGGTAATTTTAATGTTTTGATTATACCACAATACCTCATCAGATGCATCATCACCATAATCATTTCTTAGTTTAAACCAGGATATTCATAATTAATTCCTATTCCCTGTTTTGGTTTACAAAGCCAGATCCATTCCCCACTGATGCTCAAATAATTGTTTCCATTTTCCATTAGATGTTGTGTCAAGAAATCTTTTAACCCAGGTTATTTTTAAGGCTTCATTAAATTTATAAATATTTGTCATTTTTATACCTCCATTATCTTTATCGTTGTACATAGTCTCTCTACTTACTCTATCAGGCTTCCCGTTCCAAATCAATTTAAATAGAGTTCGCTCCAATTTTTTCATAAATTCACTAGAAGGGGATGGGAGGACAGAAAATAAATATGTTAATTGAGAAAGTGCCAGTGATTTGATAATTGCAACCTTACCTATTGGTGTTAAATCTCTTTGGGACCAAATATTCAGAATTTTCAGTTTAGTTTTTCAAATAGAACCTCATAATTTAATTCAAAGAGTTTGCTTTTATCCAAAGATATGTTTATTCCCAGAAATTTAACGGGTCCTTTAGTCAATCTATAATCAGGAGTGAAGTTCTTAATTTTATTTTTCAGCCTACCATTTTGCCTTATTTAATTTTAACCCGGAAATATCACCAAAGTTTTCTATAAGTTTAATTGCATTAGCTATGGATGTTTCAGTTCCATCCAAAATTAGAGTGGTATCATCCGCAAACTGGGTGATTTTTATTTGACTGTCAGGATTAACACAAATTCCTTAATATTGTTGTTTTCCCGTACTGCAATGCCCATTAATTCAGCACACAAAATAAAAATATAGCAACTAAGTGGGAACCCTTGACGCACGCCCCTCGTTATTTTAAAATAGTTGGATAGATAACCATTATTGATAACACAACTACTTATATCTGTATAAAATAAATTGACCCAATTCTTTAAGTCATTTCCAAAACCAAAGAGATCAAGGCATTTATTGAAAGACCATTCAATTTTATCGTACGCCTTTTCAAAATCGATAAAAAATAAGGTTCCTGGAATATCGTTTGTATCTGCAAAATTCAATCATGTCTATTATTAAAGATGTATTGTCCCTTGAAACACAAAAAAATGAAGGTCAAAATATTCTAAATTTAAATTGGCCATATCAAAGTAATATTAAAGTTATTCACTTTAAGTCAAAAATTCGAGCCAAAAACAACAAGTTTACGTAATTAACAGGTAAATTGATTTGATTACATTTCGTCTGGAAAATCGTCGCGAGCGAAAGTAAACAAAGATTTCAAACCACGAGTACGCATTATGCATATGCTAATTAGGATTATTTACAACTCGTCACGGTTGAGAAGGTATTTTCACACAGATTGTGAGGAAGTTTTGTAATTATGCATACAGAGTAGCCAAACAAGCGCGTTTCATTATGGGATATGTTTTGATCGAAAACTTTGACTGGAAGTCAAAGTTATTTTTTTAACAAAAAACGTCTGTATTTCACTTTTATTTATTTTTTTTTCAACAAATTTTTGGTGATAGTTAATAACTATTATGATACTTCAAAATTACCCAACTTTTTTCGAAATCTGTTATTTTTTATTTTTTTGGAATTAGTCAAAGGGACAATACATCTTTAATCTGACATTTTTTCCTATATATCTGTTTGGCAAAAATCCAGTCTGATCATTAGAGATAATTGTTCCCAGTACATTCCTCATTCTGTTTGAAATGGCTTTTGTAATTATTTTATAATCAACGTTTAAAATGGATATAGGCCTCCAATTTTTTAATAATAATTCATCTTTGCCATCCTTCGGAATTAGTGAAATTACCCCTCTTCTTTGACTATCTGATAATCTACCATTTTTGAAGCAATAATTAAATGATTCAACCAGAATGTCACCAATTTGATTCCAAAAAATGTTTATAAAATTCAACTGGATAGCCGTCACATCCCGGACTTTTTTGAATTCGCCATAGATTTCATGGCAATTGTACATTCATCTAATTCAACTTGATCTAAACCAACAATACTAAAAAAAGGAGAAGAGAAATTAGATGAAAAAATTCCACTAGATGACATCCTCAAAACACATAAAAAAACACATTCCAATAACAAAAAAATTCACCTTCCAACTGTTGCTATGCATAACTAAGGGAAATTAAATAATTATCAGATAATTATTAATTAATAATTAATACTGAATCCAACCATCACAGTAAAAAAATATAGAATTTAAAACCAATATTTAATATAAAGTGTGATATTTTACATGCTGACCTTAAATGAAATGAAATTTCACATCAGGGCTTCAATATTTGTTATGTAGCATTACATACCTGAGTATATCATTGACTTTTGATTGATTCAATTATGTGGTTGTCGAAAGTGGTGGTGGATGGGCATGTGGGATCTGCTTAGGTTAGCAAATAAAAGAGGAGCTTCAAAATAAGAGAGGAGTAATCTGTTGCAAAGATTAAAATTCACAACGATCTGATAATTTATTCTAATTTCCAGAGGATATAACCTATAAAATGACATTAAAACTTAAATTAATGTACTCGATTGCCAAGTAAATCTCTTTGAGTTCGAATTCATTTTACACCATATATCAATTAAAGATCTTTTTTCCATACATTTTCTTATCTCATCACAGGCCTTAAAATTGGTATGCATTCTACCACCTTTTTTTTATCAAGATTTAAGTCTAGCACACAATTAAAATCCCCTCCATAAATAATGTGATTGCAGCAGAATTCATCTAGTAATTTATCTATTTCTCTAAAAAAACTGAGGGCTATCTGCATTAGGGCATATATATTAATGCATGTAAAAGTGTTATCAGAGGTTTTTATATCAACAATAGCATATCTACTTTTTTGATCTGTAATGCTTTTTTCAATGGTATACGCGAAATTATTTCGGGTGTTAAAAAGAATTGCAGTTCCTTTACTATTCAAAGTACCAGGACTCCATATAATTTTATCTCTCCATTCCTTTTCCCAGCAATCGGCCTCTATACAGGAGCTATGGGTCTCTTGTAAAACATAAAAGGAAAAATTCTTTTCTTCTAACCATAAAAATAATTCACGTCTTTTTCTCCTATCTCTTAATCCCTTCATATTAGCCATTTACCATGTAGATAATAAATGTTAGAGGCATACCTTTAGCATAGGAACAATAAAATTCACCTTACAATTTTTCCAGGAGTGCAATTCTACAATATTATTACAAGAGGAAGTAGTAACCATTACAATACTAAAAAAAGGAGGAGAAAAATTAGAAGAAAAAATTCCACTAGATGACATCCTCAAAACACATAAAAAAACACATTCCAATAACAAAAAAATTCACCTTCCAACAGAAAGTAAAACATGTACGAGTAAAAATGGTTAAACATTAACTTCTTCATAGACAATAGTGTATGTTAATCCAGGAAGGGATGACCATGTTTGACTACACAAGCAGAGTTCACGTGGTCCGACTTACGGTTCTGTAGGTCTATATATATTTTTTACTTAAAAAATATATATAGAAAAAAAATAAGGTCGCATATCCCAACACCTGCTTGAAACGGACCGAGTTATGTCAGTTAAGAGCGTAATAATATCATTTCTCATTTAATTTCGTTCGCTTTTATCACAGTACAGGATCCATCAGGCTCAATTGTACGAAGGTTGGCTGGATAGTTGACAAATATCTTTCTCTTTGGATTTTCCTGCATTAATTCCCATCGCTTCTTCCATAACTTTTTCCTTTCAGCTTTTAATTTTGTCGTCAAATCTTCAGCTACAATAATTTTTGCACCGGGGAAAGGGTGCTGTATCAAATTTTTCGCTGCATATAAAACACGCCGCTTTATGGATATAGGCCTAGGTCTCCTATGCGTGCTGCCTGATGTCGTATCAAATCGGGTGGGAGTACGGTGTGCTCGTTCAATAATAATGTTCTTTGTATCTACTTGTAAATGTTTCCCAAACAGCATTTTAACAAACGATGTACATTTTTCAAACTGGTTCCCTGTAGGCCCACCTTCTGCACCTTCTAGAACATTGATAATAACCAAGTTATTTCTGCGAAGACGATTCGCAAGTTCATCGACCCTGTCAGCAAGCAAGCAAATCAAATTCTACTACTCCGGCCTTGCTTTTAATTTTGATAAATATGTTTGAGATTCTTCCACATCGCCTATTTTCCTCTTCATGATTAGCATTTCTTTTTCAATATTCTGAAGCCTACTATTTATCATATCTAGCATATCCAGCTTATCTAGTCTCTCCATAATAATACTTAGCTTGTTCGTGTCCGCCATTGCTGTCTCCGAGCTCGCTGTCGCCAGACCATGTGCTTCTCTTTTTTCGCCTACACTGGCTGGATCGCAGCCTACTCCCTCGCCTGTTGTCGGGCTGTTGGGGGATACTCTACGAAATTTCTCGCCTGGTTTTCTTTCATTTCTAGATTTCTTTTCCTTATTTTCCTTGCTGTTATTTGAGGACATGATTCGTATTTCGTTTTCGTAACCTATTTTTATAATTCTGCTCAGGATTTCAATGAAAAATTCTTCACGTTTCAAGCTCAAGCGTGTGGTGTTTTTTGGTTGTCCGTTTACCCCGGCCTGTTGAAGTTGGGGTTTCATGACTACTTTCATCTGTATCATCGTACTCCTCACACTCATCCTTACTTTCTAATGAGAATGAAATAAAATAAAATGATTAATATTAAAAAGTTATACACACATGATTTATGATGATGTTTTATCGTATATGGGTCTGGGTACGAAATTAGGCGAACATTTATGCGTGGGTTATTCAGATTACGATAAAGATATTGTATTGGATTATCCCTTGAAAAAATAATTTATTCAAGTTCTTTTGTAGAATACGGTACCAGTATGTCTTTTTAATGTTGCATATAATAATGGTATTCACTTTGACCAAAAATTTGACCGGAAAAAATTATTTACCTGTTTTTGGGGAACAATTCAATCTTTAATGGCCTGGGATTATATTTGGTCTGTCATACAGTATTTCTTAATTATTTTAAAATACTATATAGTATATTATGCAATTTATTTATTTGTGTTGGTCGACAAAATAACAAAAAGAATGATGCTGTAATCTTAAGAGACTGTGATGTTTAGCAATAATTTAAAGTACCAGAAGATATCTTGATTTTGATTAACTTAACTAGCCATGTTTCTGGAGAAAAAAAAATTGTTTAAATAATAAACAATGTTTTTCATCTTTAAACAGAAAAAATGTGAAAAATAAGTCAATTCTAATAATTTTAGCGGCCCGCTATAAATACCAGAATACATCGTGCAAAACGATCAATCTCGAAATAAAAATAAATGAAAGTTCGTAACTTTTAAACAAAAATACAGAGTCTTCCCTAATTTGTATTAACGTTTCCTGCTAAAGAAAGACAATACAGCAAATAGAAAATCCCAGACTAGGCCTATAGCTAGCGTACGATGTTCGTATGTGACTGATGTTTACCAGCTAGGCCTACAAAACTGAGCTTGGCTAGGCCTAAGACCGTCCACACGAGAGGACATTCGGCGTGACCTACTTAAGCAGTGCATTGTTTTTCTTTTTTATCGTAATTAACCATAAAACGTACATTTAAGACAAGGAATGACCTGGTTTAATTTTTTTAAAGTAATATATTATATGCATTATATTTACAAAACGTCAACAATTGTAGGGAAAGTGGCTTTATTTTCTGCAAGGCTATACACACACATCAATCAATCAATCAATCAAATAAACATTTATTTCTTTCATATTCAAATTTGAGTAAAACATTAAAATTTCTGATATTTTATATATAAATATTTTTTTTTTTTTAGAGATATAATACAGTAAATCATAATGTATAAAAAAAAGATGATTCAGTTATATAAAAAATGAAAGAGGCAAAAAAACCCAATTGAAAACTTGTATGTTGGGAAGCCATGTAAGAAAATTATATACTTATATATATAAATGTAAACATATAACTACACATACACATATAGATCAACAGACACACACACATAGATCAACAGACACACACACACACACACCAACAGTAAAGGAAGCAATTTCGAAAAAGTTTCTAAAGTTAAAAAAAAATATTACAAAATAGAGAAAACAATTAGTTATAATTTGAAATAAGATATTCTTTAAGTTTAAAAGAGAACATTTTGCTAGAGGACGATGATGAAATTTCGGGAGGTAGATTATTGAATAGTTTAGAACCACTATAGTGAATGTTATGTTTTATTTTAGTTAGTTTAGGTTGAGGAAGATGAAGGTCCTGTGATGCTCTTGTGTTATACGAATGGATTTCAGAGTTAGTTAAAAAATTACAGGAAAAGTTAGAAGGCAGTTTGAAATTAATATGTTCATAAACGAAAATGCATTGTTGGAGTTTATTGATATCGTGCACAGTTAAGAGTTTAAGGTTATAAAAAAGGATATTAGAATGGGCAAGACGTGAGTTGCCCGAGATAAGACGAACAGCTTTCTTTTGAAGGACGTGTATTTTGTTAAGATTTGAGGAGTAATTATTGGCTTATACAATGTTACAGTAACTAATAAAAGGCAGAATAAAGGAACAGTAAATATTGCGTAAAATTTGAGACGGTAAAAAGGAAGAAAGACGATAAAGTATGCCAATGTTTTTAGAAATTTTTAATTCGATTTCTTTTATATGATTTTTAAAATTTAGCTCTTGGTCAATTAAAACACCTAAAAATTTGGTTTGCTTAACATGGGGAATTACTTGATCACCAATCAGAATTTTATGAGACTTGTCGGTCAGTTTTTGATGACGTATTCCAAACAACATAAAGTTGCATTTACTTAGGTTTATTGAAAGTTTATTCACATTAAAATAATCATTGATATTAATTAATTCTTGGTTAAAAGTATGAAAAATTGATTCAAAGTTAACACTTTTATAAAATAAAGTTGTGTCGTCTGCATAAAGATAAAAAGTAAGGATATCTGAGGCGTTTGGTAAATCATTGATGTAAATTAGAAATAAAAGAGGGCCAAGCAAGGACCCTTGGGGAACACCACAGGTAATGGGCTTAAGATCAGTGGTATGATTGTTAACAGAAGTACATTGAAATCTATTTGATAAGTAATTGTTTAAAAGTTTAAGAGCAACACCACGGATACCATAATTTGAAAGTTTAGTAATCAGAATATGATGGTCAATGGTATCAAAAGCTTTCGAAAGGTCAATAAACAAGCCAGAGGGAAAAGAATTGTTTTGAATTGCATCAATAATGTTGTTGGTTAAATCAATTAACGCAAAAGACGTAGAATAGTTTTTCCTAAATCCGAATTGTTTATTATAAAGAATATTGTGCTTGCTTATAAAATCATAGACGCGGTTATAAATAATCTTTTCAAGAATCTTTGAAAAAAAGGGAAGGATGGAGATTGGACGATAGTTATTTGGATCGGACTTGCTACCTTTCTTGAAAATTGGAATAACTTTACCAATTTTTAGGGAGTTGGGAAAAACACCAGATGTAAGAGATAAATTAAAAATGTAAGTGAGAGGAGAGAGAATAGTGTCAATGGATTTTTTGATAACTTTAGCACAAATGTCATCGATGCCAGAAGCCTTGTTGCTTTTAAATGAATTTGTGATTTTGTGCACTTCTTGTTCGGTTACAGGTGAAAGAAAAATTGAGTTAGGAATAGGGGGATGTAAGAAGTGATGAAAAGTTTTATCAGAGTCATTGTTTATTTTTCCAGCAAGGTTGGGTCCAATATTTGTTAAAGGTTCTTTTATTAATTTTCCATCAGCTAAAAGTTCAATATCGGCAGGTGCATTTTTATTTGACTTAAGAAGAGAATTGATGACACGCCAGGTGGCCTTGATATTGAACTTAAGCTTAGTAAAAGTTTCACAAACGTAATCAAATTTAGCAGTTTTTAAAAGGTTGTTTAATTTATTTCGATAACGCTTATATTTGGATATATTAGAAAGTGTTGGATGGCGTAGACTTTTAGAATAAAGTTTCTGTTTGTACAAAATCGAGGTCAAAAGTCCATCGGTCATCCATGGTTTAAGTTTACCTTTAGCTTTGGATGGTTCAATTAAAGGAAAGTGTTTGTTATATAAGGTGGTAAAATTATTAATAAATGTGTTATATGCCAGATTTGTGTCTTGCGTACTCACGACATCATTCCATAGAAAATTTGATAAATCATTACGAAAATTAAGGATATTGTGTTCACTAGTATTTCTAAATTTAAGATTGGTATTGATTACTCGCTTACTCGGTTTATTTGAACTGATGTTAAAAACAGGAAGATGATCTGTAGCATCATTAATAATGATACCATGACTAACAGACGATTCAAGATCATTAGTGAAAATGTTGTCAATTAGGGTAGCGGGATGTTCGGTGATGCGTGTCGGTCTATGAATAGGCGAAATGAGAGAATTATTGAAAAGACAATGAACAAAATCATTAATATTGTTATCAGATTCAAATTTGAGTAAGTCAATGTTAAAATCACCAAGGAGAAATATTTTTTTATTTTCTTTCGTTATGTTTTTAATAAGGAGTTCAAAGTTCTGTGTAAAGAAAGGAATAGAAATATCATGAGGTCTATATATAGTTCCGATTATTATATCTTCTTTTCCGGTTTTAACTTCAATAAACTGAGATTTACAAAAATAGGTTAAAGGAGTTAAGTCATCTCTAATTTTATAATGACACTTATTATTGATAAAAATATTGATACCTCCGCATTTATATGAACAGGGTTGGAAAACTAGTGAATAAAATGGTAAATGAATAAGTGGACTAACATAGTCCATCCAAGTTTCAGTTACCGAAATGACATCAAAGTCAAAATTAAGAGATTGAATGCAACTTGAAATAGATTCAAAGTTTTTTTGTAAGCTTCTAGCATTAAAATGTATACAAGAGAAACGATTTTCAAATTCATTGTTATTGAATTTCTGAATTCATTTGGTAAATAGTAATTAGAAATATTTTGATCATTAAAAAAATTATTGTCCGGGTCGATGTTGTCAAATTGACTAGCAGTTGATGAGGGTTTAGATGGTTTGATAATCGATTTAAATTGTCATTGTTACTGAAAGTTGGTGCTTCCATATAAGACAAAAACACAAAAAACACAGACAAAACACAGAACAAATACAAATTAAGAGTTTAGAAAAATTGAGGTATAGTAAGTAACGTGCTTGAGCGTAAAATGTAATTTTAAACTGCTCAAAACAGAGTCTCTTTATGTATAATTATGAATCAATTGATAAAGTTAGTCAGTTGTAACATACATACATATAAATATACACATACATACATATATACACATACATACATATATAAATCCAAAGGCAAATTACTGAAAAAAATGACAATGCTGTGGGTATCAGTGGCTGGATCTCAATGGAGATACAAAAAAAAAAGCGAAAAGCTAAATCAAAACGATAAAGTAAACAGCCAGAAAAGTTAGCAGAGCTTTCGGGCAACACTAGCCCTTCATCAGTGCAAGTGAGGGAATTTGGATAAAGTCATAGCATATGAGTTGGCAAGTGCTGCCTGGGTGGACAGGAATAAAAGAAATATAACAATAGAAACAGCGTGTTGAATAGTGGGTGGAGACTGAATAAGAGTAGAAAACAAAGAAGGTAGCTTGGTAGAGATATAAACAATTTTGGAATGGAACTAAAAAAAGCTAAAATGGTGGTTAATATTGAAACTTAAATTTTGGTAGTCAATGGAATAATTTTACCGATCTGGGAGTATGTTCCTAATGTTAAGTCCAAAAGGTTTTGTGGTTTTAAGTAGTAATTCCCAGTGGTTTTCTTTGTCTTTGCGAGTTTTGTCGCTCCATTTGACATCGTGGTCTATTGCAATAACTCTGAAATTTGCAATCGAGTGACCAACTGAATTAAAATGTTCGGCTACAGGTTGATCAAGCTTTAATGTTTTGATAGCTGATCTATGTTGTGTCATTCTCATACGGAGAGTGTTTTTTGTTTCTCCGACGTACTGTTTGCCACAAATATTACAGTATATGAGATAAATGACGTTTTTGGTTAGACAATTAATTGATTGTCTTATCCGAAAAATGCGGCCAGTTTGGTTACTCTGATATATATAAATCCAAAGGCAAATTACTGAAAAAAATGACAATGCTGTGGGTATCAGTGGCTGGATCTCAATGGAGATACAAAAAAAAAGCGAAAAGCTAAATCAAAACGATAAAGTACATACAAAGTTCCACATAGTACATATAAATAATAAAACACAGGGCTATTATGTAAAATTGTTTTCATTTTTGTTATCAAATATGCCATTTTAATGTCACATATGGCCTATTCAAAGATTTTGTACATGTTACAGTATGTCATGGAATAATCAACTTTTTTGATATTCCATTCAACTCCATGTAACAATGGAAAGAGAACAAATCCATTGTTGTAAGGTAATTGTACTGCCTTTCTTTGTAGGTCTTTCTCTTCCACAAGTCTACGGTGAGTGTGAACTCTCATTGCCTCCTCCTCAATGAATACTATTGATAAAACCTGTTTAGAATCACATGGGCTGTCATAAAAGGCCACTGTATGTCGTACGGAAATGCAATCACAAACATAAGTACTGTCATCTTTGAACTCTGCGTACCACACCAAGACACACCAGGTGCATGTAGTCTAGGGTGATATGCAGTTTATACAGATGTCGATGAGAGGTGTTTTTGTAACCAACCATATCAAATTGTGTCCTTGTACAAGGAGGAAAGTTGGAGTTTGAATTAAAGACAACTCTTCCTTCCCAGGAACCCTTGATTTGACACCTCTCACATGAATGGTATGCATTGTGACCTTTTATGCATTTTAAAAAAGCTCATGCAGGGGCATTACAAATAAATGATTCAATTTCAATCTGGTAGGTTGTATGTCTGTGGGTGCTTCAATTCTTCAAGGAAATCAAACAGATTATCGGCAAGTGGGTCTGGCTTGGCAGTTCCTGAAAACAATGCAACTATAAATGGTGGGTAATTATGAAAGCTGCACAATATTGGCCAGAGCTGAACACTTAAAAAGAGGTAAACCGTCGATGTTGATCTTTAATTTAATATGAGATGATTGATTACCAAAGTAAATATATTTGCCACCACACTTGTCAACACTAGGAACAGTATTTGGAGTTTGTAATAAAGTATGTGCATCTTTTGGGAGACTAGTATGACCATGATTGCGGAGAATATTAAGCAAGTCATTCAAGGCAAGTCTATTACATGCATGTGTTGTGGCCCATGCCCGAAGTTGAATAGCAATGTTTTTTTCTTTTTTGTTATCTTCAAAATTATTTTCGGAAGAATTTGAAGATGTGGAGTCATAATTAAAGTCTGATTCGGAGGTCAACTCTGGTGTCGTATCTGCCACATCCTGAGCTGAATTAATGTTAGATTCATCGCCACTACCCTTTGAAAAAAAATTTACCGTCGTTTACCAGTGTTGAACAACGGTAAACAACGTCGTACTAATCACCAAGGTTAATCACCTACTTACATGTTTTAATGGGTCTCATGACGGACTTTTAATTGGTTGCTGAAGGCAATCTATTAGTTGGCTTGTTTAACAATCACCAACTTACTGAATAGCTCCACCCTTCAAATATATAGACCAATGGCAAAGTCCGGTTTTAATTGAGGGTTGAAGACAAGTGTATTTAGTGACGTGACACGTGTCCTCTTCCTCCTAGTTTTTATCAGATAGTTTTCTTGAAGACAACAAAGCCCTCTATAGCCCAGTTGATGGTATAATAAAAATATATAAAAAAATAGAATAACGCAAAAGGTAAGCCTATTTGAACTTGGCCAAATCAGGAGTGCAGTTTATTTAATCATTCGCTGATATAATACGATAGGTAAAAATACAAATGATGGAGATAGGCCTACACAAAAAATTTTAATTATGTACACTAGTGTATAAGATTTTTTATTCGGTGATATTTACTGCCATATCACATGGTTTAGATGGGTGAAATTTCCGAATTTATCTATAAACGAAGTTCTCAAAACGATGTAAATATATTTACATAATGCATATAAAACAGTGGTATAAATAATTGTAAAGTGAAAATAGCGTGTCCGGTATTTTTTATTCGGACCCGTTAGCTGTTCTTGTTCACGAGGGTAAACGACGGTAAACTACGGTGTTATTGAATGTTAGGCCTAACTATAAAAACAACGGTGATATTTACTGCCGTATCACAATGGTTTAGATGGGTGAAATTTCCGAATTTATCTATGAACGAAGTTCTCAAAACGATGTAAATATATTTACATAATGTATGTATATAAAACGGTGGTTTAAATGATTGTAAAGTGAAAATAGCGTGTCCAGTATTTTTTATTCGGACCCGTTAGCTGTTCTTGTTCACGAGGGTAAACGACGGTAAACTACGGTATTATTGAATGTTAGGCCTAACTATAAAAACAACGGTGATATTTACTGCCGTATCACATGGTTTAGATGGGTGAAATTTCCGAATTTATCTATGAACAAAGTTCTCAAAACGATATAAATATATTTACATAATGTATGTATATAAAACGGTGGTTTAAATGATTGTAAAGTGAAAATAGCGTGTCCGGTATTTTTTATTCGGACCCGTTAGCTGTTTTTGTTCACGAGGGTAAACGACGGTAAACTACGGTGTTATTGAGTGTTAGGCCTAACTAAAAAAACAACGGTGATATTTACTGCCGTATCACATGGTTTAGATGGGTGAAATTTCCGAATTTAGCTATATGAACGAAGTTCTCAAAACAGTATTTACTATTGGGAACGAAGAGATGTTCGTTTGTAAAATTACACTCAGAACAAGTTTAAGTAAAACTTAAGCTATAGAAAGTAATGTCTGAATAAGTGTTGAGTGTTCATATAAAATTTAACCCTATGATTTTTTATGAATACATTTTTTCCATTTATATCTTTCTGTTTGGTTTTATTCATTTGAATGTATCTGTTTTTACAATGTATAATAATAATATAGTTTATAGGTCAGTAGAAAAGAATGCAGCTTATTCCAAATGGGTCAAAGTGACCACTGTTGGGAAGTCAGGAATGTGTTTTTGCCAGTTGCTAGGCAACTAAGGTGATTATCTTCATTATGATGATGATTATACCTCACTTCAACTTGTGCCTGCTGCTCACAAGAAATATCTATACATCATGTTTAACAACTTTAAAGCAGGGCCCTGTTTAAAGGATGTCACCCTTTTTCATATTTTGGCTCTTTTCTTAGATGATAAAAAAAGTAATATTTTCATCTCTTGCGTTATAGTTCATCACATTTAAAAGAGCGTGCATCTATATTTTACGTATTCAAATTTCTTCTACACGTTAATATGTTGTTGCTGAGATAATTTCCTTCCAAAATTCCTATCTTTGTGTTTCATTTTGATACCGTCGCCATGTTAAAAATAGGAATAAATGACGGGTCCCGTAATTTTACCTATTCTGCACTGTATGTAATAATATGTATACAGAATATACTTGTAACAACATATTATATTCTTCAGATCAGGTCATAATGCCATAATCTTTCTCTGTGTGCCAAACTCCAACGTATGACGTGCACATGGCGTTTATCGTGCGGATAACTAACTCGTCGAGTTCATGTCTAGTTTTATTTGTATCTCCTTTGAGATCCAGTCATCAGCATTGCCATTTTTTCTAAGTGTAATTTGCCTTTTCATTTTTCTACGGCATAGTTCAAAATCATCCAATTTAATTTTTGATATAAAACGGCTTTTTATCAAAAATCAATGTTATTGTAGGATTATTTATTGTACAAATCCTATACATGATACAGTACCTATATACAGTAAATATCACGGTCTGAAATCATGGCCTCCTACATGTATTAAATAACATTAATACTGTACTGTATATTAAATCTCTCGGCCTTGGCTAGCTTGGCATAATAATAATAATAATAATTTATTCGGAAAACGCTTTTTGAACAGCGGCACACATAATAATGGTGCATTCTTAACACAATTAAACATACAATATATATATTTTATATTTTGCTTAATTTAACATATCTGTTATTTTCTATTTGTCAAGGATGTTTAGTCTTATGTAATTAATTTTATTTTGTTGGTTTTTCTTTTACTTTACTGTTATTGTTGTATATTGTATCTGTTCTGAGGGTCCCAAATGATCAACAAATGCTGGATGGATCACCCCCATTAAATATGGTTAAAATAAAAATAAACAATATAAAAATATATGAGTATAAAAATATAATAACGGAAGTTCGATAAAACCAAGTTAAAAATAAACTGTAATACTAATACCAATTAAATGCAACCCACATACATAACCTTGGACACTAAATTAGCATATCAATTAGTATATGAACAAAGGAATATACAGTACTATGTTAATATATACACACTCTTGATACACAGTGTCTACCAGCAAAAAAAAAAATAAGGAACAATAGGAACCCAAATTATGGGACATCAATAAACAGGAAAGCATAGATTAGGTTAATTCAGCTGAATAGAATTATTCGATGACTGTAAACAGAATTGATAAAACTACAGTAAGATAGTGGAATATAGAGTAATAATACTAGCCTCGTTTTCAATATTAAAATGCTGATGAGATGTATCAAGTTACAGTGACTAAAAGCTTGTATAGTAGAGTAGACCAGTAGCGTACAGCGCGTTTGTCTGGCGGTGCCCTTTTGTACGAATTTTAGAACTATATTTAGAAGTTCGCCCAATTCACAAGCGTCGATCTGGGTCACGCTACTGCACATCCATCCAGGGACCATACCATACCATAGTTACTTTTAAAATTCTGCCCACTGTCACTTTCGTTGTGTTTACAACTCCAATGACTAGAATAAGCCTGTCGTATACTATTGATAACATTTCGCCCGCTCATACAAAAAAAAAGTTTACGCAAACGATTTTTTTTTATTTACGAATACGCCACTTGGCCATTTCATGCGTGGCCGGGTACATTGTACTTTGTTCGCGGATATTTTATTTACCCTTTGGATTTTTATAGTAAATGTTTTTTCTGCCACTATATTAAAATGTTGATCGCATTTAATTGTATGTTCTGTAAACGGGAAGGTATAAAACTAAATTAGTTTTATTATACAGTACCCACTACTGACGTCCATAACGTTATAGAAGTAGAGGGCTGAGAAGAGAATATTTTTGTTCATCATAGTTTTTTTTGTATTTCCGTGTAGTAGGCCTACCCTATCGGACGTTCCGAACTTTGAAGTAACAGTTCTGCAAATTAACTTTGTGTTCAATATTTATTAAAGCAGCTTCATTTTTTGTCAATTTTTTTATAGTTAATTGGTAGGCTAATACTTAATTTGCATTAATTGATTATATTTATTAGAAAATGTATTACCGTACCGGAAGTTACCCTGACGTTTGCATGGGTTTGCATTAAACCATGGAGAAATTCTCCATGATTGAACGCAAACAATATTCATATATTTTTCATTATAGGTTTAACTGTTGAACTTTTTAGACTTAACGACACATCGATTGACCTGACCTAGGCTGGTCATCAGTCATCGCAATTACCCAAATGTGTTTATGACTTAGGCCTTCAGGTTGATCGTAACATTTGCTAATTAAATGACAACATCATCTTGTATATAGGCCGGTCACTATCAGGTAATACACCAATCAGAAGCTTACAGTTTAGAAGCTCTGATTTCGTCAATGGTGTTTGATAATTTCCCTAAGTTTATAATGGAACATGCTAAATTTATTGTTTTAACATTGTTGGGTTTCAGATGTCAAGGTAACACATGGATTAAACATAGCAGTTAATGATGAATCCTTGTTACTTTGTATACTGTATATTTAGTTACAATCAATATTTAAAAGTTTATAATTAACTAAAAGAGTTTTAAAACTTTAATTTTCATTCACTGTAAATTTTTATATTCTCAATAAATGCAGTCGTATAAAATGTTGATGGGTCGCTAACATGTTATTACCTATAGATATAGATATTATATACATTCGATGTCCCTTTTATAGACAATTGTTTTTAAAATGTTTATATTTTTATACCCATATCAGTTTATGGTAATATTAAATATGACTTGTAGGCCTATATATAACACAACTTTGCTCAACGTTGAAATGGAATATGACAACATTCGCTGTCAATTCCTGAACAACGTATATGCTACCTAAACACAAATTAGAGGAAATTTATTTTCTGGTTTAAAAATAAATTATATACATTCGATGTCCCTTTTATAGACAATTATATTTAAAATGTTTATATTTTTATGCCCATATCAGTTTATGGTAATATTAAATATGACTTGTAGGCCTATATATTATAAAACAACGTTGCTCAACGTTGAAACGGAATATGACAACATTCGCTGTCAATTCCTGAACAACGTATAGGCTACCTAAACACAAATTAGAGGAAATTTATTTTCTGGTTTCAAAATAAATTATATACATTCGATGTCCCTTTTATAGACAATTATATTTAAAATGTTTATATTTTTATACCCATATCAGTTTATGGTAATATTAAATATGACTTGTAGGCCTATATATAACACAACGTTGCTCAACGTTGAAACGGAATATGACAAAATTCGCTGTCAATTCCTAAACAACGTATAGGCTACCTAAACACAAATTAGAGGAAATTTATTTTCTGGTTTAAAAATAAATTATATACATTCGATGTCCCTTTTATAGACAATTATATTTAAAATGTTTATATTTTTATACCCATATCAGTTTATGGTAATATTAAATATGACTTGTAGGCCTATATATAACACAACGTTGCTCAACGTTGAAACGGAATATGAAAACATTCGCTGTCAATTCCTAAACAACGTATAGGCTACCTAAACACAAATTAGAGGAAATTTATTTTCTGGTTTAAAAATAAATTATATACATTCGATGTCCCTTTTATAGACAATTATATTTAAAATGTTTATATTTTTATACCCATATCAGTTTATGGTAATATTAAATATGACTTGTAGGCCTATATATAACACAACGTTGCTCAACGTTGAAACGGAATATGGCAACATTCGCTGTCAATTCCTAAACAACGTATAGGCTACCTAAACACAAATTAGAGGAAATTTATTTTCTGGTTTAAAAATAAATTATATACATTCGATGTCCCTTTTATAGACAATTATATTTAAAATGTTTATATTTTTATACCCATATAAGTTTATGGTAATATTAAATATGACTTGTAGGCCTATATATAACACAACTTTGAAACGGAATATGACAACATTCGCTGTCAATTCCTGAACGAGTTATAGGCTTCCTAAACACAAAGTAGAGGACATTTATTTTTTGGTTCACAATTAATTATAACATTCGCCGACAATTCATTGGAAACATAGAGTGATATTATAACACAATTAAGTGAAATTTCATTTTTTGGTTCATAGTTAATTATAAATGTCTATATGTTTAGACACATGTCATTCTAATGGAATTATAGTTAAGTTTTATATAACACAACGTTGTTGTGGATTTGAAACGAGGCAGGTAAACATTCGCCGACAATTCATTGAAAATATAGAGTTATATTATAACACAATGAAACGAAATTTTATTTTTTTTTGGTTCATAGGTAGGCCTAATTATAAATGTCTATATTCTTAGACACATGTTAGTCTATATAAGGGAGTGATACTTAAATATTATATAACACAACGTTGCTCAACGTTGTTGTGGATTTGAAAGGCAGGGTAAACATTCGCCAACAATTCATTGTCAACATAGAGTGATTTTACAAATGCCATGTTTTAGTTCATAGATAATTATAAATGTCTATATTCTTAGACACATTTCAGTCTATATAAGGGAATTATAGTTAAATCTTATATAACACAACGTTGCTCAACGTTGTTGTGGATTTGAAACGAGACAGGCAAAACATTCGCTAATCCCTTGGCAACATAGGCGACCTACCGATATCATTTCAACACAACTAGAGGCAATTTCATTTTCTGATAATTAAGTAATTACTGTATTAATGTTTATCTTTTTTATATCAGTGCCAATTAAGGCAGAGATAGGCATTTTATAATGTTGCTCAACCTTGTTGTGTATTTGAAACGGGACAGAGAAAACAATTAGTGGCAACAAAGGCGACCTACCGATATATTACAACACAATTAGAGACAATTTCATTTTCTGATATTTAAGTAATTAGTAATTATTAATGTTAATATTTTGTATCAGTGCCAATTTTAAGGCAAGGATAGAATTGTATAATGTTGCTCAACGTTGCTGTGTGTATTTGAAACGGGACAGGGAAAACATTCGCTAATAATTCCTTTGGCAACGTTCGATACCTATATTACAACACAATTCGAGACAATTTTATGTTCTGATACTTTAGTAGTTATTAATGTTTATATTTTTATATCAGTGCCAATTTTAAAGCAGGGATGTGGCATTTTGTATTATATAACACAACGTTGCTCAACGTTGTTGTATAAACGGGACAGGGAAAACATTCGCTAATAATCCATGTGGCAACGCTGGACCTACCGATATTACAACACAATTAGAGGCATTTCATTTTCTGGTTCAAAATTAGTTATAAATGTTTATATTTTATACCCGTGCCACTTTTATGGCCCATGGGGCATTTTATAATATAACACAACGTTGCTCAACGTTGTTGTGTAAACGGGACAGGGAAAACATTCGCTAATAATCCCTTCGGCAACGCTGGACCTACCGATATTACAACAAAATTAGAGGCATCTCATTTTCTGGTTCAAACTTACTTATAAATGTTTATATTTTATACCCGTGCCACTTTTATGAATAGGGAATTTTATAATATATCACAACGTTGCTCAACGTTGTTGTGTAAACGGGACAGGGAAACTCATTCGCTAAATCCCTGTGGCAACGCTGGACCTACCGATATTACAACACAATTAGAGGCATTTCATTTTCTGGTTCAAAATTACTTATAAATGTTTATATTTTATACCCGTTCCACTTTTATGACCCATAGGGTATTTTATAATATAACACAAAGTTGCTCAACGTTGTTGTGTAAACGGTACAGGGAAAACATTCGCTAATAATCCATGTGGCAACGCTGGACCTACCGATATTACAACACAATTAGAGGCATTTCATTTTCTGGTTCAAAATTACTTATAAATGTTTATATTTTATACCCGTGTCACTTTTATGGCCCATAGGGCATTTTATAATATAACACAACGTTGCTCAACGTTGTTGTGTAAACGGGACAGGGAAAACATTCGCTAATAATCCCTTCGGCAACGCTGGACCTACCGATATTACAACACAATTAGAGGCATTTCATTTTCTGGTTCAAAATTACTTATAAATGTTTATATTTTATACCCGTGCCACTTTTATAATATAACACAACGTTGCTCAACGTTGTTATGTAAACGGGACAGGGAAAACATTCGCTAATAATCCCATCGGCAACGCTGGACCTACCGATATTACAACACAATTAGAGGCATTTCATTTTCTGGTTCAAAATTACTTATAAATGTTTATATTTTATACCCGTGCCAATTTTATGGCCCATAGGGCATTTATAATATAACACAACGTTGCTCAACGTTGTTGTGTAAACGGGACAGGGAAAACATTCGCTAATAATCCCTTCGGCAACGCTGGACCTACCGATATTACAACACAATTAGAGGCATTTCATTTTCTGGTTCAAAATTACTTATAAATGTTTATATTTTATACCCGTGCCACTTTTATGGCCCATGGGGCATTTTATAATATAACACAACGTTGCTCAACGTTGTTGTGTAAACGGGACAGGGAAAACATTCGCTAATAATCCCTTCGGCAACGCTGGACCTACCGATATTACAACAAAATTAGAGGCATCTCATTTTCTGGTTCAAACTTACTTATAAATGTTTATATTTTATACCCGTGCCACTTTTATGAATAGGGAATTTTATAATATATCACAACGTTGCTCAACGTTGTTGTGTAAACGGGACAGGGAAACTCATTCGCTAAATCCCTGTGGCAACGCTGGACCTACTGATGTTACAACACAATTAGAGGCATTTCATTTTCTGGTTCAAAATTACTTATAAATGTTTATATTTTATACCCGTTCCACTTTTATGACCCATAGGGCATTTTATAATATAGCACAACGTTGCTCAACGTTGTTGTGTAAACGGGACAGGGAAAACATTCGCTAATAATCCATGTGGCAACGCTGGACCTACCGATATTACAACACAATTAGAGGCATTTCATTTTCCGGTTCAAAATTACTTATAAATGTTTATATTTTATACCCGTGCCACTTTTATGGCCCATAGGGCATTTTATAATATAACACAACGTTGCTCAACGTTGTTGTGTAAACGGGACAGGGAAAACATTCGCTAATAATCCCTTCGGCAACGCTGGACCTACCGATATTACAACACAATTAGAAGCATTTCATTTTCTGGTTCAAAATTACTTATAAATGTTTATATTTTATACCCGTGCCAATTTTATGGCCCATAGGGCATTTATAATATAACACAACGTTGCTCAACGTTGTTGTGTAAACGGGACAGGGAAAACATTCGCTAATAATCCATGTGGCAACGCTGGACCTACCGATATTACAACACAATTAGAGACAATTTCATTTTCTGATATTTAAGTAATTACTAATGTTTATATTTTTATATCAGTGCCAATTTTAAGGCAAGGATAGAATGTTATAATAACACAACGTTGCTCAACGTTGTTGTGTAAACGGGACAGGGAAACATTCGTTAACATTCCTTAGTAACAGAAGACCTACCGATATCATTACAACACAGTTCGAAGCAATTCAGTTTTCTGATACTTAAATAATTATTAATGTTTATATTTTATACCAGTGCCAATTTTAAGGCAGGAATAGCCATTTTACAATAGGCTATATTACACAACGTTGCTCAACGTTGTTGTGTAAACGGGACAGTGAAAACATTTTCGCTAACAATCCCTTTGGCAACGTTGGCTACCTAATACAGTAATGGGTAGCACAGACTTAATGTGCATTTCATACCAAAATACTATCCTTTTTGTTAATGTGTAACATATTTATATCGGTAATTAGTTGTGCTACCCAATATTTATAATGGGTGGCACACTTTATGTGCATTTCATACCAAAATACTATCCTTTTTATTAATGTGTAACATATTTATATCGGTAATTAGTTGTGATACCCAATATTTATAATGGGTAGCACATACATACATGCATGTTATACCAAATACTCTCCTTTTTATTATGTGTAACATATTTATATCGGTAATTAGTTGTCGCCGACAATTCATTGGAAACATAGAGTGATATTATAAAACAATTAGAGGAAATTTCATGTTTTGGTTCATAGGAAATTATAAATGTCTATATTTTTAAACACATGTCATTCTAAGGGAATATTGAATTTTATATACCACAACGTTGCTCAACGTTGTTGTGGATTTGAAACGAGGCAGGTAAACATTCGCCGACAATTCATTGAAAACATAGAGTGATTAATGGACAGTGGTGTCGTCATTTAAACGTTTTAAATGACAACATATAGAAAAAAATTGTAATGGCAACAACCAGATTAGTGTGTGCCTAATGCTCAATTTTTAACATACGCGTATCAAAAAGTAAATTACTATATCAATTTAGGCCTAAAAAAAACAACTGAACATAACGATATTCAATACCGTTGTCGTTAAATTAACATTACGGTATCGCTATTTACTATCGTAAATACGTAAAAAATATGAATGCGCGTTGATTCGCCGTTAATTTGTATATTAACAAATAATAGCAAGTTGTAGGCCTATTTGAGTCCAACAAACTCGCGTGATTGAAAGCGGCATCGTTGTTTAAAATGTTAGATAGAATACTCAATCAAAGAGATGTTTGCATGCTTTAATAAAGTGAATGTAGAGGGCGCACATCTGATGGATATGGTGGTTTTGCCGCCGGCGGTAACGTGTATGAAAGAGCGCGATGAGCTGCAGAGATGATGATGGTTTGGATGGCCGCCGTGTAATTGGATATGTGTGCACAAACAGTTTTTGGTACTAGGCCTAGGCTAGTACTGTATAGGCTTATTATACAGTTTGAAATAAAAGCGTTTTTAGAATTGGTTAAAATACCAATTTAAGAAACGTAATGTAATATACACTGTAGTAGGTAAGCAAGCCTATCTAGCCTAGGCCTAGTAGAGGGAGGGGCCTAGTAGTAATAGCCTTTCCATAAATCACCGGCATGTTTATTGATATGACCCTGGTTATAATTAGTGGTGACAAGGGATTACCTTGGTGATGTATTTTATGACATTTATAGCAACGTTGTTTACCATAGTCTGCAACGGTGTTTACCATAGTTTACGACGGTAATAACCAGTAAAAAGTGTTGTTTTACAGTGATCTACGGTAAACGACGGTAGTTTTTTTTTCAAAGGGTACTGCCCTCCCTAATCAAGGCTTCAACAACTGAACGAATTCTTCTCCATCGTCTTAAATATGCCATAACTCTAATAGAATTCATAAATATAAGTAACTAATATTATATGGATAACATTTTTTTTTTGAGACATTTACATTACAGTATTTTGTTTTGTTAATAGTCCTTTGAAAATTCACATTCAAAAATCAATAAATAAAACAATAAAAAAGGCACATAATCATTTGAAAAAAAAGAATTTCTGAATAAGAACTACTTGAGCCACGTATATGGGCAAATCACAAAATGGTGATGTTTGTGGAGTTTTCCTCCTTTAGAAGGAAGATGATGACCCTCATTGGATTGACTTCGAAAAGACTCGTCTGTTCTGCGTTTTGATAGGTTACTCGTCCTATCCTCACAGCCGTAGTAGCCGGAGTATTAAATTAAATTAAAGATTTTACTGCTTTCACATGTGCATCACAGACGATGCATTGTACATGTACTGGAACAGTTTTATCAATATTTGATATGTTAAATGTAAACCCATTTGATATCAGACTATTTAAATTCTGTATTATTTCTTTATAAGAAACTCCAAGCTAGTTGGCTTTGAATTACCATAGGTCAGTATTACTGGAAATACAACAACAACTTCCATGTTTATTATCGCACATAAAACAGGCCAAAGAGACTTGTTTGAACTTTTGTGCAGAAGAATTCCATTGATATTAACAGATAATTTAATAGTTTGTATTTGTTTTGTACATGCTTTGGATGCTTATAAAATACAGCTAATAGCCTGCTCTTTTAGTCCAAAATTAATGTACTGCATGCCAGATATTTCTGATAACTCAATATGTCTTGGTGTCTGAAGTAAAGTGCGAGTGGTAAAGAAGGGTGACCTGACTGCTGAAGCAGTTTCAACAACTTATCCGTATTATTGTGTTTTACTTGATTTTTGTTTACCCAGTAGGCCAACTTATCAGCTAATCGATCTTCAGAATCCGATTCACTTCTGATTCTGATGTTACTAACATATCACGGTCAATATTTGTTAACAAGAGTGTGTAGATAAATAATTTATGATGGTTAAATTTAAAAAGTAAAGTCCCTCATAACGAAATTAAAATGACAAATGTCATGGAAGAAATAATATACCCGTAACGTTTTTCTTTAAAATATAAACCCATCCTAAATAAAAGTTAAGGTATAATAATAACAACCCGCAATTTTAATAAATAATACAGTATATAGAAATAAATAATCAACTATGCTTAATAAAAGCTACGTTACTACACCATCTGCTTTAAATTTACCACGAGCTTATATATATATTCACCTCGTGGTAAATTTAAAGCACTAAACTAAATAATAACAGGGGAAAATTTCATTTTAAAATTTTGTTTATCAATATTGCTAATCAAACTGATTTTTGAGTCGAGAAACATAGTTTTGTATTGTATTTTTTGCTACACAGTTTAGAAATCTGTAGCAAAACGGTTGTTTTGTATAGCCTTTTGCTATGCTACACTGGCGAAATTATTACCTGAATAACCAATTAATTATTAAACAATAACAACTGAAAAAATACAACATACCATGAAACAATAACTCACCAAAATTATGTCCTTTTGTGTAAATTCTTGATGAATGAATGAATGAATTATACTATAGCAGATGATTGTTAATTTCGATCTTCCTCTCACGGCAACAGCGGAAATAATGTACAGTACACTGTACAGGCAGGTACTGTATTCACATTTCGCGCCGGTTCTGAATACCTCGCTGCGATTGACTGTTTGGTGTTTAACTGTTCCCTAGAAGCGACGCTATCCTAAGATTTATAGTTACATTTTGACGATGACGTAAATTTTATCATTCAGAGTCGCGCGGACATCGATGTTTGTAGGTTGAATACAGTACAAAATGTGTAGTTTTTTAACAATGTCTACCTTTTATATAAACAAAATATATTGACCATACTTTTATTGTAACTGTTTTTTTAAAAATTGAACATCATATTTTATGCCTTCGATTATTTCAAACAAGAGAGTGATCCTTTTAGATTTGCAGGAATAGTTTTTTTATATTTAAAGCTCTATCTACACTTTCAAATTTTATGTGACAAAAAAATGTGACATGCCCATACGTCACTATGTAGCAAATTTCCTGTGCTTCTGTAAAAAAAGCAAAGCAAACAAAAAGTATTAATATGATATTAATATAGTCACCGGTTAATAGCCTATGGGGGTCAGCATTGCAAACTATTTTTTGCCTGCCTTTACACAGTAATGCATATATAAAAGCAAAATGCAAAAAAAAGAAGCTAATACTGTATATTATATTTTAGAACAATACACTGCCGTCTAAATGTGCACAAGCCTCATGGCACCACTGTTTACACGATCTACACATAAAATGCACAGGTATTCTTCATTAATTGATTGAGTTTTTGATAGGGCAATTCCTTTTCCTTTAGTCGGATTGGCTCTACTTTTCCCTTTAACTTTGCTTTGTTTGGATGAACTAGGTCCACTTTTATTTTCTTTATCATGTCTCTTTTGTGTAATGCTCATTTTGGTTTGCTCCTTCGCTTCTGCTGTCTTCTTAAATGGACTCCTATTACACTTCTTCTTTTCCACTTTCTGTTCTGTTGGCCTGTCTGCCTTTGGTAAAGGTGACAGTTCAGCAACAGTCTTGGCTGAAACCTGTGCTGAGGGATCTGCTTGAGGTTCTGCGGGATATGCTTGAGTTCCTGTGGTGTCTGCTTGAGGCTCTGAGATGTTTGCCTGAGGCTCCGAGGTATTTGCCTGAGTCTCTGGGGTGTCTGCTTGAGGTTCTGCAGGGTCTGCTTGAACATGATCTGCATCATTTTCCTCAAAGGGATTTTCCCTCTCTGTCACTTCAGCAGGTGCAAAATCAATATCTGTAAATATGTCTGGATTGAAGGGATAAATGCCTGTACATTTAAATCTTTACTGCCTTCCCAATTTATGCACAACGAAAATATGCAGCTGCAAAGAGCCCTCCAACTTCATATTTTGTGATACGTTTGCTAGCATTGGACATCATCCATTTGTGGCATTCTTGTTCGTAGTACACTTTAAGGGGACCAAAGAATGTACGGTCCAATGGCTGGATCTTGTGGCTGGTATGTGGTGGTATGGACAGCATGAATATAATATGGTTGAGGAAATTTAATTTAACTAATGCTTGACTGCATACTGGGTTACATGTATGGGATAGGCCTATCCAAACACCAAACAATCACCACACAGTTAATAAAAAAAATTTTAAAAAAACAATTAAATGTAATATAAAATATGTAGTCATGTCTTTAAAATCCTCTAAATTCCAATTTAATATTACTTGGGGCATGATGGGACACTGTCCCATGCAACATATTTATTGCCTGTACATACAATATTTATATAATATACCTATTTTGTTTGAATGTATAGTATAGGTGATAGCTTGTACATAATTCTAATAAATAACTTCTAAATTAGTATTATACATTTTACGTTAGTTACTAACGGCGCTCTAGACATCGCGTGATGCAGCATCTTTAAACAATAAGTGTGCATTTTGGAACATTCTTCTTGGCTTTTGGAGACAGAATTCGCGAATGACATTCTCTGTATTAATTTTCATGACGTTAAAGTGTATGTTCATGAGGCACAATCCCGAAAGCCGCTCATAAGACATGTGATTTTGCAAACAGGAATTCGTTCTCCGTAAAGTCGAAAAACTCTGCTCAGCTTCAGACGTTACGGGTAGTGCACATGCGATTAGAAGAAGTGCACGCACATTTGGGAACACATCAGGATCCGCTAATTTTACAATAGCTTCCGTTAATGTAGCAGGAAACTCTTGTTTTTTTTTTTGGAGTTGATGAAATTTTCGAATTGACGATTCGTTTTGATGGACGATGACCTGTTTTTATTTTTTTCCAAAGAAAAAAGGGGAGGTCAAGACCCCCGTAACCCCCCTACTGGCTGCACCCCTGTAATGTGAATTGGGCACAGAGACTGGACATATTGGAATTCTGACTGTTAAAGTCCGCTAAACTATTATTCCATTAGTGTTATGCGTTGTACTATTTCCAGAAATTGTCTCCTCTTCAAAATCATTATTGTCCCAACAATGGTTGAAAAAATGTCTTGAGTAGCTTCTGGTAACGAAGTCCATTTAGAAGGCCAATCATCTTGGCTGAACCTGTAAAGTGATGCCATTGCTCATGGAGAGTGTTTCGACACCATAACCCTTCCTTTATTTATTCTTTCTTTTGACTGGATTGCATTTTCAGTAACGCAGTACTGCTTTCCAAAATGGTCCAGTTATAAGTTTAAAAGTAAATAAAAATTATAACATAAATACACAGTAGGCCTAATTTAAAAGATATATACAGAACAGTTAAAAACAAATAAAATATAAAAAATAAAATACAAAAAAATGTAGGATCACTTGGAGATGCACCATATCTTGAGCAATTGAGAGAATGCGTCTTTCCTGCTTAGCTGTGACTGTTAGTAACCCAGTCAAATTTACCTCATCACTGATACCTAAACTCCATACATGAAAGTTAAATAATTGCCAAGGGATTAACGCCCGTATTCTTAAACCGGACTTTAGTTGTAGTTCGAAGTTAGACTTGAAAAAGTCGTAGTTCGAGCTATTACTTCAAATTCGATTAAAAAACGATGTAGTCGAAGTTTGCAGTTCGACTTAATGAAGTCGAGCTTCTAGTCGAGGTTACAATGGCTGGTGCAATATGTCTAGTAAATAACCAATCAGACGATCATACGAAGGGCGACGACCCTGGATATGCCCCTGGATTTACTGAAGCACAAAATATAAACATTCGCCACGATAGGCCTAGGATACCTTTTTTATGTTACACCGTGAGAAGGCCTTTTGAGGTAGGCCATATGCCTAGGCCTAGCCTAGGCTAGTTAGCATGCCAGCTCTCATGACATGCAAACTGCCTCTTTTGATTACTGGTAACGTTATAATTGTTTTACTTTACTGGTACTTACACATAAGAATATGATACTACAGTATAATCTGTCCAAAATTTAACTTTTCACGTTGTTCATATCAAAATGTATTGCTATTAAATTGTCGTGTGTGCTTCGTTTCGTCCCACACGCATGATGGAAGGGGGAAATTATGTTACAATGTTATATGACGTACCTTGATATAGAGATCAACGTAGACGGGTGTCCTTATGTAAAATATTGGTCGATTATAGCTTGTCTGTAGACTCTACCAGCTAATGCATCGTCTACATTTTCATCACCATTAACTTCTTTACAAAAATACGAGAGTCGTGCACGGACCCTTGCCATCTAGCCACAATGTCTCTAATCATTAGACGATGGTCACCTATAACTTGGACATTTATAGAAAAATATCCCTTCCTGTTCTGAAATAGTTCGGCTTTCTGTCCACCTGGACAAGGTATCCGTACGTGCGTGCAGTCGATACATCTGATTACATTAGGGAAACCAGCAATCGCCCTAAACCCTTGTTGAATGATATCTCTGTCATCACCCGTTGGAAACACAATCCACCTTCTATTCTCCTGTGCTAAAGCTCGAGAAACGTTTGCGATTATTCTGGAAAGGATAGGTTGCGATATATTTTTTGCATTCCCGTGCATTAACTGAAATGTTCCAGTAGCAAAATAGCGTAGGGCTACTCAAACCTCTAACAACGGTGGTGACCACCACCTCCTCTGGTATCCTTACGTAAATCAAGAATTCCTAACAATTCAACAACAATCTCTTTAGAAACCCGATACCTTTGGACGAATTGGGAATCGTCATAATCAAATAGGGGGTTTGAACGATCTCTTATTACTTAAATTTTGCGATAATTTAAGCAATCATATCGCTGAACACAGCCGTTGAATTGCCTCGCCACAGTTATTAAAAACCAACCAAGTTAAGTCGGACAACATTACAAAACAAGTAATTTATGACACGGTGTTAAAAAACCCTAATTTGCATTATCAAAATAAATATAAAATAATATTGTAATGAGCTAATAAAAAACTAGACATTTCATAATTCAAAATACAACAAAAGTGATACGTTTATTCATGACACGTTTTTCATAAACATCGTTTAAAAACCATTTAGTCGACCAATTAGCCTGCCCCCTCCAGAACTAAAAAAATCGATCAAAATCCGTCTCGATTTAGTTGAGGTTGGCCTGATTTAGTCGGCGATTTAGTTGAAGTTCGGTTTATGAATTAAAATGACGTCATTTTTTTAGTTTTAGCTCGAACTACGACTAAAGTCCGGTTTAAAGGCCAGGTGCGGGCACAAAATTTCTATTGATCATACATTTCAATAACTATCGATCTATAGTTTCTCCTATATTTCATAAATTTTTGAAATTGTTTGGGCTACTACGATACTTTTAAAAATAACCACTTTCTTATCAGTGGGGGGATAGTTCAAATTACACAGTAAAATTCCTATTCTTTTGTACAAAAATGTTCTAAATAGGGATGCATTTTTAAAAAGCCATGAAAAGTTAACTGTATGGCAAAAATTGTCATTAAATGACTTTTTGTATGTATTTTAACTCAAATTTTTCATTTTTGCTAATTTTTTTTCGATTCCGATTTTTATTTTCGCGCTATATCAAAAATTATCCACCACATATACACCAGTTTTTTTGCACTTTTTTCATTTGCTGGAGAGTCAATTTCTATGATCTTTGCGCATGCGCGAACTTGCTACATAATCATCGGGGGAGAGAGAGATGCATGCAAAATCCACCCGCGGTAAGATCGCGAGAGGAAATCGAATCGGGGTTTTCCATCATAAAGTGCATCTTTTCTGTTGATTTATTTAAAATTAATGGAAGAAAGCTCGACAAGAAGGTTTGGTAATATATCAGATCGGCCTAGCCATAGCCAAGGATATGCATTTGAGCCAGAGGCGAGGCCCATATTGCCGCAAAATCGACGGCGGCAGGAGGCACACCAACAGCCTACTACTAGGCCTAGGCTAGACGAGTGGAGGCTGACTTCAATGGAGTGGTGTCGGTGCGGAATTGTCGATATGTAGGAGAGGTGAAGGGGAGTATTTGCTGTCAGGAACGAGAAGAGTTAATTGAAAGTATTGGCGAAAATAGTTGCCTCCGGATTAAAAACAAAACCAGTCGGCTACAATGGTAAATTCATAATGCAAGTGATTTTATTCAATGACAACTCGATAAAAAAAAATGAACAATAGCCAACTGTTTGTAAATATTGTAAAACTGTATAAAATATAGATATCTTTGTTATGTACAATGTATACTGCACTGGTTTCACACAAAATCAATACCACTGTAGTTATGTAAACTATAAATGTATAAAATAAAAAAATAAACTGTACAGTATTTAACATTTTCAATTGCTTTGACTATTTATACATACTATCCAAAAAACAACTATGTGGAAGATCAGCAAATAAAATAAAAATATAAAAGATATACTGTATTACTAAATGAAAATACGCTGTACAATATTAAACATTTTCAATTGCGGATTGCCTTTGGTATTTACTATTCAAAAACCTGAGACAACTGTTAGCAAGACGCAGCAAATAAAATAAAGAGGTAAAAGATATACACAAGATTGCTTCTTTGTGTGCATTGACAGCTAAGGACATGGTTGGTTTTTCGGTAGACTATTAACAAACCTTTAAAATAAAAATAAACATTTTCAATTGCGGATTGTCATTGGTACTATTCAAAAACATGAGACAACTGATAGCAAGATGCAGCAAATGGTTAAATAAAATAAAAGATTAAAAGAAACATTGGACATGAGGCCTATGTAGCACCACTTGAAATTACAGCACAGTAATAACAAAAGCTTGTTGCATTGTCATTCGAGCATCTCTCTCACATCGCTTTATTGAGTCTAGAAATATGAGCAGCGACAGCTTCGGCTTTGGCTGGTTTTTCACCCCTTACAGATGCTGTACTTTTAAGCTTTCCTTTAACCAGAGTTGACTTATCTTTGATACCTGTTGGGATAAAATTTTAAATTTCTAATTTTCTACAGAAAAATCACAAAGTTATGGTCGGAATACAAAGTGTAACATAATTACAGGGGGTTGCATTTTAGGTGTACTTTATGTCAAATTATACATTATGTTATGTGATCGCCACCTATAATATTTCCGAGTCCTTGCCACTTACAGTAATATGAACAAAAAAATGACTAACCGTGAATGACTCGGTCAAAAACACCTTTCATCAGATCTTCCCTAAATGTATAGTCTTTTGCTTTTTTCAAGCGCTTGACCACATACACCCTTGTCTTCTTGGACCAAACGATACAGTATTGCAGCTCATCTGTGTTGCCAACCGTTGCATACTCTCTGTCTGCAGTTAGATTGTTGTCCAACACAGCTAGGTTTATATGAGCTACTGTACCCTCATGTTCGAATTTGCAGCGTTTTGGAAGGTATTTCAAGAGCATGTTGTGAAAAACTTCCAAATTGCCAGTATGGCAAAATCTTGTTGCCTGCAGAGAAACAATATAGAGTTACAGTATTTACAACTGTTTACTATTTACAAATGTTTGCTACACAAAGCTTCAGCCCAGAATGTTGGGATTGGATTCTGGTATCCCTCAGATATAGTGCCACTGTAAAGAATAATTTATAACTCAATTACTTACTTGCTTTAGATCTCTGAGTAATAATTTGTTGGTTACTATATCCCTAAGAGCTTCGTGCGCTTCACTTTCAAACTCTAACCATGGCTTGGTCATGTTTTCATCCATGGGTTCATGGTCACACTCTAGGAACTCTGTCCCGCATATCCATTTATGATCGTCCACAATGTGCCGTATGATGGACGTCCAGCGTTCCTGTTGAATAGAAATAAATAAATGGTACGACATGTTATGTATGCAAACCACATTTCTTTCTTGAGTAATACCGATGATCATTTTAAATTACTATTTCTTTGCACTAGTAGTACAATATAGTAAATTATAAATTTGGTACTACAACACACCATACATAAACTTACCAGTAGCTGGGTTTCACTGCCACCGCAAGTTTCCGCTGACCACCACAAGTGGTTTACTATTGCCTTCTGCCATTGCTGCAGCTCTTTATGTTTTTTCCCTGCTGCAGCAACTTTCTTCCTTAATGATTTCCCAAGGTGCCAAATGTCATATTCGTGAACAATATCTGGGTAGTTTTCTCGCATGTTTTTCGCAACCATGGGATGACGATCGGTTGCCAGTACATCAATTTTAAATTTATGCTCCTACAAATATAAAATTTGCTGTTATGATTCTACTAGATACAGTACTTTATATTGTAAAATTTAGTGTTAAAATGATTTTGCATGATCAAAAATTATCTTTCAAATCTGACATGAATGACAAAAGAAAATTATTTTTTTTACCTTCAGTTCATTTAAACATCTTTGTAGCCCAACATTCTCCAGATGGTGCGAGTTTGGCACACCTTCTTCCATTACCGACACAGTGTGGGATGCTACAATAACATTTGTTTTTGTATCCATCAATGAATACGTTCCATAGGTGGCATTATGCCCTGGCGAATCATGTCTGCAATCCCCGGCAACTACAACTGTGTCTTCAAGATTTTCATATGCTGGAAAAATGATGATAATAATTAAATAGAAGAAATAACACTACTGTACATGCCAAAACATTGGAAGGGTAAAAGTACCTGAAAAAAATTGTTTAAAACATTAAATAATTGATTAATGAACAATAACGATTGTTCACTTTATAGAAGTAAACAATAAAACTTACTTCTACGAACGTCTTCCATGTGAGTATTGAACATCTTCTCAATGTTTGGCAACAAGAAATCTCGCTGCAACTCGTAGAAAGTGGATTTATGAATTGTTGCCAACTTCATTTCTTCAAAAATTTCACTCATGGTAGTGAAGGTGTTGCCTGTATGCAGGGTTGCGGCTGCTATTGCAACATTGCCAGCAGGACGTTTTGTCTCTCCACACAGTGGCTGCGACAACCAATGAAACTTATGCCCTTCAAGGCAAGTGCCATTGATTATCAACATACTGCCAGATGTAGATTTTGATGGTTCTGGTACTGGCGCACCACATCCAGCTTCTTGACACCGTACCAACTGCAGTAAGCACTTGTCGTATATTATGTACTTTGTACAGTCCACAATCTCATCAACATCTTTCATCTCATCATCCGAGGAGTCACTCGAATCAGAATCACTAACCATTTTAAATGAAGGGTCATTGTCTTGTTGAGGTGTTATATCAAACGAGCTGCATTCACCGATTTCGCTATCATCAGCTCTCTTGTTCAGTTTTTTTGGTGTTGATGTTGAAGGTGGTGCAAAATCCATCTGTTGGTGAAAAAAATATACAGTACATGATATAGTCATCAACTATTAATTGACCTAGCCTAGACCAAGAAGATTTACATCTCTGCCTTGATAGACATCTATTACAAATGTGATGAAACATAACTGTGTCTGAATGAAAACCCATGAAAATACTTTATATATGCAGAAATACATTTGTACAGTAGTTAAATAGCCTATAAATAAGCATAGACAGGCCCTCCTTGGTTAATCCTTAATTTTGGTACAGTATGTTTAACTCATCATAGCTTCATGCCCCTAGGCCATGATGGAGGTAAATACATTAATCTCATCATGGAATGTAAGCCCTAATAAAAGCTAATCTATTCAAGCCAAGGACATACCTGTGGAGTCATCTACTCATAACTCTCTCAGTTTTTAAAAGTAATATTATCCTACCTACCCTAACTAGCTAGGCCTAGGCTATATGCATGCAGCCAAGTAAAATAGGCCTAACAAATATTGCAAAACAATTACCTCCTCTTCTTCTTCCGAAGTAGCCACTAACGTTTGAACAGAACATGATGATAATGATGCCCGTGATGATGATGTTCTTGAAGATTGTGGTTTATCCTTAGCAGCATCATCATAGCCTAAAAGAAGTGACGGAACCGCATTTTTCCGTAGAACACGTCTTCCCTTTGTCCCGTACGGCTGAAACGAATCCTTGGGAAAGTGGTCACTGCATATCCTTGTGTTGATATTTTGAGGTGGATTTTTCAATTTCAAAATATCCAACCATTTCTTTAACATCTTCTTGTCTGCCAACGGCAACCGGTGGTACGTGACATTGATGTTCCTTCCCGACTTATTATGGCATTTAAACACCATGCAGTGCTTCATTTTTTATCTAGGCTAAATTGTGTAAACGTGCGATCTCAAGATGTTTCGACAGTGACAACGATGAGGAGAATGAAACAGGTCCTGAGGTCACAGGTTGTCGCGCGTTGTGGTGTTTGTTGTGTGCATACCGGATATGGCACATAATCATCTCATGAATATTTAGTAGTGAACTATTGAACTACCTAACTACTGAAAAAAAGTTTAACTAGATTTTGTAGGAGAATTTGACGGATTTTTTTAAGTAACAATTTTTAGAAAAAATCGTGCATTTTCGTAATGATTTTTGTGTCACATTTTCTATTTATGTATATTAAATCAAATACTATATCCAAAAATCCTGCCTGAATCTGGCCTTTAAGAATACGGGCGTAAAGATTTCACTTTCTCCAATGTAAACTCATCTGAAGTAGGCGGCCATACACTGTTTGTGTTCCTACTTATTTATTTATTTGGAATTACACCTTTAGATCGGTGGCACACTTAGCACAAAGGTGCATCCTTCACAATATAAAATATAACAATTAACAGAAAAGTAAAAAAGGCAAAAGCAACTATCAACCCCTAACCTACCTCCCCCCCCCCCCCCCCCACACCTCCAATTTACATCGATACATACAGTAGATCATTACTTTACACAAATGAATACAAAACAAGATATAGTAAAAGTGTATTAAATAAAATCAACTGATAAACACAGCTTATTACGAAAAACCCACCAACCCCCTCCTCCCCCCACTTTTTTTTTTCAATTTACTTAATGTAGCAATGTAGATAACATAGTTATTGAGTCATGGAATTCAGTGATTAATTTCAAAATTTCCATGCTTGTTTTAGGTATCTTTTACAAAAACTATCCAAAATATTTTCACACTCTTCATCAATTAAATTATCTGAGTATCCCAAAATATATTTAAGTTTGTCATTTTCATGAGAAGTATAAAAAGTATCAAACATATCTTTGCTGCTATTTCTATACATATCCACATATAAATTAAATAATTCCTGATTACGTATATTATTTAAAGCTGGGCAATTAAGGATGAAATGATGGATGTCTTCGTCCGAATTTTTTATTATTATCAATATTCCAATTTGCAGTTCTATCATTCAAAGGTAGAGTATTTGAACGAGCTTTAAATTTTAATGCAGCACCTTCAAAATTAGTTTTATCAATTAAGTAGTTTTCAAGTCCAGGTTTTGATTTTAATGTTTCATAGATGTGGAGACTTGATTTATTTTGTAATTCAATCTCCATTCATCTATCATTATAGAGTTAAGTTTTCTTAAGATTTCAGAAATTGGAAAGTAGACTTCTTTATAATTTGAGAGAGTGGTGAAAATATTTTTGGATTCACAATTACACTTCAAGAGAATATCGTTTATACAAGATAGAAACTTATACCTTAAGTCTTTAAATTCACAATTAAGTTGTAGCATTCCAATAAACATAATTTTTGGCCATCGATAGTTTTCCATCTTTATAATTCTATGGAAGTATTTCATACGAAGAGCGTTATGAAACTCGTTAATTGGAGACCAACCAAGCTCTCCATATAAGGCGGCACAAGGTGTATTTCAAGGTGCTTTTCCTACATGATTACATTACTTGTCTTAGGATCAGGGCTGCTGAGTATCGTTGCTTGGTCCCTTCAACCACAAATGGTTGAAAATTTACAGCGGATTCACATTCACTCAGATCAGTTGATGTTCAAGACTCTCCGACTGCCTCCTCAATAGCATCTTCTCCTACACTACGATGCACACAATCTCACTATCAGTGACTCTGTATGGGCAAATAAATCTTAAAATTGAATACCACATATTAAGTCGTTTCTTTATTATGTGATCTGTATCTAGAAGCATCTAGACCTTTAACTTCACTAACAGTAGATATAATACCTCAAGCAACTTTGTCAAACGCAACATTTTGTTACCTTTAATTATTCTCTGTATAGATCTACATCTGGGTTTTCAGTTTTACTGTAGCATCTACATACTCTTGTACATTTTAAGTAGCATGATTGGTGATACTTAGCTTCAATAGCTACCAAATCTTTTTAATAGCATTTCTTGATCTTCTTTAGCATTGTTTTTTTAAAAACATCCTCCATCAATTGTCTCACACTGCACCAACTTCTCCACTCCCCGTTTTCTTGAAATGCTATTAGTTGTATTGTACACAATTACAAGCAATACATAGTGGTGGCAACGCATGTGCACGATCAACATCAACTTCAGGCATCATAGATCACAAAAGAATCTTGGGAACTTGCTGTTCATCACCTGCAATTTCCTCAACGTTTGGAGTAGTTTCCAACACTTCTTGTGCTGTGAAAGAATAGTGTTCAATAATTAATATTCATTGCTACAGTGTCTATGTGACCAGATACTAAATTACAATGACAGTTAATGGAGTTGGAATCAAATTAAAGGATGAATCTAGGAATAATAAAGGCAAGTTGCTGATGAATGAATTAAACACATTCTGTTTTACGCTGTACCAGTTGAGTACAGTATATACTTTTACAGATATTTTCTTTTCTTCTTATTTTTATTTTCTTAGAGGCCTTGGCAATAAGTGCTTGACATTATTATAATTATTATTAATATTATATATTCTGAAATTTACCTTTCAGTCCCTTGTGAGGATAACACTCGGTGTGGTATCCAGGAATCCCACCACTTTTATTCATACAAAGGTTAATTGTGATTGGTACAACTGTTGAAACGAGTTTCTCATTCTATTGGTTTTCCATCTTTTGTACACTAAATGCCCTGACTTACTAAAGACAAGGTAATGGATACTTATCCGACATAATTACTTTAAATTTTTTACTTATGGCACTGTTAACAATATCTTTAGCATTCTTACTATCTTTAGTTCCTATTATTCTGTAAGTTGTTTTACTGATTTTCTCTACTGTCTTCAAACATTGTTTATCGACGCTATAAAACCAAGCTATTGCACAAAATGTTAAAACTAATTAAATTACTGATTCGCAAAACAACACCAAAATTTTATTGTTATTATTATTTCTTCATACGTCTTAAAAAATAAAGCCTCTGTTTGCAACTATTGGTAACATAGTATGTTAGAATTGAAAAAATTCATCTCCTTCCAACAATATTATTTGAAACCAAATTTTTGTTTATACTGAAGGACAAAATTACATTGAACTTACCCAACGTTTCATTCATACTTTTTCAAGGTAGTGATGTCAGCTTGATTTGCCGACACTGATCATGGCATACTCACATGATGTTATTGTGACATGCGTCCTCTATAAGTTGTTACTTAAAAACCTCTGGGTGAGTCCCACGTTATGGAACTGTTGTCTCTGGTCGTGAACACCACATACTTTAGTTTTGGAAACATCATATACAGGCAAAAATCTGGCATAGCTATGGGAAGTCCAATTAGCCCAATCGTTGCAAACCTGTTTTTAGAATGGTTGGAGACTGAGGCCAAGCAGAGCAAATGACAACATCAGACCTACTTATTGGTGAAGGTATGTAGCAGTGTTTTAGCTGTGGTTAAAAAAGAATCCATAGAAGATCTTAACCAACATCTTAACACCATAGACCCTACTAAAAGTATCAAGTTTACTACAGAAAGAATGGCTGACAACACTCTCCCGTTTCTGGACTAAAAAACTGACGGTACAATAACAACTTCGATTTACAGGAAACCCAAACATACAGACCAATAGTTGAACTTCAAATCAAATCATCCTCTTGAGCATAAGCTGAGCGTCGTTAACATATTAGTGGACAGATGCCAAAACATAATAACAACACAGCAGAGCAAAAGAGAAGAGATGAATCACATAAGAAAAGTACTTAATATATGTGAATACCCAAATTGGGCCATTGATAGAGTGATAAACAACAAAAAAGAAAAGAATAGTCGGAAAAAAGGAGAAAATAAGCAAGACATGCATGGCAGCGTAGCTTTACCCTATGTGAGAGGGCTATCGGAAAAGATACGTAGAACACTCACTAGCCATAAAATTAACTCTTACTTTGTACCCCAAAACAAATTAAGATCACATTCTAGTACACCCAAAAGATAAGATTAAGCCGGAGGACACAAGTGGAGTAGTGTATGGTGTACCCTGTATGAATTGTAACCTAATATACATAAGAGAAACCGGTAGAAAACTGGGAAACAGAATAAAAGAACATAAAAAGGGGGTAATGACAAGGTCAAGCAGAATGTCACAATCAAACATCAAACACATAAATCTGCAATTACAGACCATGCTACAAAGGAAAACCATACACCTAATTGGGAGGCGAAAGTGTTAAAGAAAGAGGGAAACATAAGAGAGGATGGCAAGAAGCAATTATAATTAGAAAAACTGAAAACAACATGAACAGAGATCAAGGAGGAAAGTTGCTGCCACGCATATATGATGATGATACGCATGATGAACCCAGGTTTTCAAGTAACAACTTATAGAGGGCGCATGTCACAATAACATCACATGACTATGCCATGATCAGTGTCGGCAAATCAAGCTGACATCACTACCTTGAAAAAGTACGAATGAAACGTTGGGTAAGTTCAACTTAATTTTGTCCTTCACTATAAACAAAAATTTGGTTTCAAATAATATGTTGAATGTTCTTTCCAGTTAAGTTTATCATCAATTATTGTATCTATTTATGATGTTTTACAATCTCAACCTTATCATTCATAATTATCAGCTCAATTTGGTTTTTATCATGTTTCCTATAATCAATAATAACCTCTTTTGTTTTCATGATATTCAACTTCAAGTAATTATCATTACACCAATAAGAGAACCGATTTACATTATCGAAGTATCGAGTAGAATTATCTTTTACAAGACCAACAAGACAGGTATCATCAGCATATTTTACAGTAAAACACTTTGTTAAAACTTGGTCATCTATATTTAGCGTCTTCAAGTACTTTATGACTTTCTTTTCTTTTGCGTTTATGACAGTAGGGTCATGTACATTCATTTCTGATGAGATATCCAGATCACTATCTACAATTGTTGTTGTTTCCTGAACATAATTTAAATTCACGTCAACAGATTCTATTACATTAAAGGGCACATTTCTGGTGTACAGAATATATATACCATTGTCAGTTGTAACATCATTTATTCTTCCTGGTTTTCGTGCTGAAAACAATTGCCAAGTCAAAAGTTGATCATTGAATGAATAAATATCTACATTAAGCAAGTTTGCCATTGCACTTATTTCAGTATTAGAAGCCCATGTTCCACTATCCATTACTCTTTTTTTAAACACATATTCATTAACTGTTCTATATTCATGACTTAATGTATTACTAAACAATTCATCGGTCTCCAATAAATGATTAACAATTGCTTTTCTTAGAATTAAATGATTATTTTCCGTTCCTGAAATAATGTATGAAATTGCACGATAAAAACAATTACCATCACCAGTAATTTGCTTAATTTGTAGAGGGTTCCCAAAACTAGCGTTGATAATACCAACATTCTTACCAGTATGTTCACTATTAATGCCTACTTTATTACACATGTTTTTCTTTTGTGCTTCTAAGATCGGAATAAATTCAAAATTCTTGTCTTGTTTTTCTCCATATTCAACATTAACAATTTCAATGTCGTCATTAGTTTGCCATCTATTACTTCTTGAAACATGACCTTTTTTATTACAATGTCTTTTTACTTTTAATTTAGAATCAATATTCTTGTCAGGTAATGTCGTGGTACTATATCGGCGAGACGTACTAGGTTCATCAACATCAAAATGTTCTGAGTTGTTTTGTTCATAATTATCATTTAATATGACAGAAGAAGCGGAACATAAAACCATAGACTTATTTTGAACATTTACACCAGTCAGTTCAAACTCCGTTTTATTTAAATTACAGTTCATTGATCTTGCTAATCTTATACAATAACTGTACACACCTTTCCAAGATGTACTGTAAACTAAAATGCTCTTTCCATGTTCACTAACACAACCAACACAATCTCTTGCATGTGGATCAAATATAAGGAAACCATTTACACGTTTAATTACAGCAAATGTACTTGTGTTAAAATTCATGAAACATGCATCATATTGGTGTAATTCTTGTTCAAGAGCTTGATTTAATGACAAGGCTCTATATTCAGCCATCAATTCGAGATTACCATCTATTATACCAAACACCAATTCTTTGGGAGATATTACAAATGTGTTATCCAAAATATCCAATTCTTTTGGCAGTTCAGAAATCATTAACGGGTCCTCATTGATAGTGGAATCTTTTTGAATATAGTAGTACAATTCATTTCCAAGAGTCAATATTGTGTCAAGATCTTTTGTGTAAAATACATTTCCATTCCTCTTAGTTGAATAAAGAATAGCTACAAGACTATTTGCAACACACTGTTTACCACGTGCATAGCCAAATCTAGGATTCCCTTGATTAAAACTACCCTGTGCTATAGTTCTATTATTAGTAATACTATTACATGGGTTTACAACACTTTTATATTCTTTAAACGACGCAACGTCTTTAGTATCATCATCAGATATGTTGCATGCATTGGTTGAAACTTTAATATCGACACTGTTATCATCATTCATATTATATTGTTTAAATTCATTTCTAGGTTGTGTATTTTGCCTAATTGTTCCATTGGATGTTTTTGTTTGTTCCTTATCAATTATTAATACTTCATGATCATCAAAACTACTATCTAATGTTAGTTGATGATTAATTTTGCTATTACTCTTTGGTTCATCACTAGCTGTTGTGTAAATGTTGTCTTCATTACGTTTTATTTTTAAATTGTCATCATTAGCCAAGTAATCTGAAATATTATTTCACTAATCTCTTCCATTTTATGGTTATCATTCTTTTCTTGTGATTCTTTCTTATTTGACCTCTTACTTTTGACAAAACGACCTTTTTTTCGTAATTGTTTCATGTTAGAACCACCACCAGAAACTTGTTGTATTGTGTTCGTTATTTTTGTATTGTTTACTTCTGAAAAAACACCACTTGTAGGCCTACTTACATCAGCGCTTATTGTTTGTGAATTGTCTAGTACATCCCCGTCATTGTTTTTTCTATCCACATTTTGATTCACTTTCATTTTCTTTTTTCGTCTTTAATAGAAATCTTTTACAGCTTTACCAATATATGTAACACTTGGCTCTATAGTTATTATACCATTTATTACCCGCTTTCTTCGTTTCTTATTCCCTCTTTTTTTATTTCCTTTTTTCTGTTATTGGTACTTTTTCTTGATTTACCTTTATCCATTTACTATCAAGTAAATCTTCACTTCCTGTTTGTTGACAATTCCTTTTGGTATTATTCTTTTTATATTCTGTCGGTTGGACTTGGACTCATTTGTAGTTAATTCTTGAAAGTTAGTGACATACTCATCATGTTCTAGAATCATATACCTATTGAAATGACAAGGAATACCTATATCGCCCAACAAATTACCAGCAAAATTACTTTTTCCACACATTGGACAAATCCAAATTACTCTGGAATCACATAGCTTGTCTTCAAAAATATCTCTTACACATGTCACGTGGATATATTTACTGCAACAGTCACATATTATGTACTGTAGTGAATATATAGAGTTGGTTCCGAGCATTCTCAGGCGTATATAAATCCACGCGACGTACACTGACACTGAATAACGATTTAACAGGCCCGTAGAGTAGGCATTGTCACTTCTTCTTCTTCTTCTTGATACTTAAATCATGTATCTTAAACAAAAATGTTCACCGCTGCCACCATGTAGTGAATATATAGAGTTGGTTCCGAGCATTCTCAGGCGTATATAAATCCACGCGACGTACACTGACACTGAATGATTTGTCATACAAAAAGTTTACTGTATTCAACTAAAACTTTTATTTCTTGTAACTCGATTAATACATCTTTCTACCAGTCTAGACCTTTCTTCTCTATAATCTATACGTCTATCTACTTTGATCTTATTTTCTCTTCTCCTCTAATATCTATTACATTCTACTCTTATACTGGACATGCAAATTAGGGGCTTCAGAGGAGGATAACATTTTCCCTCCAAAGTTTCCCTCCAAAATTATACGATTTTGATTGGCTAATAAAATTAAGCAGACCTAGTCTAAAGCATCCTTATCTAAACACAGGGAATCAGAACAGAAATATTATGACATGTACGTATCGTCTGCTTTCACTTCAATACTACATAGAACACATTTATTAAACTCTGAGGCAAGCGTTATACCATAAGATAATAAGTTTAGGATATCATCAACTATTTCTTTAAATTCTGCTGTATCTTTGATAACTTCACAATCGACATTACATGTATCATCATTTTCCAGTTTTATAGTGCTCATGTCTCTGACATTCTTAGATAAACAACATTGATCAAGTAGGTCCAAGATTTCATCAATGACTGTTTCAAATTCTGTTGTATCTATAATACCACTATCAACATTACCAGCTGTATTGACATTATTGTACTCTTTATTTGTATTTTCTTTATTATTCTAAAAAAAGCACCATAACATTAAGAAGAACATTAAAAACAACATACCAATAATAAAGGTTATTAATTGTGTATCCATTATGTATGGACAATCAAATCCAGAAATTGTTTTCAAATTCTATACAATTGATGTATTCTACTTCGTAATTACTTTATACAAATATGTTTTTTTTCCTGCTAAACTTATATTTATCTTTCCAAATTGTGTTTCGAGACAACTAATGTTTATATTCACTATGCCTAACTTTTTTGGTTCTGCAAAAGTCTTGATAAACTTTCTATAGATAATAGAAAATAGATAGATATAGATAGATAGATAGATAGATAGATAATAGACTGCTGTCTATAAAAAGATTTAAGATTTCGTTTTAAATCATCCAGTGGAGATTTTGCTTTAAATTTTGCTTTCGTTGTTGCTGATATGTAATACATTATTCGGTTAATCCTCGTTGGTACTCTCTTTCTGAGAGCAGGATCTCTTTCGGAGATCCGGGTCTCTTCTGAGACCCAGCGGATTAATTCTTCAAAACTCTGCAATAAAAGAGAAAGAAAAATTATTAATAATGTTATATATATTTTTTCTCTACCCTATGACTTATAAGAGAAAATTCTTGCATAGTATTAGTAATTATAATACGCATGATATAATCATTCACTTCACAATCTTTGTGATTGTTTATGAAATTAATCGCTTAATTAAACTCATTAGTCGTTAAAGATGATAGATCAAAGAAACATACTATGTTGTGAGTCATAACTTGAAAATAATGTAGTCCAAACTATATGATTCTAGTTGGTATCTTTTACATAACCCAATTTTTTTTATAGGTTAAAATAAACTACAAAAACTATTGTATTTTTTTTAATAAGGCCCTGTCATAGGTATCATGTAAAATTAATAATGATTAATCGGCAGCACACTCATAATACACAAAATACTGTATAACACATTTCATGGTACCTGTAGTAGATTTTACCGATTTTAAATGATGTAAACTTTATTTTGCATTTTTAACAATTTGTAATGTATTTGTTTTATCATGTCTTGATATTAATTGTATTGTAGTTTTCATATCAAGGGATGTAATTTTGAGGATATATTCCCATTTCACACCAAAAAATTAAACTCCACCTTCAAATAAATGCCTTCCTTGAATAAACGCCTCTCTAAAAGCCTCCTTGAACAATAAACACTACAGAGCATTTATTTGAATAAATAAGATACCTTAATATGGCAAAAAAAAATCAATATTTATTAATGATTTTCGATTATGTCCATTTAAAATTTGGTGGTCTTTGCATTGTACAAATGTTTTCTCTACTTTGATAAATTTTATCTTTTTTCTTTTTCTATTTTCAGACTTCATGCCCAAAATATATATATCAAAAAGATCTGGCACTTAACACATTGACTGCCAAGGCATTTTCCGTAATTTCTGTCCCAGTGCCAAGTCCCGTTTACATATTAAATTACAGTTTGAAAGTGTAACATCTGGTCACAGACTATCATGATGTCATTCAAAATACGATGGCGGGAAAAACCGTTGAGACGTATAAATACGTCACTGGCAATGGTCCAACAATTTTATTGACTTTGCCAGGAACGTAAATATACGTCGGGGATTTTCCGCGCTAAAATCGGTCAAACTGTTCATATACGTCATTGTCCACGCTCATACGTCATTGTCCACGTGCATTATTATTTTTATTTACTATTAGCGCAATTTATGACATGTTTGAGATGATTATATTGAGTGTGAGGGCGCCATCGTATCAACCATATTCAATGCATGAGGGAATAAACACAAACAAACATATGACATTTATTTTTAGATTATCGTTTACGTACATCATTCATAAACTGCCATGCGATAATTCCTGTTCCAATCACCACTGACAGCGATTCTACATACAATACAAAAGTGCTACGATTTTGACGTAGTATTACGTCTTGGCAAGTAGCGACACGCAATTTTTGACGTATAAATACGCCGTGGCAGTGAACGTGTTAAAGACACTAAACATCTAGGTTGAGGAACGAAATTGTTGTCATATTATGTACCAATAAATCTTGATTATCAAGAAAACTAAAATTAAAATATAAATTGGTAAAAATTGCTTTATCACATAATTTGGACAAATGTGATCAACCTTCAGAAAAATTTATAATATAAAAAAAATTGTTTACAGAGGAGATGGTCATAACTAACCAAATTAGCTTTGTAGCCAAAGGCTGCCAACATTTCCCCACAAAATCCAAAACAGTGGCAAATAAAGGATTTACTGTATTTTTGTTACCACTGGTGTTATAACGTTCTAAACAAGAATGTATTCGTAATTGACAAAAATTCTCAATTTGACACTTTGACTAAATTGATGTGTGCAAATTAATTATTCATTCTTTGTAATGTTTACACTTGATAAATGAAACAATTTCCACAATTCAAACTGTGGGGCCACATTAAATTAGCCTAAATTTCAAGTTGGGTTAAAATAAAATGTAAGATTCGCATGCAACTATTTTAGTACAGTAAACAATTTAGAATATTGTTCAGCAATAATTATATTCACTGTAATGAAAACATTACTAAAATTAACCCTTTCACTGCGTGTATCTGGACAGGCCAGGAGGTATAAACAAATGTCAATTAAATGCACATATATACCTGGCATAACCGGGTACGGGAAAAACAATGACTAAATCATAATTGCCTATAATATATAATAATATATTTTTTTTTTCAACAAACTTGAATAAAATTTGCAATTAATTAAAATGTGTTTCCAGGACTAAATGTTGCACCCTCTTTTGTTTATTACTGTCTTAAAATTTTCATTTCAATGTGCTTTAATTCTAATTTTAAAAAAAACAATACAAATATTTGACATTTTTATTTGCCATTAATGTATCATTATTCATCAATATCCACTAGGAAAACTCTAATTCCATAATAATTTCTTTAAAAAAATAGTTTTTATCATTGATTTAATTAAAAATACAGGGACTCCCAAAATAGCTGTAATGACGTCACTTCTGAAAGACTGCTGTATTTAGCTTCTAAATATTGTTTTGCTGTTAACCCTCGTATATATATAGTATGACGTAATTAACTGTTTATTATTCATGAGAGTGTTGTTCAGCCTAGCGTGACATCTATTAAAATGTGATCGAGGAAGAAGAGATTACCAATCAAATCACGCATGTCCATGATTATGGGCGGCCGTTAGCGCCAAAATAAACCAACATAGGAAGACTAGAGTTATAATTTTCAGATATTTTCTACAAATCGCTCACTTGCATTTAAATCCATAAATATTACTTTTTAGGTCATCTTAAAATATCAACTATTGTTATGGTAATTGAAACAATTTAAAGATTTTAAGGGTGGGTACAAAACTGCATTTGCGCCTTGTACGAAATCTTTATTATTTATATAGACCTATACTGTGTATTTTATGACTCAAATAGTACAGTGCACCGCTGTAAATAAACGTATTTTCCATAAATCATAAAAGGCAAAAGTAAAATAATAACCAGAAATATAATTAAATGTTAAAGTGGCTTTAGGGTAATTTAATCAACATTCGTTATTACTAGCCTAGCCTGTGAAATAATAATTTATTAATTTGGGCTTGTATAAACTTTCAAAAACGCACGCGTCAATAGAAAATAAAAAAGACACCGCCAACGTCTGGACTGAAACGCACATCCGACAAAGATTTCATATTCCAGCGCTATATCTTTGGTTAATAGCTGAGATGATGGCATAGATATAATAAAGAAGATATAAAATATTTTTTTCTCATGCCCTGTTCTCCAGATTATTAGACTGGAGGAATTGGCTATGCTTGAGCAGGATCTATCAAGTGAAATTGATGTATGAAACGCATTTCTATATGGAACATTAGATCATAATGTATGTTCTTGGTGCATCCAGGCCCATACTTAACTTTCCTACAAATATTGAGGTTGCATTCGATAGATTCTGTAAAAGCTTCGCTAAACGGCCGTGGAAGAAAAGAAAAAAAAACTGAATTAAGAATTTTTTGCATCGATACATACAATTATCATCAACGCTAAAACTTTAGAGCTGAATAATTTACGCGCCTGCAAAATTACGTCAGCGCAAAATATCTCATATCAAAGTTTTGGCATTGAAATGGCAAATGAAGCGGGGTGGTGTACGGCGCCTGACGTGAATCGCTCATGTCGCAAACTATCTCTACAGAGAAACTCTAGATTTTTGTTTGAACCACCGGGAACCGTTACCTCAAAGTTCATTAAAAAAAACCTATTTTCCTATACACGATATTCTGGTATAAGAAATATAAATCAATACAAATATTTTCGTATAGAATATCATTCACCGTGATACAATAAACAAACACTTTTAGTACTGTATTTTATACATCTTGACAAGAAATTAATAAATATAATACAGTACAAATTTATAAATCATCTGCAATCAACAATTTGACTACAACTATAATGTTAAAATATCCTACAATTGTGTGTATAAATGTTATAAAACTCTATTAAAGGACGGCTATCTAAACAATGTTTCATAAAGAACGCGAAGAAGAGGGTATTTATGAAAATAAATACAGTACAGATGTAATCTACATTATTTTTACAAAAAAAGCAATAAACATATTTCACATGACACAATTTAAATATATATTAATTAAACGTTTATTACCATTTTTTTATCGACTCGACATTGTTAGTCGTTTATCAAAACAGTTAACACTAATTAACTAAATATAATCTGTAGGCCTACACAATTTAGTCCTCAAAATGTAGCATTTTGATTTCTGATATAAGCCCCGAACTGTCGGCCGAAAACTCTACACCGCAGGGTAAAGTGATAAGGTTGATATCAAAATGTGTACTTTCCGGAAGCTTTAAAAATTCTTCTGTTTCCAAATAAATATCGACTGGATATCTAAAATAAAAATAAATTTAAACAGCATTACTACAAAATAGCATTCAAATATTGTTGTGTTATAAATTTAATACTAAAATATTCCATGTCTGTTAAGTGAAGTGAATTTTAATGAAAAAAAAATATACAGTTTTTATAACTTGTTAACACAAATATGTTGATTTTCATTTTCAAAGTTATTGTATATTTTTGTGGATTTACATTAAAAAACGATAGTAATAATCTTAAACATGAAACTTCATGTTCAAGGGCGGATCCAGCGCGTTTGCGCCAGGGTGGTGCATCCATGTGGATCCATCCTTGAAGCAAAATGTGAGGGTGCATGTCAATTTTTAACTGATAAGATAATGTGAGCGTTTGAGTCCGCCACTGTAACAGAAGTCACTGATTTTATTTTTTTTTTTTGACCAGGCTATCGAGGGAGCGCAACTACCACTTAACAAATAACACCCCGGGGCGTTTATTTTTAAAAATACGGTTATGTCACAATTTCCCTTTTAAAACATTCAATAACACTGTACAAGCATCAATACAATAATGTAGAATTTTACATACCCATCACTGGTGTCGCCAACAGCGATAATCACACCCTCTACGCTATCCATACCATTCGCCTATAATACAAACCAAATATAAAATATAATTAATATTGATTAGTAATTTAAATGACACTACTAATTGGTTAAACAAATGGAGTTTGACAATACAGAGCGATGTCGATTATACAATTCTTTCTACTCGATATTCATTTACAATAGCTGGAAATTAAATCATAATTAATCATTTTTCGTTCCAATATAAAAAAATAGAATTTCAGTTTAAAGTAGTTATAACAAAACAAAACTTACTTCTACCACCGTCGACGGCGTACTTCTTAGTTGTCTGTCCTGCACAACAACTGCACTGATTATCACCTCATTTGCCACTAAGTCAATGGTGGGTGCCGCCGCCTCACCCCACAGCACTACTTCCATCTTTATATCTCCATTTCCTAACGTTATCGATCTTCTCTTATACAAATTAGTACATACATACTCTCCCATCTAAAATAAAAATTACAGCAATGAAACAACGGTAATAACATTTCATAATTTTACATAACCCAAAACTATCAATCACACTGTCATTTCAACTTTTCAACAAAATTCCTAATACTTACCCCAGCATTATTATCCGAAATTCTGAATTATTCTCAATTTCAACAATAAATATGTAAAAAAATAAATAAATGAAATATAAAATTACCTCAACAACACATCCCTGCACCGAAATTCGTTTCTTCTGTGGACTACCCTTCGCCTCCGATAGAGACACAACTTCTGGTCGGATAAAATTGTTTATTATCCCCATGTCAACATTGAAGTTTGCCACTTTCGTCATGACCTACAATCGCAAATAATAAAAAACGGAAATTAGGCCTAACAAATTCTCATGAAATATTTAAAATCTAAAATCTAAAGTATTGATAATATGACTAAACTCAACTCAATTAAGTTTTATACTATAGTATAGGCCTATATTGTAACTTCTGTATTATTTCTTCCAGGACTAGGCCTCCAGGACTAGGCCTCCTAGACTAGGTCTTCAATTTACAAGATTTTCTATATCCATGCGCAGTTAACAAAACTAAACAACGTCATTTTAACAAGTAAATAATAACGAACTAAAAACATTACCTTAGATTTTGCTGTTAACCTCAAACAATCATTTCCCCCAATTACGTCTGTAATTATCACCTTTACACCAGTTTCCAAAGTCATCAATTTGCTCATGCTTGGAGACTCAACATCATTTACATAACAACTGATAACCATTTTACCCCCCCCCCCCCCTCTTCAATTATCATGCCCACTCCAAAATACCCCTCCTTTGTCCTCTTTCGTTTTTCAAATTTCTCCACGATGTACATTTTTTTTAACATTTTAATTGAAAACACTTCTTACTTTTGTGAAACTTTAAACGAACTAAAAAAAAAATATTGTTTGGCCAAAAACTGGGTGGGGTTGGGTTATCACCAATCACTACTATGAAAAGTTAAAATGAACCAATCAGGTTCTATCACTGTTTTTGTCATTTTACTGTAAACAACCCTTATACTGTAACTTGTTTACAAGCAGATTGTCTTAATAACACCTCCTTAATGACTTGTTTTGATGGTATGTTCATCTGGGTTACTGCCCTGGACGGTGTTTACCTGCGTATTTAAGAGCCAAACAGTGGAAAGTTACTAATAGTAGAGTTGTTGACTACACGTTTAAACGCAAACCAACTAAAAAATATAACTAATGTAAATACCATTTATTACGTGATTTTTACAATTAAAAGATCACCTGTTGCTATTGTAAAAGTCGTTGTTAGTCTTCTATATTTTTTTCTTTGAATTTAAAGTTATAGTCATGATTAAAACGTATTATAGAAGCTATTGAAATGTTGCTCGTAATTTCACCTATGCTAATACACTGTATGTAGTATGTATACAGTTGCACTGTGTATACTGTATAATAGCATATGAGACAATATAGACAGAATTCATCACTAACATTATTTGATTCAGGTTAATAATGGCATAATCTTTTTCCGTGCGCAATATTCTAATGTAAGTTACGTATGATTTGCACCTGGCGTTTGTCGTGCGGATAACTAACTCGTCCGACGAGTTCAAATCTAGTTCATCTTGCTGTTGATTGAATGGTTATATTCTGTGAGAAATCCATTACAGCAAGACAAAAGTCAATGCTGGCTGGTAGATTTCATAGAAATCACAGCTTTGAGTTGGATTTTTTCTGAGCCTGTATCCATCTTTCACCATTTTCCATGTTTGTTTATATTACGAGTCGTATTCCTTCCCACTGATGGTACTTGATGACCAATGCATTGTTTAACATTGCCTCGAACATTACAGCATACTTTTTCCACAAGCATCACATTCTCGGTGGACACACTTCACACTAGGAATCTTATTGTAAGGACAGATGGATTCATTAGAGCTATCAAACAGTAATTTGTTGTTTAGTTGCAATTTTGCTACTCGGAGACAGCGACGATTAACAAACTCATAGAATACTAAATAAAGATGCATACAACATAAGTTCTGGCTTAAATAGTTTATTAGTAAATGAACATTCGCCCATGTAAAACTGCACATAAAAGTCATAAGCAAATATAAGTTATATATAGCAATAATTTTCCAATTCTAAGTAAGCACAACAGGGATGCTCAGAGAAAAATAGCCCTTATTAAGTGTCTAAATATTGGGCGGGAGGGAGGGAAATTTGTCTTCAACTTAAAGTGATCGTGTTAACAGAGAGCGTGCTTGATCAAAGAGGTCGAAAACCCGCCCTCTCCGTTCTCAAAATAGAATTGTGTTCACAACCCAATTCTTGATTTTTGCTACTCGGAGACAGCGACGATTAACAAACTCATAGAATACTAAATAAAGATGCATACAACATAAGTTCTGGCTTAAATAGTTTATTAGTAAATGAACATTCGCCCATGTAAAACTGCACATAAAAGTCATATATAGCAATAATTTTCCAATTCTAAGTAAGCACAACAGGGATGCTCAGAGAAAAATAGCCCGCGGCAGGTGCCAAGGCACCGCCAAGAGCAGCCCACCAAAGTGCAGGAAACAAGGAAGAATTAATGTTCATTTACCCACTTGAAACTGAGATTTTTTTTAAAATGGTTCAACCAGGACTCCCCGGGAAAGTCTCCAAAGAAAAAAAAATCACCATTAATACAACGATGCTCCCCATGAAAGTATACGCAGATACTTCATGGCAGTATGTTGAGCATCAGCACCTTCCACCCAAGGCTAATCCGAGGGCTCCACTACCGTGCACTGCAATGGGAGCAAAGTTGTACTAACATATCGCCAATAAACAATACTGAAAGAGAAAAAAAAAAAAAAACGTAAATAGTCGCATGGATGTAAGTGAGTTATAATGTAAATTTACATTTTTATTAGTCCTTACTAAGGGTTATGCAGTGGGGTCGGATATACCGTTTATATGCGTCGCTTTTCCATCTTCCGGTAGCTTTAATTTCTTGTTCATCTGCGCCCAGGTCCCTAAGTTGCGTGGCCCTTCCGATTCTGAACGAGTGTGTGTTGTACCGGGTGTGGTCTAAGTTGGCGTGTAACGCGGCTTCTTTTAATGTATGACTTAAATGTTTCCTAAGTAGTGGAGCTCTAGTTTGAAATATGAAAAATTTCCCCCGAGTCGTAGGCCTGATCGAATTGTAATCCTGTAACGCTTTTACCGGGCATAATATGCTGTTTCCTTTTTTGTTAATGCTGAAATGTTGGGAATCGCCCTTGTGGTGTTTGAATGAATTAAATTGGAAGGTGACCTTGGTGTGTGAGATGGTAATGTCGCGAAGTTTTAGAACGTGTTCCGGATTATTGGTCCGTACCATTTCACTTGCCCTCGCACAAGCGTAGTAACAGGTGAGGAACAAAGCTTTATAAAGTTTCCTTTCGTATTCGTTGCTCTTAATAAATTTGAGTTGAGCGAGAAGCTTCTCCATTATGGTAGTGGTAACCGGGTAAAGGCGTCAGCGGCGGCTGGCAACGTTGTATAGCTTCCCAGCACCTCTTGTGACAATAGTTAACAATGGTATGTTAGTAGGGTCTGGATTGTTGGTAATTTTGTGCATGAATGCAATGGCACTTAGATACGTTCTTATGGTATTTTGGTTGAGACCTGTCCGAAAGAGGTGGCAGACGAATAGTGAGATGTGGGGTGGTGAGATAGGCAAAGACATCTAATGTTTTTGGGTATCATCTTATAGAATGTAAAAGACTTGAAATCTTTTTCTTTACTTTTTAGTGTACATAGAAGATGCCGTTTTGCTACATGAACACCATTGATCTTTTTTGTTAGACATTACCCTTGAGTTGTCTTTCAGAAACTTAACTGTTACCCTTTTTTCTGCGTTTTGGTGTGCTATCATTTATAATCCTATTTACATGATTTGTTAACTCTGCATAAATGTTGATGGAACTTGTATGTTGATTTTCCTGTGCTGCTATTTGTAGAGGTTGGATTCTGCATCTATGTAGATGCTGTTGATGCTGGAATTTGGTTTTGCTTTTTGCAACTTTCTTTTCTTTATTTCTTTGGACTTTTTGTTCTTCTATCTTTGCTTTCTTTCTTGCAATATCTTGCCTTTTTTTTATGGATACTTTCTAGTTTCCATTGGTTTTGATTTTTTTACTCTTCATCCATAATTTTATTTGCCTTTCTTTGTGCATCAACTTAAGCGTTTTCTGTGTGTACATACAGTAATGTTCTCGTTTTAAATGCACCGTTTTGAAAGGGGTATTCTCTGCGATCATTTTACTATAAAACACTTTGAAAAAAGGTCTAATTGAAAAGTAGTTTTAAAGAATTCCGACATTTATTAAATTGTGAAACATTATTTAGAAAACATCATCTAATATCTCAAATAAATAAAATATATTTCATTAACAAATGTAAAATCAACCATGCATATACAAGACAGTTGATTTATATTGTTTTATTTAGTAGGACTATTTTAAATGTTTTGCATAAAAATCAACATCAATAGTAGCACTTTCCACCTTCCAATTTATTGATTTGCATTAAGCATTTGACACTCTTAATCATAATGTTGCATGAATTATGTTATGGTCTATAATTAAACACTTAAAAAAATACATAAAGATAATTATTAATATGGAGATAAAAATGAAAAATGCTTTTAATATTAGATAAACCAAGGCAATCTAACAACAGGACACTGAGCTCACCTTGTCAAGCTCGTAACAGTACGGTAATATTTACATATTCTCCGCGGGAAGCAGCCACAGATAAACCATTTGATCTCAGTATCCTGGTTACCATGAAGGAAATATATATATATTCCTCCATAACTAATAATATTTACCGGTCCTGGTGCCACTGCTTATCCCAAATGGCAACCTTTCTGTATTTATAACGGTTGGGTTTTCTTGCAAGACGGGAGACCACTTTCTTTAGGTACTGTAGCCCACATACTCTTACGTATCTCTTCAAGCGTTTGTGTCACTGTGATGAGGATATCTACTGGAATGTTGAGATACGACATGAAGCGAATTTTGTCAGTTTCTCTTCGGATTTTGTCCGACAGTTTAATGTCATTAATACTTAAACTTTCTTCAGGAGGAGAGATAATTTCTCTGACATTTGAGTCACCTATATCCATGTTGTCTTCAATTTCTGGAATGCTGCCACACTCTTCATCCAGCGTAAACAGTGGATGATTCCGGTAGTACTCTGGTAGATTTTCCCATGTACTTTCCGTGTGTAACTAACAGCATAACTGCAAGGAGGTGTTTGCATGGCCAGTGTGTATCCAATCATAACACTAAAACGACAGCATATTGTAGTATCATGATTACCAAGGCTTTACAATATAATCTGCAGTAGATGAAGTGAAGCTGGGTACTTTGAAGGAACCATTTTCGGTTTCACTTATGGCAGCCTGCATCTCATCTTTAACTGGCAACCGTTTTCGACAGTGATCAACAAGTTGTTTTGGTCGATTCTTTAGAAAGTTTGGTAGAATTGAGCTGTATTGTCGATACTCGGATTACGCCGTGATATTACTTCTGATGTACCTACAGGGTTATAAGAAATGTCTTACAATTTATATTCGTATTATTGTTATTGTTATAGTGCTATTACATTATTTTTATGATATCACTTCATTTGCTAGGAATAGACCTACATTTACCTTCGGTGCATTTCCGGCAAAAAACGTTTGATCACCGTCTGTAACATTCCAGTATGTAAGAGTACGGTTCTGCCTTTCGATGCCATTATTAGTATTGATTGCTAATCGATTGAGACACAAGTAAATTGTGCATTATAAAAAAAACCAAAACATGAATAATAAGTTAAGTAAGAGTGCTTTAACTATTTGTTATATTGTCTTTGTTAACTGTGGCAGTACATTATGAACATCTTATAATTTGATTCGATTTTGATATTGTTTGAAACGTCGAGAAACTTGCACATGGTGTACCGCAAACTTTACAACGTATTACTTTAAATGTCTTCTCAATTGCCTTTATTTCTGCTTCACTGTTGTCTACCATGAAAAAAGGAGGATTCCACTGAAGATTCCACTCTTTTATTATAGAAAGTGCCTTTGCAATGGTGAGCTGATCTTCAAGTATTGTAGAAAAAGTTGCAACAACACTATATCCTACATTTGTTTTCACACAGATGAAAATAGAGGCATAGTGTACCGCGTTGTTCTGTATGTGGCTTCTAACAAGCAAACTTCATTCAATAGTTGCCTTTGAAACTCGGATTGGTAGATGAATAGAAAGTCAGCTTAATCAATTAATGCTGGCACGAATTGCATGTTATCGCCAGGTGCATCATTAAGCCACTCCTTCATTTTTAAATGAGAAGATAATAAATTGAAAATACTCTTTCTTCTGCTGCATTACTGTGTGGGATAACTAATACAGCTAGAGCAATTTGCTCAAGATTTCATAACTTCAGTTTTAGATGTATCCATATTATGGCCAGACACCTTCGTCAATTTGCGCATCTTTCCTGATTGGGTACATCGGAATGAGACATTGCCTGGAAATCCATGAATACGTCTTCTATTCTGCTTAGAATTGCTGGATCGTTAACTATTGCTTCATAGTATTCTACCGAAATGGTTAATTTCCAGACTAATGGTAGCTCAACAGTTCGCTCAACAGTTCTCACTAAAAATTCCTTGGATCCGGCCCGGTGGTTGTATTGTACATTTAAAAAAAGTTATAACCACTTACCACTGGATACATCTAATATATTTCCAGAGTCTTGTTCTACACTTCCAACTTCATCATTATCACCTAAATAATAATTATTTATAATGTTTAATTGTATTATAAATTAAACTTCAACAATGTTCCAGATGTAAAGTGTGCGGATGAACTTACCCTAATTTAATTGAGAAACTAGCTAATTGCCTGAACTTGCTTTCGTTAATAATTGTTTTGTATAATATAGGCCCATACAATAAATGCATCTTTCTGTTTACTTTATTATTGAACCGGTCTTAACAAATCTAGCGTGTTCGACAGCTCCCGACGCACAATTCATCGGGGATAGTCGTGGTAATCTTGTTGGATTCCGATGCGCACGACTCAGGGTTGTACGTACATACCCTAGTATTTTGTTGCCGCCGTCGACCCGAAACGTTATTATTGATTACCACACATAGTGACCTAGACAACAATAATTTGATTCATTTTATTCATTTCCAATACATAAAATTAGACCGTTAAAAAATCTATTAGTATTATAAATAATAATAATAGTCTGTTCTTATATAGCGCATATAAGCAATTTCTCAATGCGCTTTACATCAAAAATAAAAGCAGGAAATGTTAAATTAATGAAAAGCTTGTTGGAAAAGGAATTTCTTGAGTTGAGTCTTAAATGAGTTAAGGGAAGTGCACTGTCTGTTTGTGACTGGTAGTAGGCATTATTATTATTAACCCTTTCACTGCAGTGCATTATTCCCACCTCTGTGCGTAGTAATATTTAAGAAAAACATGATATTTTAATAAATTGCAAAAAAATACTAATTGAGATAATTGTGTAATTATTTTTGTGGTATGTGATAAGTAAAGGGTTAGTCTACAGTTAGGTATAAAAAAAAAAAAAAATTTGCATATTGATGACGTCATGTGACGTCATTACAGGTATTTTGGATTTCGTGTTTTTTATCAAATCAATGATAAAAACTATATTTTCTATAAGAAATTCTTATTGAATACGTTTTTCCAACTAGATATTGATGAAGATACGTATAACAAATAAAAATTTTAAAAAAAATTGAATTATTTTTATTGTTTTATTCAAATTATGCACAAATCAAAGTTTTAGGGCAAAATCGTGAAAATAATGACTTTTTCCAAAAATTCACTATAGTACAAAAACTAACTATTGTTTCAAAAAAATTTTTTTTGCGTGTTGTGATAAACACGATGTTGCCCTATTGGGGCAGGTAAATTTGTGTTACTTTCAAAATGGCCGCCATGACGTTATTATGTGACGTCATTACAGATATTTTGGTTTTCGTGTTTTTTATCGAATCAATGATAAAAACTATATTTTCTATAAGAAATTCTTATGAAATACGTTTTTCCAACTGGATATTGATGAAGATACGTATAACAAATAAAAATTAAAAAAAAAATTGAATTATTTTTATTGTTTTATTCAAATTATGCACAAATCAAAGTTTTAGGGCAAAATCGTGAAAATAATGACTTTTTCCAAAAATTCACTATAGTACAAAAACTAACTATTGTTTCAAAAATTTTTTTTTTTGCGTGTTGTGATAAACAAGATGTTGCCCTATCGGGGCAGGTAAATTTTTGTTACTTTCAAAATGGCCGCCATGACGTTATTATGTGACGTCATTACAGATATTTTGGTTTTCGTGTTTTTTATCGAATCAATGATAAAAACTATATTTTCTATAAGAAATTCTTATGGAATATGTTTTTCCAACTGGATATTGATGAAGATACGTATAACAAATAAAAATATAAAAACAAATTGAATTTTTTTCATTGTTTTATTCAAATTATGCACAAATCAAAGTTATTATGTGACGTCATGGTTTTTTGGTTTTCTCTTACTCATCATCCTCTTTAGAATAGTCCAATTTTGTGTGGTAGGCCCTGAAACAATCTTTATCGGCATGCAAACCTGGGTTACTTGGGCAATCTTTGCAAATCCACACTGTCTTGATCTCTCTTCCAGCACTTGTGCGGTGACCACGAGCCCAGCACACCCGGCACATTTTGTCTTTCTTGTTTTTTGTGTTGCCGTCTTTACTTTCTCTTTTCACGGGAAAGTGCTTCCCAGTTAGCCTTTGTACAACTTCATGACGTGTTACCTCTTTGTTCAATCTAGGGCTTGAACACACAAGTACTGTCAAAAGATCTTTGAAATCAGCCAAAAAATCTTTGGTAGATGGCGTGAACTTCCGATGGAGTTTGTGGGCACTTAGAGCACACTGCATGAACATTCTGAGAGCTATTTTTTTATACCACTTGTATGTTTTTCTTACAATGCTCACACTGTGCAGCTGTTGGTCCACCATATCAACTCCTCCCATGTTGTGATTATACGCAATTATACATGATGGCTTGTGAATAAGATTGTTGTCTTTGTCACGTTTTGTAGTTGGGATCATAGCGGCCCTGCCTTCCGTGGTCAGCATGCACACTTCTTTTGGTTTATTGTTTGATTTGTTTTTTAGCGCCCGGAACTTTACCGCTAACATGTTTCCCGTTTGCGACTTCATAAAACATGATGTTCCCTTGTCAAGCGCCTTTGTCCCTAGATCACTGGGGTAACCGGAACGCTTTGGGTTGACAGTGCCGCAAAGGTATGTATCATGATCGAGAAGGTACGTAGCCAGAGCTGGAGATGTATAAAAATTATCAACATAAAGTGTGTGGCCTCGGTCAAGAAAAGGCTGCATCATGTTTATAGGAATACGCTCAGTAACAAGCATTTGAGGATGAGGGTCTTGATGATCTCTGAAAATATTCTCAGCTGAATATACAATAAAATCAAGAGATATGCCATCGGATGTACATAGTTCATAAAACTTGATTCCAAAACGTGCACGTTTTGTTCGAATGCATTGCTTGAACAGCAGTCTCCCCTTGAACAAAAGCAAGGATTCATCTACGCAGATTTCTTTAGATGGCGAATAAACACGCTGCATTCGTTCTCGAACCATTCTGATGAGAGGCCTAATTTTGTAGAGCCTGTCCCTATTGACATCCGTGGGGGTCATGTGCAGGGTCTTCATTGTTTGCAAAATGTAGAAATTTCATTATCAGGAAAAACCTATCTCTGTTCATTATTTGGCCAAATATAGGTGTTTGTATCAAATCATCAGTGCTCCAATACATTTCTAGCCTAGGCTTGTGAATAATACCCATCAGTCCAAGTAAACCGAAAAACGTCTTCATTTCAGGAACGGTAGTGGGAACCCATTGATGAACCCTGGTTCGACTTTTCAGTTTATCACGGTTTGCATTGATGAACTGCTGAGCATATCGATTGGTCTCCTCTACAATATGCGAAAATATATCATCAGTAAAGTACTGAAAAAAGAACTCCTCAATTGAAGCATTATCACCCATTCTAACTTTGAGTCGTTCCCCACCAGAGAATGGAATTTGCTTTGGTTGAAAACTATCATTTGGATCAATGTCCCAATTTATCTTTGGGTTCTGATCTCTTGCAGGCCTGCGCCCCTGTCCTCTAGCACGAGGCCGGCCCCTCTGACCTCCTCTTCCACGTATACCACCACGAACACGTGGCCCACGTCTGCCTCCTCTATTGCCACCGCGTACACCATGTAGATCTATATTGCCATCAAGAACATGTGCACCACGTCTTACTCCACCACGAACACGTGCACCACGTCTTCCTCTACCACGACCACGCACAACTGGCACTGGCTCATCATCATCTGATACTGATATACGATCAGAACTCACCGCTTCATCGTCACTGTCTACGCTCGCTTCACCGTCACTGTCCACAGACATATCTACATCCTGTGATCCATGGCCTACGTCAGGTTCATTATCCACATCTAACGAACAATCAGCACTCATCATAGAATCACTATCATCGGAACTATAGTCAGCAGACGGGAACGATTGACTTGCATCATTGATATCAAAGTCATCTTCACTGTCTGAATCAGCAAATATCTGATTCAAAGCTTCACTAACATCATATAACCTTTGTTGCGCATTTCGCTACTCAAAACAACTTTCCAAGAAAGAAATAACTAGTCACGCGTAAGAAAACTTTATAGAGGGCGCATGATTTTCAAGACGATAATACAACTATAGAGGGCCGTTTTTTTTGCTGGAAAATATTTTCAATGACTTGCAAAAATATTCCAGTTCATCGAAAAAACATAGAGGGTGCTATATATTATAGGAAAATACGATTAAATCAATGTATTGCCCATACCCGGTATTACCGTGTATACGTATTTCAACGACGTTTGTTTATACCCGGTAGTACCGGGTATACGCAGTGAAAGGGTTAAGGCCTATATTCATAATTAATAATTAGTATAATGAGAATTAATTAATTAAGCTATTTTAACTTATTTTTATTATCTTGATTTTAATTCGTTACTTTGACGAATTATTATTCATTTATTGTGAAGAGTTACAAAAGTACAAAGATTTAACATAAATAGGGCCTACCACAACTGAAGATTGTCACGCGCATGATCAAAAGATAGCCCGGATGCGCTGGGTTCGCTAACCGGATGTGTAAACAATTCAACGCACCAATGTCTGCTGGGTTCCCTGCTGTATATGCTATTGGTTCACCATTCTGTAAGCATGCAGCGCCTAGACCGAATTGTGACGCATCACATGTGAGTGTAATAGCTTTGCGTACATCATAAAATTTCAGCAGAGGTGCGTTACATATCATGCTTTGGAGTTGTTCATACGCTTTCTGATGTTTATCATACCAGCACCACTGGACATTGTTATGTGCAAGTTACCTTAACGGGGCGGCTACTGTGCTCAAGTTTTGTATGAATTTCGCTAGGTAGTTTAACATACCGAGGTATCGCTGAAGTGATTGAGTGGAGTCTGGTTTCCAACCTTCCGAAGTAAACGTGTGTGCACAATCCCGCTTTGACAGTTGGAATCTATGGTTTATATCATAATGTATCATAGGGGTTAGTTGGAAAACGTATGTTCCAACAAACCCCATGAGCACATGGGATATTTTCTAGCATGTTTCAGGGAACAAAGCATTCAATAACATGTATTCTTATTTTAGTTGTGTAACTTGTAATAGAGTCTAATATACCAATAAACTATTCATCCTAATATATGATCATGAACATCATTAAGATACTCAATTTCATTTTGTTTCAAATGGATATTTAAAAATAAATGTTAACTTTTTTTTTTTTTTAAATATCATTAAGATAATTAAATATTTACACATTACCAAAGAAATTACTTAAAAGGAAACAAAACACACATACCTTTCCCAATTCAACACTGTTGTTTTACCTCCATGGTTGTATCAATAAGCATGCAGGCAATATGGTGGATGACCTGGACCATGACAAATACCTAACACTTGGTGGCAGCAGACTACAAACAAATTACTTTTGCATATGTCCTAAAATAACCATGTTCCAACTAAAACCCCACTCTCATATATTTTTTCTTACCTTTAACTTTCCAAGATTTAAGTAGTTTCCGAACTGTAAAGTTTAGAATTTGACCTTTTCAATTTTAACCACAGACTTCTGCTTGCTTTTATAATTTGTTTGCCGAAAGTAACTTTCGTACAGTGCTTGTCCATTCAAATCGATTTGAAATATTCAATTAGTATGTACAGTATGCCATTGTTATTGAATTGAACAGCCTCTTACCTTCAATGGAAAATGGATTACCATTCTTTGACAAAGCTGATTTAATTTTCTGAAAATTTCTGTTAAATCATTTGCATTTGACTGTCATCATTTCATGGTGGTAATCCTGATTGTTCGTCTCCATCACTGTCGAGCGTTACAGTTTGACATGCCAACTAACCCTCCTCTTCAATATTTTATTCACTTGTTCCACAGCATGGTCTACTCCTGAATGGTATTGCTGACTTTGTTACAGAAATCTTATCTTGCATCCATATCTATGTGTCTTCACTCTCCAACGATTTCATATCTGCAATATATCTTGGCCAAAGCCTCATATATTTAAGGCGGTCCATGCCAAAACATATCTTTCCAAGCTGCTCACCAGATATGATATGGAGCTTGAGGTTTGATGTCTGGGTTATAATAAATTCTAGTATAATTTCCAAGCGATTAGTATAGTTAATTAAGACTTAAGCATGGCATGTTGTGACTTTGCATCTATCCAGCCACTAAACTTTGTCCATATGGTTTTGTCTAGCTTCTCTCTTAATTGTATCAACGATGCTTTAACATCTTGACTTACTTTCATAAGGCTCTCAAGGTAGCCATTGTTGTATGGAGCTCACCCAATCTTGGTAATCTTCATGTCTTCATTTGCATCAAAGATCTGTATGCACTTCTTGTAGAGTGCCATATCCATGGATATGATAGTCTTTTAGTCGTCACCTGTGACTGTAATGTAATACTGTCAGTAATGTTTATTTATTCTTTATTCTTCAACCAACAGTGCAAGGCACCAATAACTGGTTGATCATAAAATATATATATTATAAAATAAAAGACAAGAATTGTACAACAACGAAAGTCTACAGAAAACACTATTTAAACACAACACAACACAAGAAAATTTAACATAACGAAGGGGTTTACAATGAGGATTACGAACAGGGACATTAAAATAAAACAACAAGATCACAGTTAAACTTAGAATTAAGACATTTAAACAGAAAAATTAAGTTGACCATTCATGTGCCACCTCATTGATGAGAGGTACACCTATATTCATTTATTGGTGGTGATGAACCAGATGGGAATTAGCTGTTGGTTCTTGATAGCACCTTCTCCAATCTAGCCAGATGTTTTTCTAATGTGGAGGAAAATATTAATATGTCGTCGAGATATAATACAAGGTCATTTAGGTTCATGTCTGCAAATATAAAAACAATTAGTCGTTGAAATGTATTAGCAGAGTTACTCAATCCTTGCGGCATCCTCAGGAATTCAGATAAGCCCCAAGGTACACTGAAAGCATTGTCCATTGTTTCTTACTTGATTAGCCATGAGCCAGATCAAGCGCTGAGAAGGTCTTTATCCTCCTAGTACATCTAAAACTTCATCAACATTGAAAGCAGAAATGAATCTTTAACAGTCACTGCATTAATCTTACTGTAATATATGCACAGATGAAGCGTTCCATCCTTCTTTGCAACAAGCAAATGTTGACAAATAAAAGTTATGTTCCATTGGATGATGTGTTGACGGGTACTTGACATAGAACATTTTATAGGCTTTCTGCACAGCATTACAGCAATGTCATAATCATCAACTGACAATGTCATTGAGTCTTCTATGTCTATATGCCTTGGACAGGGAATCATTTTTCACATCTGTTTTTCATGTCCCGTACTGGCAACAGAAACTTCTGAAAGTCCTTTCTTATTTAAAGTAGACTTTCCTGGTGACTCGAACCAAACTGGTGTTTCATCCATGTTTGCGATTAACCGATGCTCATAATTTCTCAGTCTTCTCATTTTCAAAGTGTATTGTAGAAATCTATCAACCCTGTCATCTGTTATAGATCATGGATGTTGAGCGATGTGTGTCGCTCTTCTAAAACTTATACCGTTTCATTTAAGGCGTCATCTACAAATTATTTCAGACCACAGAGACGCGTCTGGAAACTTGCCACTCATCAGCGATCTATTATGAATATTCATGAGCTACCCAATCGCGGTGAAGACGCGTCTGTGTGATTGAAACCCGTCTTCGCTGTTAGTAGGTAAAACAATAGAAAACGCGTCTGAGTGATTAAAACCCGTCTGTATTGCTTGTATGGTGAAACAATAGATAGAAAACGCGTATTACCGCCTATGTTGTTAACCAACCTGGTATCATTTCACAGAACCAACAAATCTGAGACTAGGCCTAGCTTATCATTGTTTAGGTCAAAACGTTAATTGTTACTTAACATACACTTAAATCTGCGAATTACAAAAAAAATGTAATACATACTACAGTACAAAAAATGAATTATTAATAATAATTTATTTGGAAATCTACACTTTTAAAACAGTGGCCACTTGCAAAGAAAATATATCTGCGTTACAAGTTTATGCACACAACGGCCGGAAACCCACAAACGAGGTTTTTTCCCATTGGGTCGTACACGAAGTAACCGTCTGTAAACTTCGCCTGGAAAGTAACTACAGTACACATTTTGGTCCCTGGATGGAACATGATATCACGTGTGTGGACCCAACGCTGAACGATTCGTACAAAGCGATACCGCCAGACAAGTGCGTACCTAGCTATGTTTAATAGCTAGGTACGGAAAATGTTGATGAGCATTGGACGTGTTCACGTGGAGCTCTCTAAGCTACATTTGTTTACACTTCTGCTCACCTTGCTACCCCTCACTGGCATTCATCGCCTGTAATACTTTTGGAGCATCAGAGCCACTCCTTGGGCCTAACTCGCTCTCATACCATCGCTGCCGGGCCTCTTCAATCTTGACACTGTAGTTGTCGTTTTGATCAGTATTGGAGCTATTTTAACAGAGATTCCGACCCAGAATTTTATTCAGCAAGTCGTGATCCTATTCGGAATTGGACCCGGAATTTCAATCAGCAATTTGTGTCACAGAGCGGAGTATGGCGGCGGTAAGGTGTGCCATTATAAACTTTCGTTTTTTAATTGCATTGACTTGTACTGTTATATTTATGATTCATAGTCCTGATACATCATTACCTATGAAGTTATATTCATCAATTAGTGGCGACGTGCATAAATATATGTATTATAGGCCTAATTACATCGATCAGTACGGGACACAATCTTTTGTTTTTCGCGCTATTCACGCTCCATTTACCAACAACAATGGATTGGTAGTCAGGCCACACAAACGGAAATTTTTCAAAGCACCAACACAGTACTATCCAAACTCAACCGCCAACTTTAAAGTATTGCTCACGTCCGGGGATGTCCATCCTAATCCAGGACCAGTCAACAACTCTGACAAATCCCATAGTGATCGACCAACCAAAAAATCTGTTTCGGTTTTACACTCCAACTGTCGCAGTATTCGCAATAAGTCTCTTGATTTGGATATTTTCTGCGATACTAAATCAGATGGATTAGACATTATATGCTTAACGGAAACATGGTTGAACTCCGAGGATGATACGCAGATGTTACATTTTTCTAATAAATTTGACATTTTTCGTCGCGATCGCGAATCTGTTACCCGTGGCGGAGGTTTACTGATTGGTATAAACAGCACATTGCAATCAAAGGTTATTGCATCTGAACTGAACATTGAAATGTTATGGGTCTCTATCACATGTCACAACAAATCGCATCTGTTATGCCTTGTGTACAGACCCCCTGACTCAACTGTTTCTTATTGGGATCAATTTGAACTTGCACTAGCTAGCCAAGAACATTCATTCCATAAATATGAATCGGTTGTCGTTTTGGGCGACTTTAATATCAATTGGCCTAATGCACCACATAAATTCATCGACGTGTTAAACATGTATGGTTTCGATCAATTAGTAAACCAAAATACTTGACCTTCCACAAACGCTAATGATGGCTCACAGATAGATCTCGTGTTCTCAAATACGGGATCCTCAGTAAGAAATATAAGCGTCGTTGACAATCCAGTTGAGAGCGACCACCATGCAATTGAATTTGATATCGATTGTCGTCTCTGTTTACCAACTACATCCACAATACGCTCATTTATTAAGTGGAACAGAGGTGACTTCCATCATCTAAATAATCTCTTGCATTTGGCACCTTGGAGTATGTTCCTTAACGAAAATGACGTAAACGCATCATGGAGTGGCTTCATGGACATTATTGATGCCGCAGTTCGCGATAGTTTCCCGAGGGTCAAAAGCAGAGCACGTAAACAGAGCAGTCCATGGATACCTAAGGATATTAAACGTATGATTCAGAAGAAAAAGAAACTTTTTAAAAAATCTAGACGTTCTGGCATACAAGAACACTGGGATGCTCACAAACAATGGCGAAACAAAGTTCACTATGCCATCAGGAAATCATATAAGGATTACGTAAACGATCTATTCAGATCCGCTGACAATAAAAAACGTTTTTTCGCGTTTGTGAAAGAAAAACGTTCATCTTCTTTACCCAGTAAATTTATTAATCCAACGAATAACTCTCATTACTCCAACATTGAAGACATTGTAAACGGTTTTAATCGTTATTTTACTTCTATTTTTAATGATGTTAACGTTCATTTTAATCAATCAATCAATCAATCGTTCGATTTATATAGCGCCATTCCAACATTCATTGCTCATGGCGCTGTAGAAAAAATCAGAAAAGGTGAGTTTTGAGTAGTGACTTAAAGTGACTCAATGATGATGTGTGTTTAATGTTCAAGGGTAGGTGGTTCCAGAGCCTAGGTCCAGCAACACTGAAAGTCCGATCTCCCCAACTATGTTTGCTCCTCGGAATGTCCAGTAGCACCTGATGACTAGATCTTAGTTCTCGCTTTCCCTTCTTGACTGTCAACAATTCTGAGAGATATTTTGGAGCGCAACTATTTAGGCATCGGAACACCAGCAGCAGGATCTTAAATTTAACACGTGACTCCATGGGTAGCCAATTTAACTCTTTGAACAATGGTGTGACGTGATCATACTTTTTGGCACACATCACCAAGCGAGCTGCCCAATTTTGCACCTTCTGGAGAGTCCGCAACTGCTTCTTTGGCAGACCATACAGCAGGGAATTTCCCATATCAAGCCGACTGGTAACAAAAGCATGTACAATCTGCTCTGTTGCACACTGGTTCAAGTAACGTCTGATCTTGGCAATGTTACATAAATGGAAAATAGCAGATCGGCAGATTTTGTTGATATGTGATTCCATGGTCATTTTACAATCAAGTTGTACACCAAGGTTACGAACTTCTGTTGATGGATTGACTAGCACGCCACCAATATGTAGGCCATAAAACCGGATCTTTTTTCTCTGCTGAACAGAACCAAATAGGATCGGATTAATTTTAACGAACCTCCCCCCTGTTCTCTTAAAATCCCTGTACTTGCTGATATTTCATTTAGTCCGAATGATATAATTAACACCATTTCTACATTTCGGTCTAATTCCGCTCCTGGACCAGACTTAATATCAGTCAAATTACTCAAGCCGATATCGCACTCAATTGCCTATCCCCTTTGGTTGCTGTATCGTACTTCCCTTAATACTGGTACTGTGCCCAATGATTGGAAATGTGTGAATACTATTCCAGTTCATAAATCTGGCGATAAGGCAGCGATAACTAATTATAGACTAGTGGCCCTTTCCTCTTTGGTGTGTAAAATTTTAGAGAAGATTATCGTAAATAATATTAATAACTTTACGTATGACAACGGTTTACTTAACCCTAATCAACATGGTTTTAATATTCAAGGTAATATCTGGAAATGGATATCTTCATACTTGACTGATAGGAATCAGAAAGTGTGTTTCAGGGGGGCTACTTCTTCCGTACTTCCAGTCACATCGGGTATACCTCAGGGCAGTTGTCTTGGTCCAATTTTATTCAATATGTTTGTGAACGATGTTAATCATAATGTTTCTTCTGAATGTTTTCTTTTTGCAGATGATGTAATACTCTATAGACACAGACAAAATGCCAACGATATTGTTAATTTGCAAAATGATATAAATATTTTATCTAATTGGGCTGATAAGAATCAAATGAAATTCAATGTCAACAAAACTAAATTAATGCATATCACCAGAAAGCGTAACTTTGTTAAGCCATACTTTCTTAATGGTGAGACAATTGCGGTGGTGGATAGCCATAAACATTTAGGAGTACATATCGATTCTAAACTGAATTGGAATGTTCATATCGATAATCTGATATCTAAAGCTAATCGAATGTTAGGCTTTATTTTTTCTGTAGCCGGAAATTGTTCTCCAGACGCGATTTCGTGTCTGTACAAAACTTTGGTGCTACCTATTCTTGAGTATGGTTTGCCGGCGTGGGGCCCCAGAAATGGAGGACACATAGAACGCCTCGAACAGGTTCAGCGACGGGCCTCTAGACGTATTCTGGGACCCCACTGCCAATCAAACAAACACGCTCATTGTCTCTAACCGCGGCCCTCTGTAAAACGCTGCGAATCAACTGTTACATTTTTTTAGACCAAAACGTAACCATGTAGAAATCGTATGCGCAGTCTGAATGTTCTATTGACATGTCTGCGTCGATGATTAATTGACAACAAAAATATATTGCTGAATAATTCTGTTTTAGTTTCATCACAATCGGACTACGAAAAGTTCACTTTCTTACGACTGGTAATTTTAAGTAGTTGGTAATATTAATAAAATATGCAATTTTTATATTTGAATTATCATTATTTGCCTGCCATCTTCTGTCATTAAAAATTGCGTTAATCTATAGAATATTAAATTATGCATTTGACCATGTATGTTGTTAGCGTGGCCGGTGTTCACACATACAACAATCGTGTTTTTAATATATAGCTAAGCAGTGGTTTCTTCATAAATCTCCTTAATTATCGATGTGATTATATTTAAATTGTAGTGCCTGGTGATTGGCTAGTGGTTATGTCATCCACATCACATCCAATCACCGGGTCTAATTGAATGAAAACAGCGATCTCTGATCCGGGATTGGCTGGCTATGTATAGTTGCGATTCGTTACCTAGCGGTCGTTTTGAAAAGTACACACAGGGCAAACTTAATCAGGAACAAACGAAGTACCTATTATTATTCACACAAGAAGTAAGACAACGGTGAGTATATAGACATGATTACACGTTGTATCTACTACACTTAAGATTAGCCTAGGCCTACCTAGGCAGTATCAATGTCAGCAAATCATATGGTTTACTAGTATAGTAAGCCTAGAAGGCCTAGTATCCTTGCTGATTTTGTAATTTTACATGTAGGCTGAGACAACAAATAGTTATTTTCTCAGATGTAGGGCTACTACAGGTCATAAAATGCTACTTTAATGTCATAAAAACATTAGCGTAGATCAATCGCGGCAGAAACCTATACTACTTACAATTATAGCATCTACAATTCTAAGCCAATAACAATATAGTATTGTTTTTATCTGGTATATTGATGAAGTAGGCCTACACTAGGGTCTTCACAATAACATACAATGTAATTTAATAACTGTTTTCAATAAACATTATACTCAGTGGCCCTCAAAGTTTCAAAGATCGAGGCCTCGGACGTTTTTAGCATTTTTGACATATTTTATGCCTGTTCCTCTGGGCACTGCTCATGGGCCCCAAGCTTCAGGGCCCCTGGGTTTAGCCAGTGAGCACACATAGCCGTTACGCCACTGATTATACTGTTCATATATGTATGAATACATACAGTGCAACAATATTTTATATTTTCTAGATAGAAAATGAGCAATCACCATTTGTGTCTGCAAACGATTTGTATGCTATGTGGTAGCAGTAAAGTTTATATGAAGGACCGGAAACCGTTATTGAAAAATACTTTTTCTAAATTGATCAAGGATGCATTGGAAATTGACATTGCTAGTGATGACATAGATGTACATCCACCACATATTTGTCATTGTTGCCAATTGAAATTAAAAAGATGGAGAAAGAGGAAAACCAGGAATATGAAAAGAACTTGCAACATTACACTTTTGTCTTCTGATGAACGTGAATGCGCATTGTGTAAAACAGTACCATCAGAACCACTGCCAAGTTTGAAGTTGTATGAAGAAGTTGCGCAGAAGGCGGGACTTTTGTCCTGGTCCACCGGTGACCAAGTTAACATCATGAGGATGAGCCGCACTGGTTCCACTATAGTGAACCTTACATGGAAGTTGATAAAGGTAAGCAGATGAGATGGCACCCGGCAATAATTCGTTGGTGCGTTGCATTGCAAAATCGATCTGCTTCTTCATATAATTTATTAAGGGAGGCTGGTTTTATAAAGTTACCGCATCCCAGGACTCTACATTCATACAGCCATTTTGCCGACAACAGTTCTGGGTTTTCACCAGAAATGTTGAAAAGGATAGTTGCGGACATTGGTCTACACAAAGAGGGTGGAGAACTAAAGAAAGACGTAACTTTACTATTTGATGAAATGAAAGTGAAGACTGGTCTTTGCTTTTCAGTCAAAACTGGCCATGTTACAGGTTTCACAGACGTAGGTAGTTTAGCTAATGAAATTAAAGCATTCGAGAGACGATGTAAGGGAGAACAAGAGCCACCCATTGCAACGCATGTTTTAGTACTTATGATTCGTGGTATTTTTGGAAGGTTACATTCTCCAGTCGGGTACTATCCAAGTAAAGGAGCGACTAGTGATGAACTATTTTCTTGCATATGGGAAGCGATCGAGTATATAGAAACAGCAGGATTTAGAGTTCGCGCTTTAGTATCAGATGGTGCATCTCCAAACAGAAAGTTTTATAGACTACATTCTAATCCTGATTGTAAAACAATTACATACTCTACAACAAATGCAATTGACCCATCCAGAAATATATATTTCATCTGTGATGTTCCACATCTTATAAAAACGACACGTAACAACTTTGAAAACAGTAATTACCATAATAAGACTCGCCATCTACACGTAAGTTGTAAATTACAAAATTAGTTGATTTGTGTTAAATGAATAATTAATTTCTGTTTTTATTTAATTGGATGACATGAAACCATATGCAAGTTCTTTCTCTTATACTGTAGTACAACAAGCAAGATATCAAGTGGTCACATCTTCTAGATCTATATGAATGGGACATCGGACTAGACAGGTGTTCTCCAGGGTTACGACGTTTACATAAGATATCATACGAGCATCTTCATCTAACTCCTTTGAGAATGCGAGTGTACATGGCTGCGCAGGTATGTCAGAATTTTCACTTTCCTTCATCTTAAATAAGTCTAATATATAGAGCAACATGAAATCGATGTATGTATTTAGCAATTAATTAATTTAACCCTTTGCTTCAGGTATTAAGCAACACAGTTGCGAATGCACTCGAATGCCATGGACGGTATGACACAAAATCAACCATCAAATTCGTAAGAATGTTTGACACATTTTTCGACTGTTTGAACGTCTCACAGTTACATAAGGGAATCAGTAAGATTAAGCCAGCCTTAGCACCCTATAGATCAAATGAGGACTGGCGATTCAAGGTTTGTAATACAAAAAAATATTTGAATTGACAGTGGTTACAATTTGAAACTGTTATAGATTAATAGACTGATCCATATTATTATTATTGTTGTCGTCGACGTTGTCTTTGTTATTATTATTATAGGCAAACCACTACATTATATTTTCAGTGGCTAAAAAATTACTTTCTTGGATTTCTGGACGAATGGGAGGCTGAGATCAATAACCTCGAAAATGTTAGTGATGGAACAAAGAAGAAAATGCTTTTAAGTAGAGAGACACTAGAAGGTCTCAGAATAACAGGTTAGCAAATTTGTGTATAGCTGAACATTTGTTAGTCAAAGTGCTGAAATTCATGAGGTTCCTAACAAGGAACGTTAACATTTAGGTTTGATTTTAATTTCAATAATTATAAAACGTTCTGCTTCTGCATCCAATGTACAGTAGTGTTTGCTTTGTTTAATTGTTATGTGATGTTGTTTAAAAATAATCAATATGTTTTATTTTATATCCTTAGTTAATGCATTTGTTGAACTCGCTGGAGAATTTCTGGCAAGGCCTGATGTTGATTTTTTATTAAGTGAGAAATTTAATCAGGACCCATTAGAGCAATATTTTAGTAAACAGAGAGCAGCAGGTGGTGCATCTGATAACCCTACAGTTACACAGTTTGGTCATAATATGCAATCCTTGTATGTCGCATCTGATTGTGCCAAGGCATCCAAAAGGGGTAACTGCAAAATTATGGAGGAAAGTAGTTTACTAGATGAGACACCTCTACCTCGAAGGAAGTAAATGTATCCATAGAAAATCCATGAATTTTCTGACAATTTGTATCTATAAAAGGTATACTTTAACTATGTCATTTGTTAAAAAACCTCTTAATACACCCCTTCTCCTGATGGGGGTAGAGTTAACATGCTTAGCTTTAATAAAGGTTGTGGACTTGGATGTTATTTATACTGAATGTTTATAAGAATTATGATTAAATACATATATCATATCATACCATACAAGTGATCATTATTAATTGATTTTATTTGTTTAAATAGCTATTAAAATATATCACAATTGTTTTTGTTCAAATGTAAAGTATTGCTCAAATCTTTTTCTGGAAATAAACACATATAAACATCTAAAATTTTAAATAAGAAGAACAAAACATATTGAAAAGGTTAAGTACAGCAGTGTAGAACACAAATGTGTACATGCAACAACTTTTCTATAATTCTTTTCTTAACGCTTTCTCAGATTTGCGCGACAATGACTTGCTGTCTGCCTTTTTTAAATCAAGATAAACCTTTAAAAAAGCATGTACACGTATCTTGAGCCAAAGCTTGATAATCAATTCAAGCAAATGTTTTGATGCCTCTCCTGTAATTTTGTTGCGTATCAGATTGCACCAATATTTATGAACAGTTGGGTTTTCCAATACAGTGTCAAGAATTTTCTGCTGGATATTTGCATTTGGCATTGAATCGAGTCTACTCACAGTTAAATACTTTCTGTTTTCATTCTCTATTGCTCTAAAGAATAAGTAAACATCATCATTGACATTAAACAATCGACCACGTGTCTGCTTTGCTATCCATAATTGTGTGTAGTCCAAAAATGAATGAGTCGCATCAGAACCCTTTACCTGCCACTCTGCAAGAAATTTGCAGTAGGTCTTAGCTGTTATGCTGGTTGTTTTGTTTAATTTCTTAAGTAGTGCATAAGGTATGTATCCAGCCACATATCGAACTACTTGTTCTTCATTGCTGTCCAATGGTTTTGGGTCTTTCACCTCAGGTATGGGCATGTCTTTATTGTGACGATCAGTTAACATTAAATCTAAAATTGTTCTCATGATAAAGTGATTTAATGTTCTAGCATGTTGACCTTCACTGTCCAAATTTAAAGCTTCCATTAAATTCTTCCACCTAACAGTACCGTTATTGATACAATATTGATGAAATGCACGACAGACCATTTCATTACCCTCAGGTTTAATGGTCTTTGTGTCACCAGTTGTCACAATTTGCCAAAAATCTTTAGCAGTGTTTTTAGAGTAGTCCTGAAACTCTGATGTATTATTATTTTCAAGTAACACTTTGGCAAGAGCTAAAACTTCTTTTGCTGTTGGATAATCGGCTGTGTACACAAGATGGTGCATGACCTGTTCTAACGCTGACATCAAGTATGACTGACTATTATTGATTGCATTTTCTTTCGTAAATTTAATAGTTGGTCTTTGAACAGCTGAAAATACATACATACAATATAAAATGTACAATTAAGATAATAAAACACCCTAAATCTTTTCGGCCTATGAAATAAAATGTCATGCTTTTAGATGAAATTCCATAAATGAATGGAATGTTAAAAATTTAAGTTTGCTCTTCCTCTACTACAAAGTAGAAAGTGGTCCATGATTTTTAAAATGACACCTTATGCATGACACATGAAATGTACAGTAAGACATATGTCTCCTGTTTCTGTTGTGTTTATATTTTTTCCCACTAATATAGATTAAATAACAGAGAAATAATTTACCATAATTGAACAATAATAATACATAAGTATAAAGAACAAATCAATTTGTACAAACAAAATAATTGATGTCTTATTATAGACTAAGGCCGTGTTTCTGCAGCCAAAAATTAACCGGTAATCCAAAAAAAAAACAATTTAATTTTTTATTAATTATCTGGTTAAAAAAAAACAAGATAATTTATGTTTAGCTACGGAAACACGACCTATGCCCATGGCGATAATGGGGGTGGGAGTTAAAATTAATTTAAAGTCTTCTTACTACTTTTTCTAGTCTTTTTAGCTGTAGTCTTCAATTTATCTGGCTTCTTTTTAGCTGTAGTCTTCAATTTCTCTGGCTTCTTTGTCACATTGGTGACATCTGTGTGAAAATAACTAAATAGGTCATTCATTGTAGAAAGGCTAGGTCTACCACGAGAGGACATTCTATATGAGTTAATTACTGTAGGCAGTACATTGCTTTTCTCTTTTTATCATAATTAATCATATGCATACATTTCACTTTTCACTCACAGACAAGGAATGACCTGATTTAATGTTTTTAAGGTAAAAACAAAACATTAAAAATTGCAGGGAAAGAAATTAATTATCCATATTTATACAAAACAAATAACCAAACACAATCTAATTAACCAATTATGTAATTTGTACCCCTTCTCTGTTATATTGTATGAGGGTAGCCTTGCAACTAGCCTGGCAATAAAGTTTGAATAATTGCCAGGGGCCCTACTACTAGATTTATAGAAAGCTTAGTTAGTGTACTGTCTTAGTACTACTCCTCCTACTGTAGGCCTACTACTACTAGGCTAGCATAGTTTAATCATTGATTCATTAATAATGAATTAATTTTAAATTATTAATTTAAAAAAAGTACGCCTGTAATCTCCAAGCCTCCAAGGGAAGGCTTCAATTCAATTCAAGTCTTGGCTGCATCACTAATTTCGGTTGCGGGCAATTCGTTGTTAATGTTAAATTCGTCATCTTCAGAAACAACACTACTATGCCTACTAAGCACTACTAAGGGAATAATAAACTAGGCTAGGCCCCTAGGCCCTAATATATTTACCCTTCAGGCCTAAACCTAAGCGGTCTCCTTCGCTTTCGACGACAGAACCTGTTGGACCATCATTAACACATTTTCCTCCACAACCATTGTCTGAATCCAAGACAACCTCTTCTTCACGAAACTCTATATCTGGGAGATCGTTTAATTCGACTTCGAATTTCTCATCAGAAAGGTTATAACTAAATTCGTCGTCGTATAAAGTGTTCGTCGCCATTGTTGCTAGCGCTAAAACATCATGCCACCAAAGAACGCGCGAAAGAAGCGTAGCCAACAAGGTTAAATGTCATTGCACATGTGCAGTAAACAAAATATTAGGCACTCTACCGTTTCGTTGTTACCATGCGGTTAATTAAACTGTAACATTGTGGGCGGTCCGCGGTCTGTCGGCGAGAGTCAAGGAACCCTTGATCTCACGTCGATGCATATCCTTCTATTCTTTAATCCATGGTTATCCTTACGTGATAGATGTTTAATGATTTTAATTTCCTTTATATTTCGTTGTTTTTATAATGTAACTTTTTGTAGTACTGTAAACAATAATATTCATATCAATCAACGCCATCCTGAATTACTCACATTTGTCCACCCTTTTGCACGTACCGATACTTTAAAATATTCGTCTATCAACAATTTTCCTGTTATATGGTCATCACTACCCCCCATAATCAAAGATCAAGCAGTTACTCTTCCTTTGAAAAATTTTCTGTCGAAATTGAAAAAATATCTGCTTGATAAACGCTAACTTTATTTTAATTGTATAGGTGTATTTTAAATTGTGTAATATAATCTGTATATTTTATATTCATTTTTAACTTGTATTAAGTTATATGTTACAGGGGTTGCGGACACAAATGTGTTATGGCGCTCTGTTGCTGTCGCAACCCCTGGACCGCTTGTTGTCGAATAAAAAAATGAAATGATCGCTGGAAATAATGAATGCATATAAAGTGCATAATATCCCTCTGATGTAGGTCTACTTACGGTCAATGGAAGGTAATTGTTTTCTAGGCGCTGAAGCTACGAAGTGAACGCGAACGATTTTTACTGTATATTATATTCCCCGACAAACGCATAATCATATGTCTCTGGCAAAATGTAAAACTAACAGAAATTTACCTGATGCTAGGCCTAATTGATCGCGAGCAAGAGTGACAGTAAATCGTTGCGTTGCATTACCTACTATCTTGCTACTTCGCTCCAATTTGCGTTAACACGAATTGAAACCCGCGTTAACATGCTGATAAGTGTCACTAAATCGTCAATCGTAAAGGTATTGATTCATATTTCATATCAAAGCCAAAAAAAATGTCGTTGGCAGACTGAATGAAAACAATTTTTTAAACGTTGTTTTCGTATATAAGACAAATAAGTAGAAATAATTACAATTTCAAGCAGACTTATTTATTTATTAACACAAACAAAAATGCAAATACATATTTAATTTAGAAGCATATATAATTATTTATAGGTCTATTACTCTGTATACTAAAAATGACAATTTCAAAACATATCTTTATATACACATATTTACATAATCTTTTCATTTCAAAACATATTAACACAAAAAAATATTTAATTTAGAAGCATATATAATTATTTATAGGTTTAAAGAAATAATGGTGATGGGAGATTTTATTTATTGAGAAATAAATAGTAAATAAATAACAAGGCCGTAGCGAGAAGTCAAAAACAGATAAGGCAAAGATGTTTTAAATATAATTAATAATATAAAATACGACGATCTGTGCTGCGGAATTGGGGTGGGTGGTGAAAGTGCATCATCTGCCTCATGCTGGCTACGGCCCTGAATAATATTGCACTTGTACATTCAAAGCATTTGGCTTTCTTGTGAAACCATTCCATTTCCTCTAACTGGTACGTTGTAGTGTTTGGTACAGCTATTTTGTGAACTGGCCAACAATGATTTCTGTCAATACCAATTAGTTCATCCAACAATGATTTCTGTCAATACCAATTAGTTCGTATTTCTTCTTCCTCTGGTCCCATCAACCAGAGTTGTATAATTTACACATAGTCTGGTTTTCATGTTTTTTCTTTTTTATGCTCTTTGCGTGCAACATTCAAAAACATTCAGTTTTCTTGTGAAACTGGTACATTGTAGTGTTCAGTACAGCTATTTTGTGAACTGGCCAACAATGATTTCTTTCAATACCAATTAGTTCGTCCAACAATGATTTCTCTCAATACTAATTAGTTCATCTCTCTTCTTTGTCCCATCAGCCAGACTTGCATAATTTACACATAGTCTGGTTTTCATGTTTTTTCTTTTTTATGCTCTCTTTGTGCAACATTCAAAAGCATTCGGTTTTCTTTCCTCTAACTGGTACGTTGTAGTGTTCGGTACAGCTATTTTGTGGTTGTACTGAACTGTGGTCTGGTTGTTCTTTATGATGATTGAAACTTCAAATTTATTGGATATGGATATATCCAATACTTTGCCTCCTGTTAGGGCTTGGGGTTCATAAAACTAATGAATTCTTTTGGAAAATAAAACAAAGTTTAAAACCCTAGTGTTAACTATGCCTGATTATATTGCAGTCAACAACATTGAAATAAAATAATCAAGATAAATAATATTTGATTTAATATTTCAATGAATTCATTCTATTAGTACAATGGACTTCAATTTATCATGTTTCTGGTCATGTCAACAGGAAAGGACGAGATCATTACACTGAATGTTCAAAAGGATGCAGGGATATAGTTGAAAATAAAGGGAAGCAAGTCATCCACAGAATTGGCCATTTTGAAAATGTAAATGCCTTTGATAAAGATATTTTTTTAAAGACAACTATCGGGTTGTCAATTAGAACTATGCCTGATTATATTGCATAAAGGCAATACATAAACACTATACAAGCTAGGTATTACTGGTTGTAAGAAAAGGAGTGCTTTAAAAAAAGATTGTTTTTAAGACCTAGGGCTGCATATAACAGGGTCCTTATTGACATCCGCCCTCAACTTGATGAAAAGTTCTAACAACTCGAAAGGTCTTCATGAACCAGACGCCTTGTATCAATTCCGTGTTGTTTGAATAAGCATGCGATTGTCTGATCCCCGTTGTTTTCCTGGTTTTTAAAGACCAGCGATGTATGTTGTCGCGAATTTAAAAAAAGTGTCCAGCATCCTACGCGCCCGGTGTAGGCCTACATGTTTGTCACGTTGTTAGCTGAAAACCAATTCTAAACGTGAGAATCCTCTGTTTATATAGATTGGGCACTAAGGTGTGTTAATTAGAAAATGAAGGGGGGAGGGGGGGTTCATTAAGGGCGGGGCGTTTATTAGGAACAATACGGTATACTGAACAGTATTGTACATTTTCCTGTAAATACATACCAATTGTACACTCTTAATTATATACTGTATTTATATCACTTGCCAGATTCCATTCCAACTTTCGTGGCAATTTCGTCCCAAATATCCATTTTTCGTCTACCTTCTTTGTATTATCCCCCAAATTGTACAGTATCAAATTATTTTGGACCTCCATAATTAGTTGTTCCATCATAGAGTCATCCATTTTTTCTAAAATAAACAAAATAAACCTTATTAAAACTACATTAGCCTTCTTACTAATTAATAATAGGGTCTAGGCCTAGCTAGTAGTTATAGAATGGACCTTCAAAATACCATGGAAGAAATGGACCTTCATGATGCAACTGGGTCGCTGTCATCATTCATGAAGCATAACTGTGCCTTGTGCCAAGACAGGTAGCTTCCCCTCCTAGGCCCCTAGTTAGGGCCTAATAAATATAATAATATGAATAATAATTAACGTTTTTAGATTAGGTCACGTTAAAAACCTCCGGGTTCGGCAGCAGGTGTGTCCCACTGACTTATCTAGTTGGTCCACGTCAAAATAATCAAATAAAAGACTACACAATGAATCTGGTTTCAATTGCTTTATTCAAAACTCACCCGACTAAGTATAAAAATTACAGGTACAACAATATGACAATGAGGCTCATGCGTCCGTTCAGGTCAAGTGCTCTGAATCAACTCTACTCACATGGCCCGGGACATCCCTTATAAATGAACCGTAATTAACTGTAGAGGGCCCATTTTCATCACATTACCCCCACCTTAGAGAGATTCGTCCCTTGAATCTTGTGAAGTCGAATCCAAGGAAACAAAGTTAAACAAACTAAAATAAAATACAAATATAACGAAATGTAGCTAGATATAATGTCTTTAAGGAACTAAAATCGATAAGTCCACCTTCGTTACCCGACCATCTTCCATGAAGTGCTTTATCGCCACTTCCTCGACTACTTCTCTCACTCTGCTCATCAGCGCTGGATGCAAGGCGGACCCTTGATCAGAAGACTCCGTGTCAATTGGCTCTGTCAATTGCTTCCTCTGCTCCAAGCTAAGGTATGACGGCTTTCCACAACTAAGCCTCCTCACTTTCACTTTAGGCTGCGGGGGGTCACTCAGGACCGAGTCTACTAGAGACAAATTCTTGTGCAATTGTTGGTTCCAATTCTTGCCCCCATCCTCTGATGGGATGTCCCTCATATGGTTTCAGCATATCACAATGGACCACAGCCTTATCCGGTATGTCACTTCGGTTAAAGCGTTGACAATTAAGTATGGTCCCTTCCATCTGCATTCTAACTTGGGGGCCAAGCCCTTTCGTTTTGTCTGGTCGAACATCCAAACAAATTCTCCAACGTCCAAACCAGGTTTTTTAGCAAGTTTATCATACCCCTGTTTCTGTCTTCGAGATGGCGTTGTTCTAGTTTTGGTTATTCCTAGCATTCGGCAAGTCTCTGCTAATACTCTTGATTCAAAATTTCGGCCCTGATTCGTGTGCAGTTGTTTAGGTATCCCGTACCGCAGTACAAATTCCTCCACGAAACATTTCGAGACTGTTTCGGCTGTTTGGTCTGGGATGGCATATGCTTCCATCCACTTCGTTAGGTAATCACCGACGACTAACACATACTTATTACCCTTATAAGTCTCTGGTTGTTCATCCTGTGTATCAATGATATGCTGATGAAAACTATTCCCACGAAAATGGATTTCCATTTTTGTAAGCAAGATTATTTTCCTAAATTACTATTGGTATCTACAAACAGCAGCATTTCTAGGTGTCGGTGTCTTCTAGGCTTGCCAAACGCATTTGACACATTTCTACATAAACTATAAAAAATGATATATATAAAATATGCCTTTTCAACTTATTAAAGCTCTTTATCTAACGCCTATAATCTAAAATGTACCATGATTTACGTTTGATAATTAATTTTAGTTTTATTTTTCAATCTTTTTCTTTGTATTATGTTAAAATGTAATTTAAACCAAGGCAGCTATGCATAAAGGAAACATACAATGTATAGTTACCTAATGTAGCCTCATTTGCGAATGTTGTATCTATATTGTATTAATAACATAATTATTATTTTTTGGTAGAAAATAAAATTTAACATTCAACTTGCTAACTCTGTATACTACTGGGTAATACAAGAATATTTCTTATACAATCCGTTTGTTGATGTACTACGCATGTGCATGTATGTGTGAACGGATTGTGTAATTAGGGTGTTATAACGCCGTATTAGGGCGTTATAATCCCGTATTAGGGCGTTATAATGCCCTAATTACGGCGATTTCTTCAAGGTATGTTGAATTTTTACTGTGTTAAAAGCTTATTTGAACTTTCTAATTTACCAAATAATGTTATCTCCACTTACCTTATCCATTGTAACTTTGTTTTGAAGGACATCACTGTATAATGAATGCGTTTAACAGTCCAATGTTCATTTCTGAAAATGTTTGACAGCTCAACTAAAAAAAATTAAGATAGTGTGTAAATTAATATAGAAACATTTTTTTGTACTTGTTTTTAATTCATAAGTGAATAGGTTTTTTTTAAAAGGCTCATCATTTCAAATAGATCCTCTTCTAGAACTAAGACCGCTGGGGCTTGTTTGGCAGTTTTGTGATTTGTAACCTATTAGAGTAAAAATTGTAGATTTGATTGCCTTCAACAGTGCTTTATTATGAAACAAATAAATCAAATTATTATATTAAAATACATAATAAGTGGTTTTCACTTATTGACAATTTGCTGTGCTAAGATAATTATGTTTCTTACAATTTTAATGCCACTTAATAATTTAAGTAATTTACTTGATGAATCAGGGTTTTCGTGATCTTCAGCTGACTGAAAACATAAATGACATACTTTGGTAAGGGGCCGTGTCAAAATTATATTACTCCGTGTAACGCGGTAAACACAACGCTCCTAACGGATGTTCGTTTATGCATGATCATGTGGATTTCATTAATTGCATTAGCAGATTGATGAATATTCATAAGGATAGTATCAGCCGGAAACGGGAGACACGCCCATTGATTTTCGGAGTTACTTGTTTTTCGGCGAACGTCAAGAACAATAAAGATTCTGCCAATTCCTATTTTGTGATTTATGTGACGTTCAAAAACAAGCCGGCCTGCTGTGAATGCTGCTTAATCTCCAAATATAGCGCAATTCTTGTGTTTATATGGACGGTCGGGATCGTTTAAGTGTTCTATTTTTAGAGCGTACCTCAGAATTCATAATGATTCGGCAAAGTAGTCACGTAGCTTAGCTATTATTAGTTCTTTGTTTAGCCTCTCTATTGAACACCGGCAACGATTGTTGGGATGGAGGTAGAGCTATTGAAAGTAACTACACATTTTGGTCTCTGGGTGTAACATGATACAGCTCATATCGACGCGTGAACCGCAATAAAATGTTCAGCTTGTGATTTAGACGTGTTTATTGTCGCTACATATAATATATATATATATACATTAAAATTGTGCAGTGTGGCCTGTCACTAGAAAGTATAAATAATATATTCCACATTTATATATAGTGTCTACAATATTGGGCATATGAATAATGTTTTTACGCCCCTCTGTACAAGCGCCTGTCAAAATATTGTGTACGTCTATTTTATTAATAAACAAATTACTGTAAATAAACTTGCATTAATTAAATAATTGAGAAACTACATCAGTATAAACAAACAAGACCATTTAAACCCGAACAAACAATCAGTTAAACACATCACTTTTATTTATTGTTTGATAAAACCTGCCAAAAATAATACAGTACAGTAGTTGAAAAAAGATATTTAAAAAAACCCCAAAGATCAAAAGTTTTAACTATACGAAAATAATAAATGACAATACATACAATATTAAGTTTTGAGAACAAAATGTTTAAATTACAAACAGAGAACAAACAGGTAATTTCAGCAAATTAGTCTTATTGTATTAAACGTTCATTTATTTAGTTGTTGCGAATGAAATCTGTAGTATCGGCATTTGTCATTCACCGCTTTTATCATGTCAGCACTTTTTGGCAAACTGATGCCGGCCGCTGTAAATTGTATACAAGTCTGGCTAAAAATTGCTGAAATTTTGTTATGCTCCAGCGCATCTTTCCCGCGTTTACCGCCCACGTTACTTGCAGCCATTTCAGCCTTCGTAAACATTTCTTCCATGAGTCCTTTAATTAATAAAGTTGATGTTTGTTCAGATCTCAAAACTTTTTCATATGTGTTTAAAGGAAATAGTATCTCTGGCTGCACATTTCCAAGTACGATAAACCTGTCGATGTTGGAATTAGTTACTACAGGCGCATAAAGCTGGAACTGCTTCAGCAGTAGCGGTCGTGGAATTATCATTTGGCGATGAGTTGGGCGATTTTTTGGTTGTCAATGATTTCTCTTATCATTCTTCTATTATTTCGTCCGAACAATGCCTTTTTGGTGCGTTTTCTAGAGTGTAAAATTAAAATGTAAACAATATTTAAACGTGTAAAAAATGAATAACCTCAGCCAACCATTGAACTGAGGCGACAATATTGTAGGAACTATACTAATATGTGCCCAGAAATTGTACTGTACTTTATTCAGAAAGTTGGAGCTAGATCACTGGATGGTAATCCCAAAGTTAGACATACAGCATTTTCTCTTTTAAATATAACGCACACAGTGTTTAATGTAGGCCTATAGTTTTAAGAATGTAGTGTTCGCAATCGTCGCTATAATATAATCCACTTACCGTCAGTATTGCTTTCAAAAGATGAGCTTAGTCTTGGTAGATTGACGGTGCTTATTGGATCTATAAAACCAGAATATAAATAAATGATAACTGCAACGATCACTGTGTAACATAGAACGGTAATGATCATATAGGTTAATAATAACATTACAATTTTGCGTATGTAGACAAAAGTTGGATGAATTACAGTATTTACCGAATACCAAAATATAGGCCTATTGTTGAGTATAATGATTACATATAATTGTATCAAATTAGTTTTTATTTAAACAGTAAATATTTAAAATCCAATAATAAAACTACTTACCGGTATCTAGATAGGAATTAATAAATGAAACTATTTCAGATTCTTGACGGTTCCAGCTTTCTTCTTTTTCTAAATGTTCATGGTCACTGTCACTCGGACGTTTGTTGTTTTCTTTCTCATTTTTACTGACAGATTCTTCATCATTCGTTTGTCGTCTATTCGGTTCTAACGCTTCTATTATTACTTCCCTCTCTGTGTTCTCAATATCCAATTCAGTAATCTGTTCAATATGACCGGTCCTCTGTTTCTGCTACATGACTGGGATTCTATTATTACTTCCCTCTCTGCGTTCTCAATATCCAATTCAGTAATCTGTTCAATATGACCGGTCCTCTGTTTTTGCTACATGACTGGGTTTTGACGTTTTCTTTGTCTGTAACAGTCTTTACTGCTTGTTCCTCATTGTCAAGTGAAATGTTTTCCTTTTCTGTGGCGGTCTTTGCTGTTTGCTCCTCATTGTCAAGTGAACCATTTTCCTTTTTCCACTGTAAAGAATTGAGCATCAGATGCAGCGATATCGGCTACAGCTTCCTGCAGAGCAGTATGAGGATAGTACTCGCGTTTTATGTTAATTCTACCTGCCTCTAACAAGATAGTCATCAAATTCTTCCGCTCAACTGTGCTTGGTTGGGCTGTTGATCAAGTTCAGTGACGGCAATGTACGCTTCCCATTGGGTTTTCCATACACGAAATCAGTCGTAACACAGTCTGTCACTTGTTAAATCTAGTTTAGGAGGCTGAACCTTAATTGCTCGTAGTGCCATGTTTGTTTATCTCAAACAACTTAGTAAAGACGACACACAAAGATATGCGTTAACTTTGGTAACTTTTAATAATAACTGTCAAACAAAACAACATGACAACTTTGCTAATTTCAATGAAAAATGTTATCTCGAAAACTAAACTAATTTTCTCTAATTTGGCTTAAGTAAATGGAACGTGCTATTTTATTGTAACATAATTACATCTATAATATTATTAAATTTACTTTATTAATAACTATAATAATAATAAATAACAAATACCAATTAAACAATTCCTTGCAGCTATCTCAGTATCTGTTCGGCAACGCTTTTTTAGTCGATCTGTAGAACGAATGGAATTATCTAACTCTGTTAGATTATTTAATAATAGTTTCCTATATAGAAGCTTTTATAGATCAGAAATATCATAATCCATCGTATTCTAATAATAACACAGGGTTATTAGGCTTCAATCTGATTTATTACTCGAAAGTTATTAAAAGTTTTGCAGTAAAGTATAGATTGCAAGAACACTATTAAACACTGTTATTGTTTTTCTGACTTGCTGCTTCATCCATCTCTTTGTCACCAGCTTCTACAACACTGTCAGCAGTTAATACCAGACTACAACTTTGCCATCTTTAACCACCTGAATGTGATGCATTTGCGCTATATTTTTGATCAAAAATAGCATCTAGTTTCAACTTCTCATTTCTATGTTTGATGTTATCTGGTGTCAGTTCCTCTACCCTGACCTTTGGCATAGCTGATGCAGCCATTGCAAAGCTTGCTGCGTTCTTTACTGTGTGTGTACGTCTCCCACACAAACCGCTTTGTTGAGCCCCAAATACTATCGACAGGTCCCTTTCCATGGGAAGTCGCAAAAAACGACCACTTGATTATGATACTTTGCTCTTTTTCAAGGGCTTCAATTGCAGCAGCTACAAACTTGTTTTTGAACTGGGAACGTGGGCCATCTGACCATAAACTTACAGTTTTAACTTCTGATGGGAGGTTTGTTTGTTTGTTTGTTTGTTTTATCTTTATACTGGGTGACCTCTTCAGTCAAAGACTGATCTCCCAGAGGGCCCAGGGCTGTGTCTATGTAAGCGACCAGTGTCTCTTTTTAAACTGTCAGAGACTAAACAACTTGAATGTATCTTGCAATGCTCTATGCAAAGTTGCCAGGCAAAGTGCATTGTGGTAGTATGCTGCCCCTGCATTGTAATTCAGCTCTGCAAGTATGGTCAGTCGCATTACTAAAGTCAGTCACATTACAAATGTCAGTCGCATTACCATTTTTGAAGCCCAGTATACCAAATATTTTTAACATAATATTATTTTATCAATCCCCTTCATTTGCACTTTTTGCGTTCCATACTTTAACGGGGCCGAGTTGACCGATTATTTGTTGGCCGAGTTGACGTGGGGCTGACTTGACTTGGCAATACTCAAAAAGTAACGCCAGATGAAAAACAGAAATTCTATTAATCAAATGACCTTGTGACAAGCTAATCCCTTAAATAAATGTGATTATGCCATGGTACTAACATTCTTAAATCGATTGTTTCTTGTATTTTTCAGTGTTTTTTAACTCTAAATGCCCGGTATGCTAATAATTGTGTCCTTGTCAATTGCGAATTTCCATTGAATGAATTCTTGTAACTTTTGTAAATTCATGCACTTTGTCAAATCAACATTTTTTTTTTCAATTTTGTCTTTCGTTATCAATTCTTTTATTAATTGTCTGATTAGTTGATCAGAGACTCTGAGAAATGTAATGATATCCATTATGACATTTTAATCGGAATTGTTAAGATATGTGGGTTAATGCAACTTAATTTATTTTTTTTACTTCCAGCCTTTCTAGCATTTAGCGTCAATAGTTCTAGTTTCATCCCACATGGACCAATCAAGAATGTATCATGCAACTGTTTCTGGCTACATGTGCACCATAAGCATGGGTGCAAGCATAAGTTTGAAATAGCACCAATTCCTGTACATATGTTAAGGAACTTAAACATATTGCACACAATATATATTTTACTTTAATGGTCATGTTATCAACGACAAATGAACTTTGTTTTTTAATTACTTCATTAATGTTTGCAAAAACTGGTTTTAAAAGTTGATAGTTTTCATGTATCTTGGCCATTATAATGACATACTCTGGGCTAAAATATTTCTCAAAAATAATTTTAAAACTGACATTTGTTATCGTGGTTTCCAAAGTTGGTACCATCTCCTGCTATTTTTATTGTAACTGTATCAGTTTGTTTTAATTTGCAACCAGTCCTAATTTGACCAAATGCTATTATAGTGCCGATACTATTTTCTCTTCTAATGGTTGACAAACTGCCTTTAAATCATGACATTTTTGGACTGTGAATACTGAATTTAGTTCATTGATTCACTTTCTTATAGAGTTAAGTTTTGGAATGTGAGCATTATCAGTTTTGCTAATTTCATGAAAGACTGCATCGGAAATACAGTCTGTATCCTTTACAAAAAGCCATTTGTCGACATTAATACCCTGTCCATTTTATCATTTTATTGAGTCTCCTTCACTTTCTAATTTTTGCGGCATCATATATTTTCAGTTTTTTGCGTTTAACCTTTTTTAACTTTCAAGAAACATTTTAACTGTCAATCCACCTGATTTTTTCTTTGATTTATACTTTTGAAATAAATATTTAAATCGGCCTATGTACATGTATACCCCTATTAATGATATCTTAAGTACTCTTGGATGGAGTAGACTTACAGAAAAATGGAATGAAAATACTCTTATAATGCTATTTAAATGTTTAAAAGAAATAGCTCCAAGATACTTAACAATATTATTTCAATTTACTGTAGATAACCATAATAAATGCACTCGCTCCCAAAGTAATAATGATTTATCTATTCCGTTATGGAATAACTCTCAGGGTAAAAGAACTTTTGTTTATAGATCAACTAAATTATGGAATTCTCTACCAAATAACACAAAATCAGAACTCCATAATATGTCTTTGGCAACTTTTAAATCTTCACTATAGAAATCATATATGTATTAACCTTTTTGCCTTCACAATTGTAAATAGTTTTTTATCTGTTTTCTTTCTTTTTGTTTTTCTTTTATATTTTATTTTTGTAAATATGTTTACTGAACCACTTTGGAAATCAGTACATCTGTATTGAAAGTGTATTTCAGTTTAAAGAAAGAACAAATAAATAAATAAAAGTCAACAAAATTGCTGTCTATGTATTCGTCAACACTGGAAGAGTCAAAAAGTAAATCATTGAATTGGGGCAACACACATTGAAAACAATACCAGAAATCAGTAACGTTAGCAATCTTACGTCAGACTGTCCATTTCAATACATCTGATGTGGTACCAAATAGCACATGAGTCACATTGTATACCATGTTGGTTACATCTCACACATTTAGTACATGATTGGTGGTTGACTTAACTGTAGTTCTTATGATTTTTGTTTTTCTACTTATGCCCAGAGGAACACAATCACCATATAGCTGATTAATGTACATCGATCCAAGTTTCCCGGCAATAGATGATATGGTGTTATTATTAGTTCAAAATAAACCACGATTAGATCCCATATGCCCAAAGATAAGGGCGCAAAGGGTACAAACGAAATCCAATGGATGACATTTTCCAATTTGCAGAGCGAAGTATCCTAACTAAGAAATGAAATTGTATTACAACTTTTTTTATTTTAAAAATGTGTGTTTTCTTTTCCATTGCTGTTGCAAAATTAGTAGTTGTATTAGTGTAGTTTTAGTTAATATAATAATAAGTTTTGTAATAGCGAGTCAAATTTTATGTTTTTAGTTCATAATCAAATATGAAAAATGTTTTCATTTCAGTTTTTATTTTCCATTGTTTTTGTATTAAATGTTGTAATTTGAATGGACGCACCATCTAGGCATGTGTGCCACTGTTAAAAAAAGTGTTGTTCCAAATGAATATTATTATTATTATCCTTCCTTACCGGCTATCAATCAATACCATAAAAATTAAGATCGAAAATATCCAAATCGAAAAAAAAAATCAATCCAATGACTATATAAAGATAGTATCCAAACTCTGTCGGTATATTATCAAGCAAAACGGCTCATTATAGAAACACAATATGGTTAAAATCCATACAAAATTTCAGCTAAATATGCATACAGAATTTCAGTTTGAAAAAACATAAAATATCGTCAATACACAGACAGCTATGCAAAACATGATATAAAAATACTTATTTAGTTGTTTTAAAGTTGAAAGATGCTTGGAGCGCCCTTGTGCCTATACTATGTTGGCCGGACTCATTCAAAATTCCCGGGCTCTATATTGTAGATTGTGCAGAATTTAAGTTCAAAAACATACAAATCGAAAATTTAAAATTGTATCCAAGCTCTGTTGGTACATTATCAAGCAAACGGCTCATAGAAACACGTTTCCAAATCCATACAAAATTTCAGCTTGATGAAGCATAAAAAAAGCTTATAAAATATCGTCATAATAAACAGCCATAATAATCGGTCAAATATTTATTAAAATAGACTAAAAAACTACCGTAAAATGGCTGTTTTCCATCAATTTTGTGCTGTTTAGCGAAAATTGGCTGGATTTTTGGGTACATAAAACAGATTGTAATGGTATTCCTTTTACGCTGTTTGAACAAATTGCATTGCAAGTCATCGCAATACTTGCATCAAATATTCACATTTGACATGCGGTACAGATTTGGAGTTTTGGCAATAGACAGATGTAGACATTTGCCCAAAAGGGCCAGCATTCTGTTCCACAAGATCAACAAAGTTGGTGTAACCACTGCACACTGTCCTCTCAAATATGTTTAGAATTTTGTTCATATCCATCTCCTCGTTACCAACATAATATTGCCTGTTAAGTCAACAAATACACTAACAAAATTGTTTGAAATTTTTCTTAACAAAGGCAAAGTCACTGCTGCCATTTTTCTTGATTTAAAAAAGGCTTTCGACACAGTTGACCATAAACGTCTATTAATTAAACTTGAACAATATGGGATCAGAGGTACTACACTGAACTGGTTCTTTCTGGAAGGTCACAGATTGTTAAAATTAACTCAAAATTATCTGAACCTAAAGATGTTAACTATTGGTGTGCCTCAAGAATCCATCCTTGGGCCACTTCTATTTATTATTTATGTAAATTCCTTACCAGAAATTATAACTCCTAATTCAAAATGTGCAATGTTTGCTGATGACACTAATGTCCTTTGTTCTGCTTCTGATCCTGTCAAAATGGTTTAAAACAAACAAACTCACAATTAACGTTAAGAAAACCAAATTCATGCTATTTAGTTCCAAACATAATTTTCCAAACTTTTGTAATATTTCTTGTTTAATTAATGATAACATTGTAGATAGGGTCGATAGTTTTAAGTATTTAGGAATCACGTTTGATACATTTTTTACGTGGAGAAATATATTGGTGTTATACGTAGATTAAGAAGTTTCATTCCAAATTTTTCTCTTAAGCTCTTAGCAAATGCCTTAGTTTTGAATCTTGTTGCATGAGGTGCGTCTTCAGGACCAGTCTTGATCTCGAGGGGTGTGTAAGCTCCTGGAACCTTCATACTAATCAGCAGCCCAACGTAGGCCTCAATATAGTTGATTTTCACTCAACCCAGATGGGCCCACTTATCTATTTCTTCTTGCATGGGTATTAATATCCGCTCAATAGGTAAGTTTTCTTTCGAGAAGGCCAAAGGAATCGTCACATCATTTTCTTTCCCAGCCAAAGCCTGTATTCTTATATTCTTCACTAATTTCGCGGGGGCTGTATGTGGCACGCCCATCGTTTTGAATGAAATTGAACCTTTGGTTCCGCCTACTCCTAATTGTTGCATTAACTTATCTGAAATAAAAGAGATGTTACTGCCTGGGTCTAGAAATGCATAAGTTGTTACTTGGCGCCCATTAAGCTTTACCAAAACTGGTACGACGGCCAGCGCGCAATCTGCATCGTCATCAACGCAAGCTGCTGCCAGGTCGCTACTAGCTGGTACAAATTCTTTCGATGTAGCAGCGAGCTGACTTGCCGAAGCACCACTAATTTGTTCCTTGGGCGGTATATCATCTCTGTGAAGAATTGTGGGATGTTTCTGGTTACATTTTTTACATGTACTTCGTTTACTGCACTTCTTGGATACGTGTCCCTTTCCTAAGAAACCATAACATCTCCTTTCCTTTTCCAAGAAGTTAAGTTTATCTTCTCTGTTTAGTTTTGCAAACGATGAACATTTTTCTAACGGACACGCATTCTTTATGGGAGAGTCCTTGTCAGATGTTTCTTCTACGCTTGCAATGCACCGCTCATAGTATCCTTCTTCGTATATTTTGATGGGGTCTTTCCCATTACCTTCTCATCCTTTATCCTACCAAATGTTGGGTTGTCCAGTATCCTAGCCTGTGTAGACACAAATTCCACTAAATCTCGAAATACAACTCGACGGTTCTGCTGGATAGCATCAGTTTTGGTGAGGCATCTTGTATGGAAGCTTCTTGATAATTACTTGAAGGTTAGTGGTACCATTAAGTTTATCCATATAGCCCAAATCTAACATTACATTTTTACACTCTAAAAGAAGTAATGAAAACGTTGAGATTCTACCTCCATCTTCTGCCTTATCTCTGAGAAACCGTTAACTCTTTGAAGATATGATTCCGCCAATTTAAACTTATTACCATATCTTTTCACGATGGCTTGTTTAGCTTCATTATAGCCCTTTTCTGGTTCCATATGCATAAAACTCTTAACAAGCTGGTTATAATTTGATTTGAAATTAAAATAATTTGAAGATTGCGGTAGATCATTCCATACATGAGCACCAGCAAATTTGACCGAGCTCCTCATTATTTTTACATTTGGCCAAGTTGGAAATGAAAAAAAAAACCAAAAAATACATGGAATTGCACAATAGTAATGTATCCTACTATGGTCATCTCTAACAGCAATCACTATAAGATAATAATAATCTAAAGACATTGGAATGGGCGATGTTTGTAAAAATACATTTAATATAACAATTTGTTTTTACATTTTAATCTTTGGAATATAGGTCTGGATACAAAGTTTCCAATATCAATACAATCAGGTAATAGAGTACCACTGCTAAGATATGCTTGAAAGAGTTGGTGTACATATCTAACTCTAAAATTTTTGTTACATTTTTGAAATTTTGGCAGTGCTGCAAGCATTTCTTGAAATATGAATGCTTACATAGTCCATGTTCGTATAAGAGGACCAAACTTAAAATTAAACCAGCATAGTGTGCAAGAAAGTGGTGTTTAGGTTTTAATTTACAATCAGGAAACATTTTTCTTCTTCTCACTATTCTAATATTGTATTCTTCAGTTATAACATTCAAATATGCAATCTGATGACCTTTGGTAATATTAGGCGCACACATTAATTCAACTATTTCACGCAACTGCAACATTCGTATCAAACACCAATTCTGAACAGCATGTCCACCAAGCACCTTTCCTTTAATGTTTACAGAAGCAGGTTTGTTATTTGCATCAAAGCCTAGAAATTTAAACTTGCTCAATCGTCTATTCAGTATTTTACACGGTAACCATCTTTCCTTTTTTATAACCTGCTTTAAATAAATGGCCAAAGCAAAATTTACCACACCTTCAAACAAGTCGTGTCCTAAGCAAGGTGGAAATCCAGGAGCAGCTACATGAAAATACTGCAGTGAGTTAAAAACTGTTTGTTGGTTATGATAAAACAAAATGCCACAAAAAAAACTGGGTTGAAAAGATTGAACATTTTAAAAATGTGTTAAAAACCTGGGAAAAAAGAAATTTAAGTATTTTTGGTAAAGTAAGACACTGGCACTCTCCAAACTAGTCTATAATGCTAGTATAATAGAGGTACCCACAAATATTGTAAATGAAGTTAACAGTATTATTTTTAAGTTCATTTGGAATGGAAAAGGAGAAAAAGAGATATTATGTTTCAAGAAATTAAACACGGAGGTATAAAACTAACTGATTTTAATTTAGTTGTAAAATCATTCAAATTAAACTGGATAAAACGGTTACTTAGCCCCGATCCAGGAAAGTGGAAGTGTATTCCGCTATATTTTTTACATCCTGTTAGATACTTATCAGAAATGTCGCAAATAGATAAAAAAAACAAGTTTTTAGCTGATATTCCAACTTTCTATAAAGAAATTATATCAATTTGTACACAATATAATAATTATTTTTACACTGAACCACAAGGTATAGATGAAATTAATAAACAGATTTTGTGGGGCAACAAATATATTGTGCTAAACAATAAATCTTTATATAATCAAAACTGGATTGATTCTGGAATTACACAAATTAGTGATATTGTTAATGACAACACTTTTAAGTCTTCAAAAGAAATTGTTGATAAACTAGACATCAAAGAGCTGGATTGTTGAATATTTTTGTTTAAAACCTGCAATTCCCAGACACTGAAGTGGAAAAATATGATTTATATGGCAAAAACGCTTCAGTAAAAACATTTTACAAAGAATTTTTGGTGAATAAATCCAGTGAACCAAATGTTCAAACGAAATGGGAAAGAGATCTTAATTTAGAATTTTTAGATTGGAATACAATATGGCATAGAAAAGTATATTAATTTTATATATAATATAATTTAATTTTAAATTGTTGCATAGAATTTTATGTTGTAAAAAGAAACTTAAGTTATGGAAGATCTATGATTCAGATATGTGTGACAGATGTAACATAGAAATAGAAGATGAAGGGCATATGCTAATTAACTGTGAAAAAATGCGTCCTTTTGGTATAATTTTAATAACATGTTAAACTCTTGTAACAAAGAAAATCAGGCATTTGTTGATTATTCTTGTTTTGAATATATTATTCTTGGTGTAGCCAATAATATTGTAAATGAGTTGTTATCAATTTTTACTTTTTGTATTTACAAGGCAAGTGTTCTTTTTCAAACAGAAAATAAAATTGTAAATGCATGGTTGTTATTCACTAAAAATAAAAATGTTAAGAAAAATTAAATATAAAATATGCAATTGATAATCTTGCGGCTAGAAAGAAATTGGAAAAATTAGATCATAATCGTCTAGAATATTGTCTAAATAGATGAACAGTCAAATGTAAAATTATGAAATGATTGAAAAAATAAGGTTTGCATGCTAAACAGTATGTATATATATATATATGTTTAGGAGTATGTATTCATAGCCAAAGTTGTGATATCAATCAGTGGCTAGGTACAATATTATTTATCTGTAAGTGTAAATAAGTATACAATGGAAATTGTAACTTATGGGTATAGAGTTATCAAAGGATATAGGCTATGTAAACTAAAAAAAAAAAAAAGGGGGGAATTGTATAATAAATAAAGGAGTATTAAACGACGTTAAAGTGTTTATGAAAATATATTTAAATTATAAGGAACATATATATAATAGATAAATAAACAAACAAAAAATAAGAAAACAAAACTTTAGTATATATGTTAACAAATACGTTTTTAAAAAATAAGAAATGTTGATAAATTATGTTATGAGTTAACATAAAAGTAAAAACAATACAAGCAGAAAAATATATGTATGATGATACAAACATAATTTTGTAAAATATTATTTTTTTTTAAATATGTAATATAAGTCAAATTATGTTTATGCTATAAAATATATGTAAATGGAATAACATTAGTAGAAATGTATGTTGAACATAAAGTATGTATTTAGTTGAAAAATAAATTATGTATTAGTTGGAAAATAAATTATGGATTAAAAAAAAAGAAGGTAACACAATATGTTTAAAGACCCCTTCCCTGCAATTTTGGACGTTTTTTGGAAAATAATACATATATATCACTTTAAAAACATTAAACCATGTCATTCCTTGTCTTAAATGTACGTTTTATGGTAAATTATGATAAAAAGTGAGAAACAATGCACTACCTAAGTAGCTCGCGGCGACCGACCTCTCGCGGACGGTCTTAGGCCTAGCCTAGCTAGGCTTAGTTTTGTAGGCCTAGCTGGTAAACATCGGTAACGTACGAACATCGTACGCTAGCTATATACCTAGCCTGACGTTGTATAGTTGCTGCATTAATTGTCTTTCTATTTTTGCCAGACTCCGATGATACAAATTGGGGAAAACCCGGTATTTTCGCTGAAAAGTTAGGAGTCTTCCATTTGTTTTGGCCTCACGATCGATCGAAAAGTGGGCGAATTACAAGTGAAAAACAAAAATATCAATCCGCGCGCAATGCATTTTGGGATTTATAGCGGGCCGCTATAATTATTAGAATCGACTTATTTTTCACATTTTTAACCGGTTAAAGACGAAAAAAGTTATCGCAATAGGACCATATAGTATTAGTTTTACATTAAATATAGTTTGTGATCTTAAATTAGATCTAAAAAACGTAGGGAAGGGGGCTTTAACTGTAAACAAACAAAAAAAAGTTAAGTGTTAAAAGATAATAATGAAAAAGATAATAATGAAAAAGATGAACTCAAAAAGAACTATACTGTAAAATTATTATATTATGTATTTATGGAAATAAAAGTTGGATGAACCCACGTAAGACAACAAAAAACTGATGAAAATTTAATCCCAAGTGGCTACCAATTTAGTAAGTCCCTCAGCAAGTTTATAACTTTCCCCATTATGAAACTGGTCAAGAGTAATGTGACAAAATCTACATAAGTACTGGTTAGTACTGAAGTTTTCCACAATGACAACCCAAATTGTCACCACAAAATGCAACAACAAATCCTTTCATACATCCCATGACAATATCTATACCTTTGTACTCAATATCACTTAGATCCTTTATTAATGGTCCAAATATTTTGTTATGTCTCACTTGTTTAGGATCCTTCTCATTACAAAGAAGGACAAGTTGAATGTGATTAATTGAGGATCTGCGAGGCAGGAAATCACCGAAATTGAAGTAGCCTAGGCCTAGGCCCGCTAGGCTAGTATTTTAACCAACTTTATCCTGAATACCATAGCTTAGAATTAGTAGGCCTACTTTAATGAAGAAAAATCACATAAAAGTAACAATAAATCCATTAAATTGGTGATTTTACAGACGTTGTTTTTCTCGCATTTCGCACACTCAATGTTCAATATTTTGGTTTCTATGGAACGCCAAAAGAGCAAAATTAATTAGAGGGCTAAAAACTCTGTGGAATCCATATATTTAACGCATTATTTGGTGAAAATCAAGTACAATTTCAATAGATTTTGTCACTGTCAGTAAGGAAAAATGTTACTGTTGATACTGTACACGGTTTCGTTAACCTTTTAAAGAATAAAATAGAAAAATTCATCATAATATCCTTAGTAGGATGTCCTAGGTCTAGACTAGGTAGTGATGTTGATTTTAATTGAGTTTAATTTTAGGCCTAGTATTACAATTGTCGGACGTAAGTCTTTTTTCACACGCGCTCCAGAATTCTGTCGCAATTTTTTTCTTTGCGGCATGTTATTTGATCGGCATATCAGTTACCTTTTATTCACCGCCAGTTATTGAACTTGTCCTGGCAATCGCTGTTCACCTTATTTGCGAGAGAGGTACACGTGTTGTTCCTAGAGAATGGAATGTCAAAAATGTCTTTGGCACGCCGCTCAGAGAGAAGTCTGTGCGTTGCTGCTGAAACCACGTGCTATAGGAGGGGAATGCACCACAATCCTCTGAGCTGAGGGCTGAATCATTCCGCTACCTGCTAAATAGTAAAGAGGTATTTTCCATCTCTCGGGTCTACCGGATCGAGGCGCAGGGGTGTGACAAAATATTATTTTCACTCTGCTATGTTCATGATGAGTGTATACACGAATCTATTTAGATACGCTTGTATCGATTGATTATTAGGCCTATAATATAGCATAATAGCACGTTAAGATATGCCTCGCACCTTTTTGAAATTGTAAACTATATGCCTCGCATGCCTCGCACTTTTGGAAATGATAAAATGATGCCTCGCACAAATATTTGGCGTGCCTCGCTTGCCTCGCACTTTGTCAACACTCCATACACACGTCACCAACATTTTGTGCTTTGTTTTACTTACAATTTCAAAGGCATCATGGAAGATTGTAAGCTTCTGTGAGCAGATGTCCATCACTGATCACATCTGAATCAGAATTATCATGGCAATCATAGCTTTGAAACTTGTACAGAACTGTATCTCAGAAGACTAAGACAGTGTTTCTTTCAGTGGAGCATAGTGATAATCTATAGAGTAATACCATTATTATTTTTACCCAAACAAATTGATTGTGGGCTAATGTGCCTGAAGTTTTTTTGTAAAACATATTTCTCATAGGATCATAAAAAATCTTCATCTTCATTAATTGCTCCTTTCAAAAAATCACTTGCATAAAAATGATTAATGATACTTGTAACAGTAGTTTCGGAAAGCCATTATCCTTCAATTTTGATTTTAAATAAGAAATTTGTGAATCCATGGCCAAGGTGAATTGTGCGTTCTGGTACATGCTTTTCAGCTGGTACATGCTTTTCAGCATGTAATTTTAAAAAGACATGGCTAATCCTAGTGAAATCCTCTTCAGAAACAATAAGTTTACCATCATTGGCCGATTACTCTTTCATCTCCGATTACTCTTTCATCTCGAAATACTATTACATCTCCGGCTCCTCTGTTCTCTTCTACGCTTGGTTTTGGTTCGTCTGTGTTCTCTACCATTAGTTCCCTTACTTCAACTACTACTTCTTCATTAGCACTGTCACCTCCTACTCCATTGGATTTTTCAACAGATTCTATTTAAGTTTTTAAAAAAACATAGTTTGTGTACTGTTTAATAATCAAAATGTAATTTAAATATTTTGTGGGATAAAAATGTATCAAGAAAAAAGACAACTTACCAATGTTTTGAATCGAACTAAACAAATTGACTGGTGTTGCTAGTGCAGAGTAGCCCCATACTGTATGTCATGACATAGGTCATGTGCATAAAACGTGTTCCTCCTCTCTCCAGAAGTCTTGTTTATGTTATTTGCTTTAAAAAAACTGCGCCTTGAGAGCCTTTAGTTTATACACTACCTGTTGTTGCGTTTTTTCACACCAAATTCCTGGCATAAAAAAAATATTGTAGAAATTTAGTTAGTTGTGGTATTTCGGCCTGTTTAGTAGGCAAATTGTTAATGATCTGACCATACAAACAGATTATCTGATTTAATAAATTATCAATAAATGTCTTATCTAGAATTTTATTTAATTTAATTTTTAATGTATAAAGAAAATCTTAGGTAAAAAAATATTTTTTACCTCCATATAAAATAGCCTGACCCTAGCCTAGGCTAACTTTTTAGTTAGGCCTAGCCTCTACTAAGCTTGGAATACTCTAGCCAAGGACTACTCTAGGCCTACTACTAACTAGCCTCTAGGCAAACTCATGTATATTTAATCTGCGAGTGATAAGTTGATAAACATTGATATGATTTCATGATTTGCACGTATGGTGAGAAGGATTTTTACTTGCTGTTGTGTCTAAACATTCGACATGATGATTATTAGAGAAAGGTGCAGGATTGGTCAAATGGACAGTGGGACTGATTTTAGCAGTGCAGTAGGATAGGCTTATTTGCTGCTTTCCCATGAAAAAAACAAGCTAATTTGCTTACTCTGTTATTTGCTTTAACCAACACTGTAAAAAAAACATCTGTACATTTACACAAAATGTGCTGTCAATTAGTTTCATTCACTGGTGTTGTACAATAACAAAAAATGTGTTGTATACAAACGGTAACACTGTTGTTTATTAACAGAAATATTTCTATAAAGATAACATCTGTAAAGAAACACTTCTAGCAGTCAGTGGTTATCTGTATGTCTACATACATTTCATGTATATGTGATGTGGTAGCTCGAGATCAGTCGGACACAATCATATGAAGGCAGCATTGATTTCCATCAGTATTTCATTTATTCATAGTCACATTCATACTCACTGGCATTTATCACATATAAACTACAATCAGCCACAATCGGATTCACATTCATATTCACTGGCATTTATCACATATAAACTACAATCAGCCACAATCGGCCATCTCTTGGAAAAAACCTCTGGAATAAAACGATTTTAATTTTTGAGGTGCATACCCATCTTTACTCACTTACTTAACTTGTACATTAATCTTCGCATGCAAACGAACTACCAAAAAAATAAATACAATGCAAAAATACACTAAAATAAAAAATGTCAGTGCGTAAAAAAAACAACCTATAAATATGGTGGTACTAATTGCAAATATTTACACGTGCGAAGATTACAAGTACAAGTACATCAACCCAATAGAAAAAGTTTCAAATATTTTCAACCACTTTTGAAACATGTGCAAAAATTACCATATTTACATTTATGTAAATTTCTATGTTCAGAAATTTAAAAAAACGTAACATTTTGGCATGTTAATTTAGAAAAACTATCATATTTTTATTTAAGTTTTGTTGGCAGTATGACAAACTCCAGTGATTTACAACCACTCAGCTTCAAAAACTTTCTCACAAAACTTTTCGACTTTTGGGTGGCAACTCTTTCTGTATCTCTTTTCACGCTTCTTACCATTTTGTGGTTTAATTCCAAAAAACACCTAAAATGAAAAAAAAGAACATAACAAAAACTGCATGGTATACAAATTTTGCATGCTAAATCATCTCTCATTAAAACAAATATTGTATGCACTTGTGACGTCACAACATGTGATTGTGGTACGGGATAGCTCCTTTTAGACAAATTTTTACCGGTTCAGTTTTCCACAGTCCAATAGTGGTACTATTGATCTCCTGTATGTTAGCGGTAATAAGCCCCATCTTTGATGACGTGCTGCGACTCAATAGATTACTCATAGTTCCTCTAGTCACATGAATATCAAATGTGTAACTTTCATTGTTATACATTGTTTTGACTGTAAACTTGCCTAGTGACACTAATTTTGTTGTTAGGCTCTTGAGAATAATGTGTGTTGGAGTTAACTTCGGTTTTGGCTTTAGCTGATTATATGCATGTTAGGATATTATTGTAGCATCAGCTCCTGAATCAATTTTGAATTTGATCGTAGTGTTTCCAACTTTCAAATTTACTAGCCAAGGCTCCTCATCTTTATCATTACATGTGACAGTATCTAACAAGTACAACTCCTCAGGTTCATCTGTCAATGATAGTTCCCCACTCCTTTAGCGCGGCAACATTTTGCAAAGTGTCCCTTTTTGTTGCAGCGACGGCATTCTGCACTTTTCGCTGGACAGGTTGTACTTTGATGTACATATCCGCACCGGCCACATTGTTGGGTGTTTCTTCCACCAGTACGGTTATATTTATAGTTTGTGTTGTCATTACTTATTCTAGGTTCGCTTACCCCAGGTCTGTATCTGCTGGTTTGTCTACCACGTCCTATGCTTGCATTAGCTGCTTCGACTTTGCTGGATGAACTAAAATCCAGTTGGTTTGCCATTTGTTTATCAACAAGTTCAGCATTTCTTGCTAATTGTATAACGCCCTCAAGCGTAAGCTTTGTCATGAGTTGAAGTTCCTTTGAAACCTTTTTGTCTTTTAGACCAACGACAATTCTATCTCTGATGTTTTCGCTTTTGACCACTGAGCTTTGAAAATCACATTTTTCAGCCACATCTTATAGTTCATGCACGTACTCTTCAATGGTTTCTCCCTCATGTTGCTGTCGTTGGAAGAATTTTGTCCGCTCGTGAATCACGTTTATTTTGGGGATGAAATGTTCGTTAAATTTATCTCTTACTTTAATGTAATTTTGTTTGTCCTCATCTTCGGTGAAGGTAAAAGATTTGAAAATGGTTTCAGCCTCCATCCCCATCGCATATATTAAGGTACTAACTTGTATATCGTCTTCCTTGTGTAGCTTTGTAGCCGTTCGATATCGTTCAAAGCGGAGGCGCCACTCGGGCCATGCCGCCGGTTGGGAAAAGTTAAAATTGGCTGGCGCTGCTAACTGCCTTGTTTTCTGTATACTCGCCGTCTTTCTATATGTGTCAATGATCAAAAAATAATCCCGTCGCTGTCACCATGTCATATGGGTGGAAGGGTAGGAGGCAATTTACGATAAGCAAACACAACAACGTGGTTCATTTCTAGTTGGCCAGGTTACATCCGTGTACTTTTATTTGTGTATCATTATTAGACATAGAGGGCGGTGTATCGGTAATATATATTATCATGACAGGTATGTAAGCTCCATATATTCCTTAATCTTTTTTTCGTCCTTTATTTATGAATTTTGAAAAGTTTTACAAGTTGTGCTTTAACCGTTTATATTATTCAAGGTCAAGGTAACATTTTATGTCTGATTTGATTAAAATGGACCTGAAATGGACTTTCGATTTTTAAGAAATTCACACATGTTATTTAAATGTATCAAATTAACACAAACCCATACAAATAAAAACAAAATGTATAGTATTTTGAGAAAAAACGAAATTTTAAGATACCTTGGTAAATTAGCGAAAATTACTCACGCCATTGCAATATTCTATTTCAACGGCCGTCGGGAGCATCTATATTCACGACGTCACATATACACACGACGATCGAGAGCATGGAGGTATGATCGAGAGCGTGTATGCCGCCCGATAGTCCGTGAATGATCGACGGCCAGGAAAGATACGCGAAGCGCTGACACTAATACTAATTTATTCAATATATAATGTTGTTGAAATTTAGTGCCCTAAAATGTACTTTGTACTAAAACCCGAATTTAGAAGGCCTAGGCCTACCTCCCAAACCTTTACTAGGCCTAGGCCCCAGCGCCCGGAGTCGATCCTCCACCCACCCATGCGAGGCTCCGTTTCATGTGCATCCAAAGCGATATCAACAACTTGCTGCTCATTGTCAAGCCAAAGTAAAATATGAATCAAATTCGTTTTCGAACTGCCTTATTCGTGACAAATAAATTACCATCTCATATTACTAATTTAATTCTGCTAAACTAAAAACTAAAGAAACTAACACATTTATTTTAGCAGTATAAATTACGAACGATATACAAAATTCTATTTTTGAAAATACACAACCGAAAAATATGGATACGCATCATGCACACGGCGCTGTATCCTGGACAACGTTGCCAGGCTAACGTCGGTATTGCCAGAAAAAACCCGTCGATTTGGAGATTTTAAATCGTCATTTACTTGATAAATAACCGTTTATACGGTAATAATTTTATATAAAAAAATTCTAAATATGTTTCTGCAAAAGCACAAGCATTTTTTAGAAAATACTCCAAAGATTTCAAGAGTTATAGCCAAAAAACTGCAAATTGTCCATTGGAGGGATAGGAATATATTCGCAAAGTGACGTCACCCGCGAAATTTTTTGATTTTCAAATGGGGCTTTCCCCAAAAGGGCGAATTTATATTTTGTAACAATATACGTTCTAGCAACACCTAATAGCCCCCAAAACGTCATTCTAAAATGAAAAAAATCGAAAATCCATTTCAGGTCCATTTTAATTACAGTATTATAATAATATTGATTAAAATTATATTGAAATACATAACTTTACTGATCAAATAATTTGATTACATGTAAAACCATCGATATCATAGTTTGGACAACTTTGCATTTATTTGGTAACTATTCTAATATGCATATTGAAATGTTGACCTTTGACCTTATGTCTACTGATGAAATTGACCTTATTTCAACTGATGAAATGATGTATTCGGTCTTTTACATTACGTATGATTAATTAACAGGATGAGAAAACATCAAATTTTTGTTAAATATTAGTTTTTATTTGGTTTTATAGCTACATTCTATTATTGGTCAATATTGACATTTGACCCTTAATCACAAAGGGATTTTTTTTCATAAGGTGATTGAATATAATCATAAAAATTTAATAAAAGACCAAATTGTGCTTCAATAAATTTGTTATAACTAGAGGGTTCGCTCGCTTCGCTCAAGCGCACCCTCTAGTGGGTGTACCCGAATGGTTCTCGAACATATGACCAATGCCTCGAGAAATTGAAGCCCGGGTGACACCTATGCATATGACTGATGAGTAATGCATGTTTTTTTTGTGATGCATCTTGTTAATTTTGGAACAAAATGATCAAATAACAACTTTCGTAGCCTACTTATATATCGGTTGTAGTAGACACCATTTATAATTATAAATAGAGCAAGCAACAGAAATAATCGATAATATAAACAGTAAAGGTGTTTCCAGGCCCGTAACCAGGGGGGGATCGGGGGGATCGTACGATCCCCCCCGCTGAACAGCGAGTTCCGCTTGGGCATACTGCTGGGCATACTAACACAACACGACGATTGTTCACTACAGGCCTAGTCAAGCATTAATAAATTTAATTAATATATATATAAAAATATAAAAACCTAACACTAAAATTTACAAGATAAGTTCTATTTGATAACTGCTGAACATCGTGGTTCTGGAGCTAGCGAGCTGTACACACAGCATAGTTGTTTGCTTGACATAACAGGGTATTCCCCTACACAGGTCTCCGCGTGCGTGTGACGTGCCCAGCCAGCTGCTTGATAGAGAAAGCATGCAGCTCACACGCAAGTGCAAGATGCAACGGTTGAGTGAATTCAGAGATCATCTTAATTCCATGGTTTTTTACCTAAACACCACATGATGGTGAATATGCCTGTTAAAGTCTCAATGATACGATCCCTAATGTACCATGTTGTTGCTAGGAGGCTTGAAAGGAGGAGGGATCTAGCCTAATTTCGGTCGGCAAGAGAATGCCGTCCTCTGACAATATAAGGTCGGCAATTGAAATTTGTGGGCTGGTAATTACACCAACTTATAGTTCATAAACAAAAGAGAATAGCCGGAAATGCGATTTGCGGCCATAGGCCTATAGAGAAAAAAAAATCGAGGGTATGGTTCCAGTGGCGGATCTAGCGGGGGCGTATGGGGCGTAAAGTACAGGCAAGTTGTTAGCTTGCATTTGGTACCCTAGGTAAGTATCAGCTGCATGTTCCACATGTCGTAATTTGCGAGCTTTAGAGTGTTTGGTAAATGACATTATGAGATGTTTGTAAATCGTTTTAAACGACTTACAATGCGCTAGAACGTCAAAATTTCCAGGGGCCCTCGGCCCCTGGACCCCGACCGGGGGCCCTTGGCGGCCCCCTGGCCCCCAGCCAATGTTTGCTCGCTTCGCTCGCAAAGCTACTCCACCCCTATTTCAATATCCTGGATCCGCCCCTGGGTTCCACTAAAGAACTTAACGATCCACCCCGCCGTCAAACCTGGTTACGGCCCTGTGTTTCCCTGGTAGGCCTACCAGGCCTCCTATATAGTCGGGTCAAACTGTTTCATTACCCCAAAAAAATTGCAAGAAAATGTTTTTTGATGAATTACAATAAAATATGGTCTCAAAAAACATATATCAAAAGTTTACCAAAATCGGACTACCGCAAAGGTTCAAAATTTGACGTTAAAAAAGATGGCCGCCAATTTTTAAAAATCGGTAACCGCTTGTAGTAGACAGCTGTATTTGGTGTCAAATTGTTCAAAATATATATGTTTATATTTACACTTTTTGAACATTTTGTTGAAACATGACCGGAAATTCCAGTTTGTGACCTTTGACATATATGGCATGACGTTTATATATCTACGTAACCGCAAATCACAGAGTCTTGATATTGGTGTCAAAATGTTCAGAAGATACATATTTATATTTATCCTTTTTAAACATTTTGTTGAAACATGACCGGAAATTCCATTTTGTGACCCTTGACCCATATATGGCATAAAAAAATGTTCATATCTACGTAACTAAAAATCATAGAACCTTGATATTGGTGTCAAAATGTTCAGAACATACATATTTATATTTACTGTTTTTGAACATTTTGTACAAAAATAACCGAAAACATAAGGTTTTGACCTTTGATACTTATGGCATGAAATATTTTCACATACCTGTATATGAGGCATGTTTTACGCGAATGATATTTTCATACAGAGCCTGTAATCAGCTTTTACGCACTTAGACACACAGCGTGTTGAAGATTCAAACGTAGTGTTTTGTAAACATTCTTAAATATAAAATACCTAATTTATTTCTAACTTGATTACAGATTAATATAGAGGAATCTTTATTTGTAATAACTGCCAGGTTTGTGGACGTTCAGTTTAATTGTTTGTTTCGACATACCACTCAGATTCTGCTCCTTTGTAATTTCGTCCTCGTATAAATGCTCCACACACTTTCCAAAAAAATCTGGAATGGGAATATTTGATGCACATTTACATTTCGATGGAGAGTTCAGATGTTTTTATGATTCTTGTTGCCATATTTTGTAGCGAGAAGTTAAATTGTGTCATCTTTGGTTTGTACAGTATTTGGATTTTGTTGGAAATTATTTGCAGAGAAAGTGGATCCGGTGTAGATTCTTCAGCAGAGCCTGTATAATGGTTGTGGTGAATGATTACTTTCAAATTTGATAATTAATTCATCTGTTGATTTGCCATCATTGTTCCCAGTTTCGCATAACTTTTGGTAGATGTTCGAATCGTGACAATTCCAACTGTGCCATAGTTTTCTCCTCTTTTAGACGTTCCATCTAGATGTAATGTATGATTGGATTTGTCAAGCAGTTCTTGCGAGGATGACAACTAATCCATGTGTATTTTTGATAACGGATCTGCCTCCAAGATCCAAGTTGTGAAACACATGTAGTCTATAGCATTTCTAGCTCCAACATTATACTTTGTTGTTCTTGTTTAATAAATCTATAATTTAACTATTTTATCATTGTAGTGTCCACGTTCATATTACGTCTTCATCATCACTCTGTTTTTTCACTTCTTCGTCAATTCTTCAAGTTTGCTTGCTCAAGATTTGAGGCATGTTCAAGAAGAATTCCATTATATTTTGTTTTCATTATTGCACCACAGCTCTTACAACTTTCTCCTTCTTTAACCTCCTTCCTTTAATCCTTGTAAACGTTCTAGTTTGCATTGTTTCACTTCTCCCTTGTTATTGCTTCCAATTAGTTTGATTTAATCTGTAACTGTTCAGCTTTTAACTGATTGATATCATATCAGAGGCCAATGTGCTATGATGGTTTTAATTCTTCCTTTTGTTGACATTTCTTGGTGTGTATCATGATATTTTCTTGAATCTATTATTTTTACATTATTTTCAAACTGTATAGTTACACAATCAAGATCCTTTACCATTGTTTGCATTTGATTGTTTTCACTGCCATTTGCCTTTCCTTTAATCCATTTTCACATGCAATTCTTCCAGATCCTGTATGTATATTACAGGCTCTGCATAGACATCGTGTCAAAGGTCAAAACCTTATGTTTTCGGTTATTTTTCAACAAAATGTTCAAAAACAGTAAATATAAATATGTATGTTCTGAACATTTTGACACCAATATCAAGGTTCTATGATTTTTAGTTACGTAGATATGAACATTTTTTTATGCCATATATGGGTCAAAGGTCACAAAATGGAATTTCCGGTCATGTTTCAACAAAATGTTTAAAAAGGATAAATATAAATATGTATCTTCTGAACATTTTGACACCAATATCAAGACTCTGTGATTTGCGGTTACGTAGATATATAAACGTCATGCCATATATGTCAAAGGTCACAAACTGGAATTTCCGGTCATGTTTCAACAAAATGTTCAAAAAGTGTAAATATAAACATATATATTTTGAACAATTTGACACCAAATACAGCTGTCTACTACAAGCGGTTACCGATTTTTAAAAATTGGCGGCCATCTTTTTTAACGTCAAATTTTGAACCTTTGCGGTAGTCCGATTTTGGTAAACTTTTGATATATGTTTTTTGAGACCATATTTTATTGTAATTCATCAAAAAACATTTTCTTGCAATTTTTTTGGGGTTAGGCCCTATATTTTTATATTTTGACCCGACTATATAGTAACATTGAATCGCACCTAAATTTGATTAAATGATTAATAGATAGCATAAATAATTAGTTCAATTAGCCTCCTATAGTAACATGGAATCCCGTCTAAATTTGATAAAATGATTAATAAATAAATAATTAGTCCAATTACTAAAACAAATTGTATTTCACGTAAAGTAAAGGCCTTTATAATTGATTAGTTGAATATCTAAAACAAATAAATTGTAGTTCACGATTCAGTTGAATCACTAAAATCACATTGTAGTTCACGTAAAAGTAAAGGCCTTCAATAATAGTTAAATTACTAAAACAAATTGTAGTTCACGTAAAGTAAATGCCTTTAATCAATATAATAATTGAATAGTGGAATATCTAAAACAAATTAATTGCAGTAGTTCACGATACGTTGAACCACTAAAATATTTGTATTTAATATTGAATGTCGCCACCAATGGCCATTTTGCCGGAAGTGACGGACCCGGAAGCCAGTTGAACAACAGCGCGAGTGTGTTAAAATAACCCTGTGATATCCACAAATTTCGATAGGTAACGCTAAATTTTGTCATTGTAAAAGACAAAAATGGAACAATAGCGTAGTACTGAAAACTAATGTTATCAAATCTACGTTTCACAGTACATCTAAGATAGATAAGGTAGGTTTCCAAGGCGGAGATTTATACCGAAGTTTTTCCATTGTGCTCGCCTATGTCGGAATTAACCATAATTTATATATAGATACATATACATAAAACATTATTGTAATAGGTCAATTTTGAACTTTTACCCCTTATATCTCGAAAACGCTGGTCTAAGATGAGAAAGTACTAGTTTGGGCGTGCTGGTGGTCCGATAGCCAATAAATAGGGCTGTCTGTTTTGTACCGCTTTGTCTTTAACAAAGTATTAATTAACAAAGTTGGAATGCAAAGCATATAAAGATATGCTAGATCTAGCAAAATGCAATTATCATCGCAATGAAATCGCTAATGCGGATGACAAGAACCTTTTCCGCATCATAAGTAAACTGTACTCGGTCGATTCTTCGCCTGTTCTGCCAAAACACACATCTTCAATGGATCTCGCAAACCAGTTTGGCTGTTTCTTTAATGAAAAGATTCTGAAGATTTGCAAGAAACTTAACTCCATAAACACTCCACTAATAACTGTCAACGTCGACGATTCATGTAATAGTAGTTTCGCTGAATTCGAGCAAACATCAGAAGATACGGTACGCAAAGTCATCGCTGAAAGCGCATCTAAGTCCAGTAGACTTGACCCAATTCCAACATGGTTACTAAAAAACTGCATTGACGCTCTACTACCGCATATCACTAAAATCGTCAACATGTCGCTGTCATCGTTATGCCACTGTTGAAAAAGCAAAATCTCGACTCCAACGTCCTACAAAATTATAGACCAATAGCAAATCTTCCCTTCCTTTTCAAAGTCTTGGAAAGAATTGCAACTGCTCAGATAAAAGCATATATGGATGAACATTTCCTGTTTTCAAAAGTCCAATCAGCCTACCGCCGCTTCCACTCAACTGAAACCGCTTTATTACGTGTTACAAACGATCTACTACTTGCTTTAGACAAAGGTAATGAAGCGGTACTTATTCTACTCGACTACTCCGCCGCATTTGACACTATCAATCATGATTTATTATTTCAACGTCTTCAGAAAAGATACGGCATAAGTGGAACCGCATTGAAATGGTTTATTTCATATTTTGAGAATCGTAGACAAGCAATCATTGTGGGTGATTCGATGTCTGATGAGTTCGCTCTACCCTGGGGTGTACCGCAGGGATCCATAAAAGGTCCACTTGATTTCATCTTATACACTGGACCACTCAGCAACATCATTGATTCCCACCCGGAAGTTCGTCATATGATCTATGCAGATGACACTCAACTATATTTAATCATGAAACCTACACATCATTCTGAATCTGTTAACAGCCTTGAATCATGCATCGCAGATGTTCGCTCATGGGCCATTCAAAATAAACTCATGTTCAACGACTCCAAGACTGAAATGATCCATTTTCATTCAAAGTTCCGTGAGGCATCATCATTTCCTTTGGTCCATATCGGAGATACTTGTGTCTCTACCTCCAGCTCAGCCAGAAATCTTGGCGTCCAACTAGACAACAGCCTCGGTTTAAAAGAACACATTCGTAATGTTTGTCGTGGTGCTTCCTTTGGAATTTACCAGATCGGCCAGATTCGTAAGTACCTTGACAAAACATCAACTGAACGTCTTGTTCATGCTTTTGTTTCATCCCGTCTGGACTGTCATAACTCGCTTCTGTACGGCCTACCAACTTCTTATCTGTCTCCTCTTCAACGAATCCAAAATTCCGCCGCAAGACTTATCACTGGCACTAAACGACATGAACATATTTCTCCCGTTTTTCGTGACTTACACTGGTTGCCTGTAGTTCAGCGCATTCGTTTTAAAATCCTGTTGCTGACATATAAGGCCATCAACGGATGTGCTCCAGCCTACATATGTGACATCATTACTCCGTCAACCAACTCTTCGCTTCGTTCATCCTGCAGACTTCTTCTAAAACCTGGACCCCGTTCCAGAACTCGGTTTTACGGTGATCGTGCTTTCGCTGTCGCAGCCCCAAAACTCTGGAACACTCTACCCCTCGAAATACGCTCATCAAAATCTGTAATCACATTTAAAACTAAACTCAAAACTCATCTCTTCAGAGAAGCATAATCATACGCTACTACTTGCACAGATCTTGGAAAACACAGCGCTTTGAAACCTTTGTCTCTTGCGCTTTATAAATGTTATTTATTATTATTAGCCTTAAGTATTATTTTCCCATTTGAATGTGTCTTAAAGCAATGAGTTTTGATACTCCTGTATTAGGAAATTAATTGTGCATGTAATACTTACTGGGATATGTTGAATGAAATATTTGACAGCCTCTGATCTACTCAATGCTTGGCCTCAGTGCTTTTTTAAGTTAGATGCAGACCTATAAGTCAGAGTGATTCGAAGTGGCGTACTTTTATTATCTGGGCGCAACACTCCGTGATGAGAGATGTAATGTACCGGACCGTCGTATGATGATAACTCTTTGTCTGATAACTTTCTAGCGAATTTCATGTCTACCATCTCTTTGATTTGGTTCTTATAAGCTTTTGCATGCTCAGGATTCTTAAGTAAACTGGTTGTGAAAACTTTACATGTAATACATTGTTTGACGGTCGACCTTCTGTCACTGCCCCAAAAATCACCCAGCCTAATGGTGATCAGTGTCGAGCAATTAGGTTGCCTGCCTCTCTAGTTTCACCAATGTGTATGTTTGGGTGGTTAATTCCAATTAACAAATCTACATCACCATGTCCTCAATAAATATCCTTGGTATCAATTTTGAAACGTCTCGCTATATCAGCCACGTCGTCACTTATAGACGGAATACCAATAGCCTTAATAATAAACTCTTGTTTGCTTCTCATTGGTCGAATACGGGTTTCATATATCTTCGTAAACAACTGTTCTTCTTCTCCGCCTACTTTCTTTATTGTAGTTACCACTTCCTTTCCTTTAAGATGTAATTGTTCTGCAAGTGGACTTCTTATTAAACTGATTTGAGCGCCTGAATCCAAAAGCACATTTGCTTGACAGCGTGTGTCTTTTCTACCCAATATTTCTACTACTAATACTGGCAATATTGATGAATTTCCTATAGAGGTTGTAGTTACTGCTTGGCTTCCTTCTGGTGTGTGCAGTAGAGGGTGATGAAAATACTTGCATTGTGCCCCTTTCACTACTTGTGAACACTGTCTTCTTCTATTACAGACACTCATGCCATGACCTTTTTTTAGACATCCAAAGCATGCCTTGCCAGCTTTCATCTCATTTAATCTTTCTTGCGGTGTTTTCTCTTTAAGCTTGTTACATTTATCCGTCCAGTGACTGTCCGAACTGCAAATCCAGCACTTGTATCTTTTTGTTGCGGCTACTTGATTTACTTGAGATACTTTCGTATTACTGTTGGATCTAACTTGAGCAGTAGCCCTCATTCGTGATTTCATTTCTCCCATTATCCAGTTGATCAGCTCGTTTAAAGTTGCTTCCTTATCATCTAGATGACGAAACCAAACTTTTTTGTCTTCAATGCTTAATTTCTGCTCTATCATGGCTAACACGTGATTGTTGTCCATTCCGTTCATTCGGTCTGCCAGCTTCCTTTAATGTGTTATAACTTCTGTTTATTAAATGTGTTAATTCACAAAATCTGCTCTCTTCACCTTCCTTAAGTGGCTTGAATTTGTTTATATCTTGAGCAATTGCATCTGCTATAAACCTTGGGTCACCATATACATTATCCAGATAGCTCCAGGCTGCTCGGTAATCTTCACCTAAGCCTCTAATCAATTCCAGTGGTTTTCCTTGCAGACTGGATCTCAGAATGGTTACTGCCTCTCTATTACTATATCTTGACTCTATAAACTGTCGGAAGTCGGCACGAAAGATGTAGTAGTCTCTTACATCCCCTGAAAACTTAGGTAGCTTTGGCCTTTCAATTTTAAATAAATAATTTTTTCTTGAGGATGGGTTGCTTGGCATCATTTGAGTATTGGCTGCATCATTTTCATCTAATTTTATAACAATTTGACCTTGAGCAACATTTTCATTATTTCCATCGATCGCTTGACCTCTATCAGCTTTGCCATCAACTATTACTTGATTTGCCTCTAGGTTTTCTTCGGCTCCTTGAGCTCCAACTTGTTGTTCTGATACTTCCTGATCTGGTCGTTTTGCTCATCTTGTTGATCAGCTTCTTGTTCTTCGTCAACATCATCACCAATAGGATGGTATTCCTTATTTCGAATGGAAAGTTCTAGGAAATTATCTTGGCATTCTAACATCCACTTCTCTTGCCTTTCACAGTCTTCATCATCTTCGATGACATCCATCAGCTGATCGTGTTTCGTTTGTGTAGATTCGTATGCTTCACTTATTTTTAAGAAGGCTTCGTTTATTTCATTTTTTGGGCGATTCCTTTCTATCAGGGTTCCCATTGCGTTTGATAACCTTGTGAATTTAGCTTTGGCATTGCGTCTTTGTCTTTTTAGTTGTCGTTCGTTTTCCTCGGCCATCCCGAAGAAATTGAATTGTTGGTGCGTCAGGGAAACTCAATGCGTAAGAAAACAACAACTCCTGCTAATTGTATATAAAGCTTTTTATAAGCTTTGTGTATTTATTCAATCTGTAAGTAAACAGAAATAATCCATACAAAATGTATTCAGAACAACAATAATAACAATTTTAACGTACGCCCTCAACTCTAGCGAATCATGCAACAAACTATAAACGCCCTCAGCGTCAATCAAACAATTAACTTACATAATTATCGCTCCCTAATACATGCAACGCCGCATGTCTAATCGTCAACGCACAACAAAGCGTTAATCACAGTATGAGCCTACTCGCGATGTAGCTTATGAAGTATGATCGAGGCTAGCCTACTAGCTCGGCTTAATAAAATCACACTTAAAACTCTACTAACATAATTAGACTCACTTCTTTGGCAGGATATTTAGCTTCCCTTATTCATATACATTTACTGCATTTTATAGCTAAAATTACTATACATTATAGCTGTCTATCACCCTTCTAGTGACGACCTTTCGCCTATCGTATGACTTGCTGCAACTAACGTAAAGCATTTTTTAATTATGCAAATGTTTCTTCCTTTCTACGCATGCGTAATACAAGCGATCGTTCTATAACGATCCAGTGTGTGCTAAACGTTGTAATATATCTGCTTTCAGGATGGAGTGAAAATTGATGATATTCAGATGACAAATCTAATGTGCTAAACACTGATGCACCATTCAAATCAGATACAATTTCATCTAACGTTGGTATTGGGTGTTTTTCTCTCTTGATAGCTTGGTTCGCTTCACGCATATCAACGCATACACGAACTCCATTTTTCTTCGGTACCTCAACAATTGGACTGACCCACGGTGTTGGTCCTTCAATTTTCTCTATGACGTCAAGTTCTAATAATCGCTTCAGCTCTCGAACATGAAATGGTATTCTCCTGTGTATTAACAATCTATGTGGAACCACAGCTTGCATAGACTACATGAAACAGATTTACCACCTGACAAAAAATGGCCACCACATGAACCACATTCATCTTCACCTTCGATATCTACTATCGTTTTATCAACTGTGCCTCCTGCATTACATGATCTAGGCTTAGGCCTGACACCTTGATCTTTACTTTAGAAGCCATGACCTACTGCTTTCACTACCCTAGGCCTAGCAAAGACAATCTCACAAAATCTCACCAATCGATAGATATATCAAATAAACTAAGGGCTCAAGCTACATTTGTAGCAATAAGAAGAGTAATGGGAATTATACGTATGTAAAAAATCGTGAAAAACTATACAGTCAGGGGAAAAATGACAAAAGGTTTCCTACTTTCTATGATTTTTATCAGATAATCTATATTGTTTTGACAACACTTGCAACATGACCACAGTGCTGATTTTGCAGCAGCAGACTAGCCGAGGCCTAGCCTTACTGGAGGCCTTCCATCGTATGGACAGACACCTGTTTAATGTCATTTTATCAATGGTTAGTCTGTTGATAAGTAAACGAGACACGCATATGCGCCCATCTATTAATGCTAGGAGAGACTATTAATAACTCTTCAGGTACGTAAAGTAGCCTACCTGACTTTGGTAGGAGATGGTGAAATAATTAATGATAGGCCATAATATGGTCTGAAATATCGGCATATCTTATTATCTTGTCAAATCTACATCATCATCAAACATATATATATAGGCCTATTAATTATTCAGGAAGACAATATCTTTAATTTAAGTTAATTTTAATTGTTTTATTGGGATTTTAGGTGAAACTTTCAAAAGCCTTTCATATCAGTATAGAATTGGAGAAAGAACAGTGTCAAATATTATTTATGAGACGACTGAAGCCCTGACAATTGTCTTGAGGTAGAATGATTTTATAAATGTCATACAAAATGTTAAATAATATAAATTTAAATGAAACACATACTATTGTACATCGTATATGTAAACATTTTCATTTTTGTTCAACAAAACATTTTAACTTTCATTAATAACAAATACAGTGTCACCAAATGAATTGAGAAAATCAGAAAAGTTTATACTGTTACCATAAACAATAATACAAGGACTAATACTGGAGGGATTAGCCTTGAAAGAGTGAGAACACAGATAGTAGTCTCATCTTTTTCGGTTTTCTTGAAAGATATACAGTATATTTGAAGGTTAATATAATGATTTTATAAATTTCATTATAGCAATATTAAATACAAAATTTTATATTATAAAATAAATTTAAATGAACCACAATATATACATTTTAATTTTTATTCAAAAATACATTTTTTTAAACTTTCCTTATTATAACAAATACAATGTCACCAAATGCATTAAGAAAATGCGAAAAGTTTATAGTGTTACCATAAAAAAAATTGTAGCATGAATGAGGTTTAAAAACAACACATTTATTGAACATTGATTACATCGTCTAAGGAATGAATTGAGCACTGGTAAAATGAGGCATGTAGGGTGGTGTTGTGCCAGTTTGTACACGAAACAAAATTTTGTTTATTTGATGTTGTGCCAAATATCGTGTCTGTGGATCTAATGTACGTAGTGAAGAGCTATTGTATGTAGCATAACAACCTCATCCATGCTACTATCTTTCTTCTCACTCTTTCGCATGGAAATCGCTGAGGCTAATCCCACCAGTATTTCCATTTCCCGATCTTTTCTTTGTTTACGACGGGAATTTTTCTTTTCTTGGTTGGGGCTTTTGTCGATATTATTAGTGGGTAGTTCAGGTTCACCTTCACCAGCGTCATCCCCTACAATGTCGTCATCTTTTTCATTCATACTTTCATCAAGAAGTATGTCGTCGTGAGGTGTCTAAAAGAACAAAAGTTAATAACATAACAATTTACTATATTTTCAAACACTGAAGCTGAATGGAAGGACGTAGCAGGTAACTTCAACACATCTTGGAACTATCCATGCTGTATGGGAGCTATAGATTGCAAACATATTGCTGTTAAACAGAGAACAGTGGATCCAAATTTTTCAATTACAAACATTTTTAGCGTCCTTTTACTAGCACTTATAAATTATAAATTTCTTTATGTAGACATAGCAGCCAGTCATTTCGGCCGCCGGTTATGGAACGACCAAATTCATGAAACTCCAAAAAGGACAAAATATGGCATGATCATTTCGGCCGCCAGGTATGGCGCACCAAATTGAAATAGCCAGAAATAACTGTACAGTATTACAGTGAAAAAAATAACTTTAGCAAGTCTATGGAACGCCACAGAGAACTATGGTCATTTAAACCAGAGATCAGTTGTGCAATGGGCTAAATACATTTTGTTTTTGCCGTAGATTTAAAGTTATATTACGGTATTACCGTCTGAATATTTTGGTCAAAATGAATATTGATTTTTTATATTACAGGTCTCGAAGATGTGTGTGCTTTGTAAAAATGTGTTTCTTTATGAATATAATAAATGTAAAACATACGAATAAAAGTGTTTTTGACTGGCACATAAAAAAACTTCAGCATCACCTCTTCTTATTAAAGAAATATCATTAATATTCGTGATGGCAATGTGCACGCCATAAATATCGCTGCTGTTTCTGGAATTGAAGACCGACGATTGGGCTTTAATACAGTCTTTAGTAAAATATTAACATTTTAACACACATGGCGTGTCATACATATTCAAGAAAAATTACAATTCTGGCGGCCGAAATGAACAATACATATTTTGTCCTTTTTGGCGTTTCATGAATTTGGCAATTCCATAACCAGCGGCCGAAATGACTGGCGGCCGAAATGATCAGACACCGTGTACGAACTGGGGACGCTGGAGTGTTTTCAGCATCTTCTCTAAAAGTATCATGAACTTCATTTTCTCCAATAGCCATATCGCACGTTTTGTTGGTGTTCGTCGTTCAGACCCACCCGACAATTTCGTTGTCTTTGTAAATAAATTCCTTAATTGTCTGATTTTCAATTTTCCGTTATAGGGCATATGATGTGCAGTTTATACGTTGCCTAGAGGCTAAGTATAATTAATGTATTGTACCTAAATATTATCTTTGAGAGTTTATTTACTCTTTTTAGCAACAACTATACATAAACAAAAGTATTCTCCTCTAGCCTAAAGTAGGCCAAGGATAAACTAAAAAAGGGTAATAATAATAATAATAATATAATAATAATCTGTAACTTAACTTTCGCCGCGATATATCGCTAGACAAAAATAATAACAATAAAGGACGCCCTCAATAATTATTTTGTCAGAGACTTTTTATTGGCCGAATATGTCCGACTCCTTTCTCACAGAAAGCCAGTATATACCGGTTATATTTCCGGCACGATAGTCCGATGAGAATGGGTATATGCCGGTAACTATGGAACGCCATCGCTGCCTCCGGCCCCCATGTCAAAGGTTAGATTTTAATTGCGCCATATAAAAAAATGCCGATTAAAAAGAGCCCAACGTAATGCAGAAAGAGCCGAATAAAAAAGGGCCGAATCAAAAAGAGCCGAACGTAATGGTAAATGGGCCGAATAAAAAAGAGACGAATGCTGAAAGAGCCGAACGTAATGGTAAATGGGCCGAATAAAAAAGAGACGAATGCTGAAAGAGCCGAACGTAATGGTAAATGGGCCAAATAGAAATGCGCCGAATGCTGAAAGAGCCGAACGTAATGGTAAATGGGCCGAATAGAAATGCGCCGAATGCTAAAAGAGCCGAACGTAATGGTAAAAGAGCCGAATAGAATTAAAGTTTGCTGCCAGAGGCAGCGATGGCGTTCCATAGGTAACGATACCGGCACGACGCCAGCACTGTACCGGTATATTGCAGGCACATCTGTGAGAAAGGGGCTTAAGTAACACTGTAGTGTTGTGAATACTGTAAGTAATACTGTAATGTGTTTGCGGAAATGTAATGCATACGCACTATTTCTACACAAATTAATAAATGAATACATTCATTAATTAACTTTTGAACAATTAATTTTTCTTTTTTTTTTCCAGATTAATAGATTAGTAGTTATAGTGGTATCAAGTCATAGCCTAATGGACAACAAACAAAAATACTTATAATATAAACAACTTTAAGTAAATATTTTATTTTATTGAATAGCAACAATTATATAAAAATTCATAATCAACAAAAATTAAATCAATTTACAAAAATGTTAAGATTATATTTTATTTTTATTTTAAACTATTATTTCAGTTTCAATTTTAATTTTAAGTTACAAATTAACTAACTGATTAAATTAAATAAAACAAAATAAATAATCAATGTAGCCGTCGTGGATACCAGCAAGATAGGCAGCACGTGTTATTCCAGTACCGCAAGTTCGATGTTGCCATCATTGGCACTCCTCGCAAAAAAAAAAACAGCCTCCTGGCGATGATTAACAGGTTCTCTACACTGGATACAGACGTTCATTTTTGTTGCAGTCAAAGATAAATAAGATTAAAAGTGAGCATGTACGTACTTGCATCCCTATTTTGTACAGAGGAGACAATTATTATTTGCTCAACTTTTGTGTTGCTTTCACAAAGGACATTTTTTAGTATTGACAAAAAATTATGATTTACGCATCATCCGACTTTTTGGTTTACGAAAAGCAACCGAACATTATGCTTTGTCTTATGTGTTTTTTCTTTTATTATAAGCCTATGCATTAAATCAATGCGCCTCAAAGTCAATGACCATTTATCATGTGATGTATTGTTTCTATAATGAATGAAATCAAAGCGTCATTACAAAGAAATACTTTCTTTTTATTCAATTACTGCTTTGATTTGTTTGTGTTTTTTTTAAATAAAATCTGCATGCCGATATTTCCATTCGTATTGAATTACTATTTTGATGGTGCTGTTGTGTTGACTGCATTTTATAAGTAGTTTGACTCAACGCAAAGAATGGTACACATATCATTTTAAATCGTTTATTTTGTTTTTATTTATTAAACAAGTCTATATTATAATATGGCAGTATATACATTTGCTGAAAAAATAAATCAGTCAATGTTCACATTAATATATAAAACGAAACATATTTTACTATTCTATTTATTTTATATATAAAGCTGGCTAACTTTTGGTAAATATTATTTGAATTGATTGATTCATTGATTGATTGACTCAACTTGATTCATATTCTCGTTGTGGCCAGGAAATATTTTTATAGTCTATAGCTCTGTATTTATCTTTTTGATTTATTTTATATCCATTTTAAAATTTAAGCAAATGTAGGCTTATTTGAATTTATGCCATTTTATAGTAAATTGAATCTGTATAAAAGGCCCATGTAACGATCATCGATAAATAGATAAATATGTATCTTGCATAAAACAAACGAAATTGAAAAGTTTTCATTTTAGAACTATACAATAACCATTTATGCTGTCTTTGATAAATATCATATTAAATACAATTTGATTAATAGACAGATCATGGAGGTATCTAATTTTATACCTCCATGGACAGATATGTATCGTTATCTTTCTCATGTTGTAACTATAAGAAAACGATTTTTTTGCTTAAAAGTAGTAATTTCAAAAAGCCGCGGAGAAGGGTGCGTGGCGCAATGTCATGGACGATGTTACGGTGGACAAGGATCATCCCTCTAAGACATGTTGGTTTGCCTCTCTCCACCCAGGGGCACAAATGGGTACATGGTAAAGTCAAAACACAATTGCGCTGATTTTACTAGCTGCATTTTTTATGGTAGTATGTGTCCGGCATGTTTGATCCAAAAAATGACCGGGGTAATAATGTGAAGCGCTTAGAACCTTTGTGCAAAGCTCTATATAACAAGGCCAACAGCCATTAAGTCGCGTGCTACAATGCATAGTGATACCGGACCGACAGACAGACCGACAGACAGACCGACCGACCAACCGACCGACATAGTGAACTATAGAGTCGCGTCCACGCGACTAAAAATGAGTATTATCATTTTTTATTTATTGTTGTTTTGTGATAAAATAGATAAAGTACTTTAGATTGAATTTTATCAGAATACTTAATACAACGTCACATATGAGCATGCGCAAACAACAATGGTTACATCATCTATGTTTTGCGCATGTGCAAAAGATGCTATCACATTGATGTGCGTGTGGTTACCATAACTACGTACGTACATATAGTATACATACTTGTTCATTCATCGCATACTCGGAAAACCTAAAATTAAAATGCCTTCTTTACTTTGCTGTTGCGGAAACAATACTTCTACAGTCCAGGTAAAGTTTAATAACTATAAAATTGTTTGTATGGGGGTTAGACAATTTGAAAAAATCAATAAAAAACTTGGAAAAGTTGACATTTTTCTAGGGCTTCTAGCCTAGGCCGCGCCGCATGCTGAATCGAGCGTTAGAAGGTGCGCGGCGCATGAGAATCAAAGAAACATGGTGCTTTCCAAAATTCTAGGCTACACCATCATGATTCGTTTGTGCCGCGCGCATGTGCAAATAGGCTCACAATATGTGCGCATGGTTACCATTACTACGTACGCGTACATAACCTATAATGCAAAGTTGTTACATTCATTTCTTTTGTATCGTAATCGTTCAGAAAACCTAAAACAAATGTTATCTTTTCTATGCTGTTGTAAGAACAATACCTCAAGAATCGAGGTAAAGTTTTATAACACTATACAAATTGGGAAGTACAATTTTAAATAAACAATGAATTAATGCAAAAATTGGACAGTTTGCTTGGCCTCTCCTCCTCCTCCTAGCTAAGCGCGCCTGCTAAATTGAGCCTTGCTGCTGGTGCGCGCGAGGATGGAAGAAACACACAAGGCCGGCCAGCATCTGCGGAGGAGAGCCTGTTTTTAGTGTGTATAATAATATGAGGCTACACCATCATGATTTGGTATGTGCGCATATGCAATTAATAGTCTCACAGTTGTGCGCATGGTAACCATTAACTACGTACGCGTACTACAAAAATAATAAAATACAAAGTTACATACGGTTTCTTTAACATAAATCGTACTAAAATAAAAATGTTATCTACTCTATGCTGTTGCAAAACCAATTCCTCAAGAGTCCAGGTAAAGTTTGATCTTATTCAATTTTAGCTAGGAGCCTAGGGCTAGACTAGGATAGTTAGTTAGTAGCAAGCAGGAGACTAGGCCTGCTGGAAAAACGAGCGTTTGTACGTACGTATACCTTTGGTGTGTGTGTTTGCGCGCACGCACGTCTCGTGAGGAGGATCGAAAAAAGGTACGTTCAAGGAGAGCTAGCTAGCGCATCAAAAATACACATCCAAGTATATAGGCCTAGCCAGGCTAACTTTGGGCATTTAATTATTAGAGAAAGAGAAATTTTAATTAGTCCCTACGGCTATGCCAGGCCTAACTAGCTAGGCCTAGCTAGGCCTCTAGCCTAGTAATAATGTATAATATAAATTGTTTTATTTCTTTTTATCAAATAAAAAATAATTGGCTAGGCCTAGCTAGTCTAGGTGCTCTCTAAGAATTACCAATCCAATCCAACAACAGTGTGTATGGCCTATTATTAGTTTTAGGTATCTAAGAAAAGCTTTCTTTCAGACTTAAAAAGTATATTTTAATTATTATTATATAGTAGGCCTAGGCTATTAGGGGCCTATAAATATTATTAATTTTTAAATGATATTTTTTTAAATTTTATTTTTATCTGTCTGTTTAATATAATCTTATTATTTGTCTATACTTCTTGTCTTCCACAAGCATTCTGCTTTTTTTTATGTTATCGGTTTTTATCTCTTTTTTGAAGTAAATAAATGTCACTTTGAATTGAATAGAATAGGCCTAGTCTACCTACATAGTTAGTTAATTAGTTTTCTGTGCTAATGTATTCTTGTATTTAATAATCAGCCTTTCTTTAGATGCCTACTTTTTATCCAAGGGATAAGCAGAATTATTGGTAAATAAAATATGTGAATAATTTTATGTCACTGTGTGTTTATTTGTTTGTATCCTCATTTAATATATTTGTATTTCTGTATTTTCCGTTTTTATAAAACTTTGTAACAATTTAAATGATTTATTAATACAATGATTTAATTTAATATTTTATAATTTTATTTTCTAGTTAATGTTATTAGATATTATTATTTCAAATATGAATATTTTATATTCTATTAATTAAATATGAACTTGAACTTTATTTCAAAAAATAATTACTTAATTTAAAATAATTTTATAGCTCATATTCATAATTTAAAATTGTAATACTTATAGGCCTATACCTATTTTGATTTATTTAAAATTATTTTAATTTATATTATGTTTTTATTTAACTTTCCTCAAGAAATGGAAATTAAAATTTTACTATAGATCATTGTTATTTTATACTAGCCCTATATAATAATGTATTGATTAAATTTTCCAATCATTAGGGGTTATTAAATATTAATTAAATTAATAACTGAAAAATTTAAGAATTACATGTAATTTTAATTTTAATCAATTTTAAAATTTATTTTTTAAACAATTCAAATAAAGATAATACATTTCTTTTTATTTAAAATGTGTTATTAAATTATTTTTGTTATTGTTATTAACTGTAATATTAAATAATATATATTATATATTTGTTGTTATTAAAGTTTTCAATTATTGACTGATTTGCTTTAAATGATTGTTAATGTTACTAATAATAACTAACATTTAACAATAACATTTGAAATACTTAATGTTGATTTTTTTTAATAATTTGTGATTCATCAAAATTTTTCATAGTTTGTTTTATTGTTTGTGTTATTATTTTTTTGAAAAAGTTACTATCAATTAAAACATAATAGTATAAACACAAACATACAGGGGTGAAAATATAACCTCCTTGGCGGAGGTAATAAACCTCCAGAATAATGACCAGAATTATTTGGTTTCACAAAAAGTCACAAAAAGACTTTAAAGATGTCCCCAAAACATAAAAAATTAAAATTAGTGAAAAGTGAATAACCATTATATGACAAACAATTGTATAAAAACAAATTTTTTCGGGGGACAATCTTTCAATTTAGTATTATTTGAGGGGTTTCAACTTGCATGGATATATTTGTTTGAGATAAAAATATAACTTTGCACTGACTAAAATTATTGTAAAATGTCAATGATCGTAATTTAATTTTTCTGTCTATCGAAAGACCTGTTTACATTTTATAAAGATAAATTATAATTTTATTAAAACAACAAAATGTGATGTTAAGAAATGATTGCAATACTAATAGTTTTTATTGCTGTTTAGGTATTAGATACCATTGGACCGGCTGCCGCAGCTAATGCTGCCGCCGCTGATGCTGCTGCTGCTACATCAGCAGCGACCGCTGATGACCCCACATTATCAGAAAACCAGCATGTATTCCTTTCGTGGATAAGGAGTAGGCGGAGGAGAAGAATTAGAGAGAGTAGCTTTGTGAGTTTTGTGTGGTTATGTATCCAGCCTCTCACCGTTGAGATCTATGGTTCTTTTTTTATTTTTATTACTATTTTGTAATTATTATTAATTATTATTATTTATTATTCATGACCACATATCTGTGGTTTCAATTTGGTAAAGGTCTGGCAATAACTTTATGAGTAATCCTGCTAACTAATGAAAAAATATAGAAACACACTCAATCGACTACATAACCTCTCGCCATTCTGGCGGAGGTAATTACAGACAGATAATAAAAAGGGTTAGTAGTAATTAGTAAGTAAGTAGAATAGTAATTTTGTATTATGATATTGTAACAATTGACTGATTGATTTATTTATAGCCTATTGATGACAAAGAGGAACCTACCATCAAACCAACTTTCAACACTCCCACAGTGGATCCAAGTGGGCGCCCTTCGCCCACTTTCTCAACCACAACATACGTTGTATCCACTGTTGGAAGTGTTGAGAGTATACAAGTTGAGGAGAAAGGTATAATGCAAAAAGCTAACTCAACAATGATTTACCCATCATAGTATAATAAACAAAATATTCAAGTAAAAAGTATATTATAACACAATTAAGCTAACGATAACAGTAAATAATAAGTTAATAAGCTACTAAGAAACTGAGCAAAATAACATGTTGTGTGTAATACACATAATGGAATACACAATTAAATTAATTTCTTTAAATTAATCAAAATTAATGAAAAATAAAATTAAAAATATTCAAATGTATAAATAAAAGACAAAATAAATAAAATTAAACAAAGGATACTTGAAAAAACAATCCAAAATTTAAAAAATAGAAATCAATCAATTTATAACACAACAGCATTGACCTAATTTAAAAGAGCATACATACTGGGCAAAAAATTATTTTCAAAAAATAATAGTTATAATTAGAAATGAATAATATTATTTTATCATTAATTTTTAGATAGAACCTCTCCAGCACAACCCACCACACCCGAACCTCCTACCAGCGAAGTTGAACCAAGTGCCGCCCCAGTGGTAGATCGGGATTCCCCAAGTGGTTCGATCGAAAAGTGTGAATTTCCACCAGAAACTAAGGCTGCTTTTCCCGATGTGCCCACTGAGAAAAGCTGGATTGACGTCCTTAAAGAACGTTTCAACTTAAGGAAGATGTTTCTCAGACTAAGACGCCGATCCGGAAGGTCATCCGGTAGTGCATCTGTAAGTATCTTGTCTTTTGTGGTGTTTGTTTGTGGTGGATTTGGTTGAATGTAAAAGAAAAAAAAAGTACAATATGGACATAGGTGTATAACTTTGGTTGTAATTATAAATACATATAATATTATATTACATATAGGATGGTTGGTTTTGGTGAAATTGTTTTTTTTTCTATACAAATGTATTATGGCTATGTATAATAGATTTTAACATTCATTTTATTATAATTTCTATAAAAAAAAAAATTAATACACTAGAGTACTTTATATCAAGAGTACTTTTAAAAAAAAGAAAATTATTAGATAATTTTAATTTGTTTTACAGCCCTCCTTCGAAGATGAGCCCAAAGAACCGGATGACTTGCCCGGTGATTTTGAACGTGATTACAACTCCAACTTAAACGTAATCCATATTTCGTCGGGCATCATTCCAGACGAGGATGTAATCCTCCCTGGAATGGTCATGCCCTATTAAGTGTAAGGTAAGCAGTCGTTTAAACCACATCCTTCATTGTTCTAACTAACATCAGTTTTTTTTTTATAGCAAATCATACTTTGGGAGGAGTGCGCGTCCATTCCTGGATACGCCTCTAACCGTTGCTTAATAGTTATGATTAAGTATGAAATTATAATTAGTTTAGTTTTTGTTTCCAAACTGTTGTAAAGATAATACAGCATGGTTTTTAAAATTATTTGCTAATGGTTTTCTTGCCACCACTATCTTCAAGATATAATTGATTTAAAAAAAAGCCATTTAAATAATATGATTGCAATACGAGATGTACTATCACCAAAAATTAATTTAAATATATTAATAAAGCTATTAAAAATAGTTTACAGCCTAAAGCTATTCAAAATAGTTCACAGCCTATATTTACTATGTTTCTCCTTTTTTTTTTTCAGGAATTGTTTTGGTGTAGCTCAATGGCGGTAAGTTTGTAGGGGAGAGGAGTGTGTTTTTCTTATGGTAGGTGGATGGCGAAACCTGTCTATGACTCTTTCTTTCAAATCTCTTTACATATCTCTTGAGTTGTTGTGAAGTTATGAGCATGGGTTGTGTTATTTGTTTTGTGGTATGACTGATCGGTTATTTTGGGGGTTTTTTTTACAGTAAGGTTTTGGAGAGTTTTAATTGGTTGCATTAATTAATCCTGATGCTTGAAAATGTTTACAGTATTTTGCCAAACATAGAGGTTTATTATCATTGTTGTAGCTAAATTACATTTTTAATTTAAAGGAATATAGAAGTACTGCAAAAATACAAAACAGTATTTTAATGATTGCTAGTATAAGTATATTTATAATGGTTGCATTTTTATAACTAAATTGATGTTTGACAAGATACATTTTGGCAACGATAAACCTATACAACAACTTCTCTGTTAATTTAATGTACAGGCACTATTTGGTACAGGTAAAGAATAACACACTGTTATTTGTAATTGTCTACAATGGACAATTTGCAAACTATTGTTTTCTATAGGATGTATTTTTCCACAAATTACTGACTATAGTTCAAAGGTCAATGGGGTTGTCAATGTGCATGCCTATATTTATCCGAGTGGCGCATTATGCGATTGCGTTCCGAGTGCGTATGTCTACGCTTATCAATGTTCAAATGAGCTCGTTTGCTGTGTCGTGGTCGGTTAGAGGAGTCTTCGTTTTGAATCTCATGGATTTGTTTGGCTCGTGAGATGCATTCGTAAAGCCTGCAAGTGTTGCCTATGTTATGTAAGTAGCATTTGTCGGTAAAAAAATGCTGCAACTCGTGCCCGATATTGATTCATTTTGTCTTTGACTTGCGCTTACTTCTGCATGGTAATTTCACCTTATGTGTTCTCTGATTGGTTAAATATTTTGAACAATTACCAATTGTGATGTAATCTTACTATTCTCTCATTGATGTATGAGTGAAAGGTACAACAGGTAAACAAATACTAAGAAAAAGTGAATGATTTTTAACCTAAAAAAGTAGAAAGTTTATCAGGACATACAATAGTGTACACGCTCAAATAGCCTACCTGGTAAAATTTCCACTTTAGAATAATGGCCCAATTAAATATTGTCTTGTCCCATTATTAGATGACGCGTTTTATGTTCGCACCCTGGTCGGTATTTGAGAGTGCATTTTTCCTCATATGTCAAAAAAACTAGGTTCACTAATACTGTAAAAAAAAAATAATTTAGATTATTATTACAATAAACAAATATTAGATCAATATTATTTTTTTCCATAAAGAATTTGATTGGTTCGTTTACGTTATGCTTACACACTAAAATATGTAATTAAAATAAACTCTTACAAAATAAATTTAAATTAAACTTTTGACGTTGAATAATGCATATCTAGATATAATATTAGATATCTCATAATTATCTCTATAAAAAAAATTGATATGATTAAGATTTTAAAGTATACACCTTGTTATATGAAAGACATTTTTAGTAATAACACATTTTAGTGGCAAAATCAACACAGTTATGTGCTCAACCTGGTGGTGGATCCAAACCAGACAGCTATGTGTTATCACAGGCTAGACCCAGGATCCACAGAGCTTAAGGAGCCTCAGAGCAAGAGCAGCCCCAATGCAACTACCCTTAGTAATGCCCTTCCCCCCTGTGTTACACCACTGAACCAAGCTATACTAGGAGTTTATCAGTTTTGTTAGAACAAGTATTTTACTTTTTAGGCAATGGGGCAAAGTGAAGATCACAACCACAACAGCAGCTCTTTCCTGTTTTTTAACAGGTCTATGCCAACATATTCAGTTATTGTTTTTAGCTTGTCTCACTCTTCTATAGCTAGTTTCCGTTTACCATTCATTGTACATGAGAAACAATGCTCTCTATAGCTAGAATTTCAATCCCTGCCACTGTGAACTTACCTTTTTTGCATTATACCTTTCTTCTCACCTTGTACATTCTCAACACTTTTGACAGTGGATACAACGTATGTCGTAGTTGAGAAAGTGGGTGATGGCCGCCCAATTGGTTCAACTGTGGGAGTGTTGAAAGTAGGTTTGATGGTAGGTTGCTCTTTGATGTCATCAATAGGCTATAAATAAATCAGTCAATTGTTACAATATAAGTTTCCTGGACATTCTGCATTCTCACTCCTGAGTAAGAATGCAGGTACAGTGGATATTAAATCTAACTGATAATTTTTGGTTTCACCACCAATCAAAAACTACTTTTTAAAATGCTTTAGGTTGCCTTCACCATTGCTTGAAAACAGTTATGTTTTAATGTGAATCTGTACATTTGTTATTATTCATATATAAAATAACACATCTTTAGGTTCTTAAATAATATTTTTACATTGTAGCACCTCTTAAACCAATGCAATCTAACAACAGGACACTGATCTCACCTTGCCAAGATAGGAACTCATAAAACAGTCATTTGATCTTAATATTAGTAAAAAGATAAATATTTTACTTGAGCCCGATTCAGGCCCGATTTCAGGTACAGACAAACATTGAAAAGCCTCAGAATAATTACAGACTTGGGGCAAGTCTACATGTTGTTTAGCCTGTCAAACTTTCTACCCACTGGCGGTTAATAATCATAAACATTTTCAAATGGTTTGTTCCCTTGTCACTTCCCATTCAAGCTGTTCTCTAACATCAATGCGAGAAAAGCGAGTTCATTGGTTATTAGTTCCAATATTAGATCAATCGGATTGCAAATAGGGTGTTACTGCAATGCACTGTGTAGGTAAAAGTTGATGGTTAAATATTTCAATATCGGGCTTTAGTTGTGGTGTTCTTGGGGTCGGGTGAATTCCAAAATGAGGTTTGAAGCGGAGGAGTCTCTGGCTGTCCATGGTATGGCAAATACAGACTCATTGGGCATTGAATAGCGATTGATGTGTGCATTCGGAATGCAGTCGGATCGTGGGTTACTTGGTTTTATGTGGGCATGCACTTTGAGACCTCTATTGGCAATAGTGATACAGTGTGTATCCATGGTCTTTTGTAGAAGGCTAACTAGGTATGCTTAGTGGTCGCACACATCTACAACGTTGTGTTGCCAATAGTATATCATGTATAGTAGGAAACTAGTTATATATTTCTGTACCAATATAAAGTGTCTGAAAAGGTAAAAAAAAACGAGAAGTTTAATTTACCAAAAAGAAACACCTTGATTGCAATCAACATCTTGCAATCAAATGTAATTGGTTGCCATTTTTGTTTTAAAAAGTTGCAGTTAACTAACATCATTTAGGAAATAAAATGCACCATGATAACAATACATAAAGACCATTATTAACATCTGACAATTTTAGTTTAGCAACTGTTAAAACACTGTTGCAAAAACATCAGCAAAAAAAAACAGTGCTCTATTAGTAGTCTGTTACAGCATTGCTTTGCTTTACAAATACCAAAGCATTTAGCAAAATGATGACCTTATGGCTTTTTACCGTTTTCATCAAGAGTATTGGGTGATTTTTGTGCCATCGATTTTAACTTTTTACAACCTGAATTAAGTAAATAACATCAAAAAATGTATCATTAAGCCGACCTGTCTGCTGCATTCATTTACTGTGATTTTATGCAAATTTCTGACCAGCTTCGTCTTGAGTTTGAACGGAGTGCGTTTGAGAAGTTGTCAGTCTAGACTGAAGCCTGCCAAAGATTCCATAACGAGTCAAACCTACTGCTTGCCGCCACGAGCATACTATTTTAGCTACACCACCGTACATTGAATAAACTTTGATATACATATATATGATATATTTTTAGTGTTTTATTTGTGTCGAGTTTTTATAACATGTTTGCCAGGTCTTTGGATTGTCCCGCTGATTCTTTTGTTGAATAGGTCATTTTAACATTATACTAATGTCACAAAAAATTCGAATTTAAAAAAATGTTTATCTGATAAAGCAGTTATAATTGAAAAAAAAAATCAAATCAATTGGAAACCAATTGTCTGGAAGGCAATGGTTTTCTGGTTTAGTTTATTTTGTCTTTTTAAAGCGAAATCATTATTTTTGTTGTTTTCCCCTACGAAAATGAATAGGCCTGTTACAACCGCTAATGTAGAAAACGCCAGCTAATGTAGAAAATATTATATATTTGTCTAAAATCAGGTGCAAATGAATCTCTTTACAATTAGAGCTATCAGTCTATATCCACCTCTCGTAAGCGACCGACTATCAAAAAGGTGGACATTTCGTAAGTGACCACCTCCCAAAAAACAGACCGTACATCATATGCAACCACCCTCGTTAGCGACAACCTCTGTTGAACGACCACCATCTCTGTTAAGGGAACGCTTCTCATAATCGATAACCTTTCTTAAGACCACACCTCTCGTAAGTGTCCACCTCTTTTAAAGGACCACCACCTCTCTCTTTACTTATCAATCAATCTATCCACCTCTCTTAAGCGACCAACTTTCAACAAGCGACCATCTCGTAAGCGACCACCTCCCTAAAACAACCATACATCGTAAGCAACCACCTCTCTTAAGGGTCCGCTTCTCATAATCGACAACCTCCCGTAATATAACGACCACACCTCTCGTAAGTGACCACCTCTATTGAACGACCACTCAATAGAGGTGGTCGCTAACGAGGGTGGTTGCTTACGATGTATGGTCGCTTACGAGATGGCCGCGTTTTGAAAGTCGGTTGTTTACGAGATACCTAAGTAAAGAGATGCATTTGCAAATAATTTAGACATAGGTTTGTTAAATATATAATATTTTCTACATTAGCTGGCGATAGTAACTACATTAGCTGGGAGGCAATTTTTGTTACAACATTAGCTGTTGACCGTTCTAATACAGACAGATTCGCCTAGAATTACATGAAGGCAATGGAAAGGTGTACAGAAATCGGTGGAATGTGGTCATTCATAATTATCAATGATGACCAAAAATCTTGCATTTATGAGATCTTTTATAGGGTCTAATATTAAAATCGTCGTTTATCTATTTTATAAGTGAGAGAGTTTGTACGTTTGTTTGTTTGTTTGTTCGTTATACAAATTGTTGTTACTGCACGTAACCTTACATATGGGGTATCAAAATGACCGCAATTGTACCGGGAAGTTCTAAACTATTTGAACATCATCCGCCATCTGGGATCCAAGTTAGGGGCCAAAATGTGGTCAAAATTGCCCAATTTTCCCCACTTTCGATGTTTGTTCGTTATACAAATTTCTGTTTCTGCATGTAACCATAGATAAAGGGTATCAAAATGATCGCAATTGTACTGGGAAGGTTTAAAACTACATTTTAAAAAGTCCAGGGATTTTGTTGGAAGGGGGTTGGGAGATAGGGTGTGGGAGTTGGGGTTCAGGGGATAGTGGGGATTTGCTAAGGCTAGGGGTAGTAGGCTATCAAATTGACCAGAATTGTGGTTGGAAAACGTTAAAGTATTTTAATTATCCTTGGGAAGGGGATGGGAGTTTGGGGTGGGGATGTAGGCCTATCACCATGACTGAAACTTTATTGGGAATGTTTTAAACTACATTTGAAAACTGCCACTGAGGGATTATGGGTTGGGAGTGGCTAACATAATTTGTACTGGAACCGTCTTAAACACATCACCCAGTATCTGGGGTGTGTTTGGAAGAGCGAACATACTGGCGTAATGAAGTAGCCTTTATGATTGAAATTGTACTAGGAAAAGTTACTACATTTGAACTTTCCAGGGGAGAAGTTAAGGTTTGTTGATTGTGGCTGCTGTGATGGTGAGAGAAAAAAGAAGGCTGGGGACCGCGGTATCAAAATAAGATATTTTAATTATCAGCCAATATGACACCTATTCATTTACACAACGTACTTTCATTCATTCATTCATTCATTTATTCGGTCAAAATCAACATACAATACATGATTACAGAAATCAGAATATATTTTTTCGTCATTTCTATGTCTTTTAACCTTCCTCAATAATGAGTCACGGTGACGAATATTTTGTAGGATTGTATCGTCTATCCATGGTTCGGTTCTATTTTTTAGTCTTACCTCTTTTAAAGGGGCAATCTCATCAATAGCATTATTCATTATTGACTTAAAATTTAACCAAGCAAGATTAACATCATTAAGATTATAATTATATACTTGACCAATCAATATCTGATAGCTTAGATATAAACGCGGTGGTAGTGTATTTCCTTAGAGACCTAATTTTTACATTATTGTGTTTATTAATAGAACTTCGCAAAATTTTCCGTGTACAATAAATAAGAACATGGACACTTATTCCAAGATCTATAGTGCCAAACTGAGATATCCTATCAGGGTTGTTACAAATTACGTGATCTATAATTATCGTACTTGTTTTACTTGTAGCTCTCGTTGGCGTATTAATAAGTTGTTGACAATTGAACAACCTTAAAAGATTTAACAATTTGTTGAGAAGAGCCGAGGTTTTATCTTTAAAATTAATATTTAGATCACCCAGAATAATGAATTCGTAATCTGGTTGAATATTCGACAGAGTGTTTTCAAAGTTGTCGAGGAAACCATTGTCATTCGGGGGTCGTTAAATATTTCCAATTAAAATTGGTTTTGTTTTGGGGAGTAAAATTTCAAAAAATACTGATTCAATTTGATCGTTGTGTAGATCAAATCTTGTATTAAAAGCAATGTCATTACGTATATATACACATACACCTCCACCTGATCTTGATCTGTCGTTGCGTAGAGTTGAATAGCCATCAATCTTGATTTCTTGGTCGGGAACAGAATCGTCAAGCCACGATTCTGTGATAGATATGACAGCTGCGTTTGACTTTAATGCGAGTCCGCGAAGTTCCGACATCTTTGGTATCAATGAACGTGTGTTTAGGTGTACAAGATGTAAACCTTTATTTTTGAGACAGTTAAAACGGTCCGTCGTGATACCAGTTGTTTGGTTGATATTGTTCGTATGGGCAGTGTTGTTGCTTGTGACCTTGTTGCCTGCAGTTGTAGCACGTAACTGGTCTACGTCGGTCTGATGATCTGTTGCTGTTCGCGTTGAGTGTAGAGTAATGCTGCCGCCGGGTTGGTTTGTAAGCCTTCCGATGAGACTGCCTTTTGGAACGCTGATTTGAGTTTCTTCTCCCATCTCGAAAGATGGCGCTTTCGCTTAGAGACACATTTTGTAGAAGGCGATTTACTCCCGCTTCTGATAAATGAAGACCATCTGTACAAAGAAGGGATTTGTCTGGGCAATCATCTTTGTATCGAAAGTTGCTATCGTTGTCAACGAAAGTAATGTCACTTTCTTCGGAGACAGTTTTCAATATTGCGTTTAAATCCAAGATCACATTAGGTTCAACCCTGTTGTCAACGCGGGGAGGGATGCTGGACACAGTCAATTGTTCGGATTTGGACTTTGCCTGCGTGATTAAATCTGTATATTCACTTGCGATTTCATCAGCAGAGTTATTCGAAGCAAGGTTATTTGTGCCGCAGACTATTGTAATATCTTTGAATGTACCAGTATTCGGATCATCAAAATACGATTTTATGTCGCTGATACATGCTCCTTTTATTGAATGAACAATCAAGTCATCCTTCAAAGAGACAATGTTTTTTACAAGTGAATCTCCAATTAGCAGGTTTTTTTGCACCCTCTGATCTATAGTTTCAGGTGAATTTACATCTTCATTATGAGTAAGCGTCTCGTTGTTTAGCTTTTTGATAGTAGCACTAAGACCTTCTATCGTATCCGTCTGCTTCATATGTAGTTCTTCCAATTGCAGTATCCTGTCAGATTGCTCCCGAATAACTTTCGAATGGTTATTAGTTGTATCTATGAGAGTCTTTACAAGAACAAGTATTTCGGATACATCAGATGACATATGTCTGCAACTGAAACATGGCCAAACGCCAGTTGACTCCACCTCACTCAACTTCAGGCAGCTTTCGTGATACCAGTGGCCACATATGCAACATCGAATGGTATTGCCCTTGTTGGCGCTCCCTTTGAGAGAACACGTTGAGATGCAGATCTTTCCTGAGGCTGTAGAACATTTTGTGTACTTATCTTTGGTTTGAGTTGCATTCGCCATGTCACTCTCGTTTGGTCAAAAAAGAAACAAAGGCTACAGGTATGTAGTGAGTCCGGTTGCTAAGCAGCACACGTTAGAACAATACACTGACAGTTAGACAAAAGACGCTAAGATAACAAAAAGCAGTGCCTATGTCGTTGTCTGTTCCGCTGGGTAGATATCTGTCGTGGGTGTTAGGTGTAATCGTGTAGCCTAGCGAAATAGAAACGAAATTCGTCGTTTTGTCGTGAAAATTTCACGTTCAGTTTAGATCACCCGGAAGCACATATAATTCAAAAAGATACCTGTAATGTTATTTAGACCATCAAGCTATGAGTCAGTAGAAAATGTAATCAGTAAATCCGACTGCTTTTTCAACGTACATGTCATATTATCAAATGTTATCAAACCATTATTATGCCTATCATAGCTATGTATACCCCTCTCAATTTGCAGCTAAAGTTGAATTGAATTTCTCCAGAGTAAAGGACTCGCTCATCTTCTCCTCTTCCTCTTCTTCTTCCATCTGGACACTATTGAGCCAACTTTCAAGTCCTACTAGTTCTTTACGCGTCGTCTGACGGCTCTGAAACATAGCATGCATATACTAAAGGGTAATAAGTGAACAAAGCTATAGAGAGAACATTTTCGTACTTCAACCGGATTCAGAATTATGACGTCATAAACACTGTACCAATCGAAAAAAATCGGATTTATAAAGTACTACTAATTTCTCCCTTATTCGTTGTAGTATTGAGCTGGGATTTGGCATGGGTATAAAACAGGGACATGTCCTCAAAGCTATAGAGCTGGATTTTCACGCTGCTGCTCTAGCCCGCTACGTCACAAGAGATGACTCATTTATAAGCTGAAAGCAAGCAGCAGTTATAGTACTGACGTTTTTGCTAAAATGGAAACTCGACTATAATTTATAGTTCCCAGCTGCTGGATCCAAAAAAGAGAGTCTATTAGGACACGTCATGATAAAATTACGAATCCCAAAGCATTTCTGGTATTTATGAGTTCCATTTGACCAAAAAATATAATACTGTAATTCGCTGTCAGATAATCATTTAATTATTATCAAAACAGTCCATTAAAGTTTTTGTTTGTAATAGGATACTTCACACTTGAAGTATCTAGGCGTGATGAAGTGACCCCCAGACTTAAACCCCCGAAATAAACTAAAGTGACAGAAATTGAGTCTGTGTTTCATATCAAAGTTATTCACTTCTGTAACAAAAAAATAATATTCATTCACGTATAAAAAGAGAAAAGAAACGTTTAATTATAATCCAAAAACCATTGTCTGACAGACAAGTTAAGTATTTTTTGCTTTAAATTACATTTTTTCAGGTAAAATTACTATTATGTGACAATAAAATGACACATTAAAAAACAAATTTGAAATAAAAAATATTTTCCAGAGGGACAATATGGAGATTGTAGTTTAATTTTCAAAAACGAATGTTATACTACAAACAACCTGTTAAAATACACACATATATATATATATGTAAAGTTACAAATATGAATATGTTTTTTACGAGAAAAACCTGTAAACAAATTACAGATGAATTTTCTCTTTCTCAGAGTTTATGAGAATAGAAATATTTAAAAAGTTATAACCGTCAATTTTAATGTAGGACATCACATTCAATGCGGATAAACGTTATTTATAAACTTGTTTATACACATAATTAGATTTTCTGTATACATCATACAGAAAAAGTGTCTATTCGGAGTGCTAAAGTAGGCCTGTATAAAGTTGTAGCCAGCATGTCACAATGTCACGTTCTTTTTCGATCATGTGAATAGGCAATTTCATAATTGCTAGTTCCGGGAAAAAAAGTTCAATAGCATGCTCAAAGACTACATCGTATCATGTAACAATTTTGGAAAGACATGAACTTCCTTTTACTACTGTATATAAATTCTTGTTTCATAGTCAGTATTTAATGTAGGGCTACGTTTCAATTACAAAAGAGCGTGATGGAACCAATACAATGCATTCTGTAAGTAATAATTATTTTAACTTCTTTAAATCAAAGCTTTTAACCTTTTAAGACCTTTATCATCATCTCGGACTTTGACTGTACTTCATGATTTCATTCATTGTATTGTTGTGTCAATGCGCCATGAGCATCTAATTTGTGATGGAAACCGGCGTAATATAAGATTTCCTTATTAATATTATGAATATTATTTATCGGTTATCTCCAGTGTTCTTCTGGGTTGTTGGTCATGTATCAACTGCGATAACACTTTCTTAATATGTGTGCTGTTCCCAAGATGGCCGACATGTGTGCGCTCCCTACGGAGCCGGTACATTTAAATGTTCATGCATGTATTTGAATTTTTTGAAATTACGATTGGAACCACAATAACTTTTGCTCTGTGGATTCTATTGATTTCAAAAGCCAGATCTTGGTAATTTTCACTTCTCGACCATTGTTCTGGTGGTAGAACAAGTCTTCTCGGATAATGACTTAAAACTGGAGGTCCAGTGTACACATCTGGCTCGTGTGCACTTTAAATAACCCAGTAAGTCTTTCGGAAAAGTAGGGGGTTACCCCGGTGTACTGGTCCATTCAGCCCCTGTCGTTGTGGACAGACGAACAGGCGCCGTTTGGTGGCAGCACTTGATACGAAGGGACCCTTAGGTGGAGTAGAGAGTTGTGGTATGTGTTGTCCACACATGTGCGTAATTCAGCCCAGTAGGCTGCGAGTCGCAGGTTATTCCCACATTTACATTTACATTCCTGTGAGTAGTTTCCACATTATTGGCAGACAGGCAATAGGACGAGTTATTTGCCTGAGTGCCCTTTGCAGGATTTTTTTTGGGAATTAATACTGTTCTTCCTTTTACCATCCACTCAGGCACATTTCCTTGGGACATATAGTCATTCAGGTGTAATACAGACACATTTTAAAACCAGTATCCCTGGACAAGGTCAGGTTTATCTAGCTCTTCTTTTCCCTTTTCATCCAGAGTTTGATAAAAACCGTTTCTGGTTTGTTCTAAATTGGCGGTTCTGTTTGAACTGTTGACATCTTTCATCATATCTCCTAACCTTAATTCCTCCTGCCTTGATTTTCTGCTTTAATATGTCTGAAACTTGCCTTTCTCTTCGAGGCTGTATTTTCTATTCAATCTATTGTTTTCTTTGTGTTTTAATCTCATGTTTCCTTTTCGGATTTCCTCGATCTTGCTGAGATCTTTTCTCCATGATTTAATACTTTGTTTTGTTTGCATTATTATTATTTGTATTATTATTATTATTATTGTTTGAATTATATTATTGTACAAATATGTCTTTTTTATGTGATTAGTTTGAACAGGTTGAAACAATTTTTTATTCTCAAATTGTCTTGTTTTCAAGTTTGCTTGTTTTAGTAACTTCTTCATCAGCAGACGATCGGTTGATATGGACAGAAGTGGACACAAGAAACCCATCGGTACCGGCTGTAAAAATTGTAACTATGTCTGCAAATCTATCGAAATATGAAGCAGGCACAAAGACAGATGTGGAAAAAACGTTAACATTTACTGTTGAACCAGGGAAGTTTGTTGCTTTAGACACTGACAATACCGATCAGACGGTATTTTTCAGTGCTAGCTTGCGCACGTCGGTATACAAAACAAAATTGATTGCAAATGAGAGTGTTAGTGTAGTAATCGATAAAACCTCCAAAAGTGTTGAAGGAATTGCTGTCGACTGGCTGGCAAAAACTCTGTACATTATTGACCAGACATACAACTGGATTTTTCTAATCAATTATAGGGACAATCGACGCTATGTTATTTTGGTGAGAGAAGGATTAGACAAGCCACGTGGAATAGCAGTTCATCCAGTCAAAGGGTGATATAACAGTATTTTTTAAATATTATTTATAGCAATTTATTATTTAAGGTTACTTTGACAAGAAATTATTAGCAATAAATATATACTGTACATTTAATTTTGAAGTACATGTCACCTTCTTTTCTCTACTAAAACAATGTAAAACCCGGTTGTTGTGGCTTGGTGGTTATGATGCTTGGCTACCACTCCAGGGGTCCTGCGTCACATGTCAGGATTTTTTCTAAGGACAAAATTACAACTCCACTCCCAAAGATTTGTAATAATTACGACTTTGTTTATGTAGAGCATCTTGCGTATATGTTTGTCTTGTGAACCTCTGAGGGTCCCTAATGATCAGCGATTGCTGGATGGATCACCCTCATTAAATATTGTTTTTAAAAAAAAGTTAGCAAGAACTTGAAAAAGGAAGAAATAATAAACGGCGGGTAATAAATCTCAAGAGTAGGAGTTGAGCAAATAATAATTATTTTCTAAAAATGTCTTATTGAATGTGTATTTATAAAAAAAAACCAGGAACATCTGTGTTTATGGCCATATAAATTCTTTCTTTTACAGACTTTTATTTTGGAGTGATTGTGGAAAAGTGCCGAAAATAGAAAAAGCAAATCTCGATGGAACAAACAGAACAGATTTTATCACCACTGGTATAACCTCGCCTAATGCCGA